>NC_048218.1:178513243-178514094 GCF_002007445.2 Ailuropoda melanoleuca
ACGGACACTCACCTTGTAACTGACTTCTGTGTACAACAGGTTCCCGCAACTTGCCTTAAACTCTGGAGCAGCTACGTTAAAGGAGCACTTTGTTTCTCAACTCAGTTATCTGGGGGAGTGACGGGTGCAGGTGTTTATCTATATAAAAGTACCTGTCCAGAGTGAAAATGCTACCTTTGCTCTGGGCTGCCTAACCCATCCTTTGCCCACATGCCCTTACTGCCTCAATTTATAATTTCTAGAGATAAACTGAGCTCAAATAAGTTGCTCATGCCCAGAATAATCTTGTCCTTTTCCTTTCTATCATTAGCGCCCCTGCCTGGTAGTGGAAGGCCTGTGTGATGAGCTAATGACATCCAGAACAGCGCTTCAAGAATGTTCTATATAAAATAGGGGTTCACTCTGGTTGAAATTGTCCTATTGGATCTGTTCTTAGGTGCTTTGGAGGCCAATGCTCACAGCATGATTTTCACAAAGGACACATATTTTGAATTCACACCACAATTACAAATTAAATTTTGTGAGACTCTGATAGAAAACTAGGGATTTCTTTTGCTCGAATGGCACAGGGCTTTGGTAGCTGAAGCTTGAGTTTTTGTTCTGCCTGATGCTAAAGGTCTTTCTGTGTAGCAGGTGACTTCACCGAAGTTTTTTCTAAAGCCACTCTTACTGCTTTGTCATTAGAAATGTTACCTGGACTTGATTTTACCCACGGCCTCACTCTGTACTGAAATTGGAGGTCACAAATGTGTCAGAGACCACACAATATCGGTCTGCCTTTATAACACCCAGGGTGGGCAAAGGCTGGGTGCGTGTCGTGTGTGTGTGTGTGTGTGTGTGTGTGTGTGTGT
>NC_048218.1:178516530-178551586 GCF_002007445.2 Ailuropoda melanoleuca
TCAAAAAAGGAAGGATGAGAGAACAAGCCATGTAGTTATCTGGGGGGAGAACATTCGAGGCAGTAAACCCAGCGAGTGTGAAGACCTTGGTTCAGTAAGCACAATAAAGAAAAGAGTCTTAACAGCTGATGTCTGTATGAATACGTATATGTGTACAATAATGAGAAATACTGGCTTCTCTTTTAGACAGGCTAGGTGTCAGGTGCCTAAAGGAATACTCAAATGTAAATAGATTAACATAGAAGGCTCTAGATCAGGAGCAAAATCAGTGCAGGAGAAAAAAACTGGAAGCCATAATCAAATACAGTACTTCAAATCCAGTACTCATTTCTCTACACCAGGAGGAAGCAATTTAAATAAACAGCACTTTTGTGTGAAAAGTGCCAATTTGTGCCATGTTGACAATTGCATTTAAAAAAGAAAGATTTGGATTTTATAAGTAGCCCTGATGTTGGTACACTCAATGAACTTCATAAAATGAAAACACATGGTCATATAACCATGATGTAAGCTTATATAGGCCTAACCCTTACATGCTAAATTCATGGACTCAGATGTGGGTTATACTCATTGTGAAAATGTCATTTATCCTTTATCATCAGTGTAGTTGATGTGAGCCTGCCACTTCAGCTTTGACTATGGAACAGAAACCAGGCCTAAAGCGTGGGGACATCTGGTTCAGCAGTTCATTGGAACCCCAGAAAGTAGACTCTGGTTCTGCACAGACTAATACTCTCCTAGAACTGGAAGTGGATTTTTTATTTTAACTACCATTTTGACTTCCAGTAAGATAGGAACTTCTTAAGAGCAGAAACAAGAAAGTCTTCTCAGTTTATCAGGCTCATCTTGACAGTTATAATTATCAGACTATGCCTAATAAACATTCAGGGCAATCAAAACCAAATGGCTGATGAAGTATGGGACAGTGTATGCATTCTTTCCTTCTTTCTGGCTATTCACTAAATGGAGACATTGTTACAGAGAAAATTGTTTCAAGAAGAACTGTACTTGGGGCAGTCCAATTATCAGTTCAAAATCTCCTTAAATTTTATTTTTTATTTATTTTTAAAATATTTATTTATTTGTTTGAGAAAGAGAGAGAGCACATGAGTGGGAGGGGAAGAGGGAGAAGGAGAGAGAATCTGAAGCAGATTCCACACCCAGCACAGAGCCCATTGTGGGGCTCAACCGGGGTTCAATCCCACAACTCTGACATCACGACCTGAGCAGAAACCAAAAGTCAGATGCTTAACCAACTGTCCCACTCAGGTGCCCCCAAAATCTCCTTAAATTCCAATATACATTTCCTTGAATCTCCTTGTTGCAGGAGGAAGGTGGGGATGGGGTGGAAGAGAGGTTAGACTGCTTTGCAATGTCAGCCAAAGGAGTGGGAGAGCTGAGGTGTTCAGGCTAAGGTGAAGGTAAAAAATCCACCTGAGCAAAGGATTTGCCAAATCAGCCCTAGGTAATGGGCAAAGCCACAATCTAAGCAGGGAAATTGAGACTCAAGCTGCCCATTAGGGAATCAGAAAGACTAGAGGTGGGACAAGAGCAGGTGCGAAACTGGGGTACAGAGCCCAGAGTTTGGGTCCTCATAGAGAAGACTGAGTACCAACGGGTTAGGACCAATGAGGAACTCTTGAGATTGGACGCCAACAATGATGCAGATATTGGCTGTCACTTGTGATTTGCTCTTAGGGATCATGGTGCTTATACCAAAGGGGACTGGTTAGTAAATGTGAGCTGCTAGTTTTTAAGAGACATTGGATAGTTATGATCTTTTGTATAGGTTTTCCTTCTCTCAGTTTTTGTTTGCTTTGTTTTCATCTTAGAACACTTTGCTTTAGGTTTTTCCTTTATCTAGAATGTTCCTAGTACCTAGTTATCCCATGAATGACGGACATTCCTACCTGCAATTCAAATCTCACCCAACATGTCACTTCTGGAAAGAACTTTCCCTGACTACACAATCTAAAGAAGCCATCTAGGCCAACAGACACATGAAAATATGCTCAAAATCATTCCTCATCAGGAAATGCAAATCAAAACCACAATGAGCTATCACCTCATACCTGTCAGAATGGCTAAAATCAAAACCAAAGAAACAAGTTGACAACAATATGGAGAGAAGGAACCCTCTTGCACTGTTGGTAGGAATGCAAACTTGTGCAGCCACTGTGGAAGACAGTATAGAGGTTCCTCAAAAAATTAAAAATACAACTCCGTTATGATCCAGTAATCACACTACCGGGTATTTACCCCAAGAAAAAAAAACACACTAATTTGAAGGGATACATGCACCCCTGTTTATTGCAGCATTATTTATAATAGCCAAAGTATGGAAGCAGCCCAAGTGTCCATCGGATAATGAATGGATAAAGATGTGTTATATACAGGGGAATATTATTCAACCATAAAAAAGAATGAAATCTTGCCATTTCAATGACATGGATGGATCTACAGAGTATAATGCTAAGTGAAATAAGTCAGTCAGAGAAAGACAAATACCATATGATTTTACTCTTATGTGGAATTTAAGAAACAAAGAAAATGAACAAAGGGAAAAAAAAGAGACAAACCAAAAAACAGACTCTTAACTATAGAAAACAAACAGCTGGTTACCAGAGGGCAGATAGGTAGGAGGATGGGTGAAATAGGTGATAAGCACTGAGTAATGTATGCAACTTTTGAATCACTGTATTGTACACCTGAAATTAATATAGCACTATCTGTTAACTACAGTGGAATTAAAAAATAAAGAAGCCATCTAGAATCTTCTCTATAGTATCTTTTTATTTTAATTTTTATTATAGGACCCACCACTGCTGACGTTTCTTACTTCCCTCTATGCCTCCTTCACTTCCTACCCTTTGCTCAGCTCCCTGCACTAGACTGTGAGGTCCACGAAGGCATGAACCTTGGCTGACTCACCACGATAGCTGCAGCACACAAAAAGCATATGATTCTTAATATTCCTCAATATTTTAATTAAAGCATAAATGAATGGATTGTTACTGAACTAACTAGTATTTCTTACTTTTGCTTGTTTTAAGGTTTTTTTTTTTGTTTTGTTTTTGGTAATTTATAAAAAGGAGCCATCAAAGGATCTTGCTGCCCCATCCTAGAAGGAGAACGGACCGATATTAATATCCTGACCACCAAATGTCTGGTTATCTCTTGAAGGTATCTGTATTTTATACTATTGCAAATACGTTGTGTTAGTCATTTATGTCTTAGCAGTAAAAGGCTCTACGAAAAACAACTGCTGACTCTTCTCATTTATTCCAACCCCTCAGCAATGCCTCTAAGATTCTTCTAAGAAAGGGGAAACCAGACACCAAATAGATCCTCATATAAAAGCATCTTTCTCATCCTGAATCTGATATTTAAATGGTTGATTTGCCCGTGATGGGTATTAAGGAGGGCATGTATTGCATGAAGCACTGGGGGTTATACGCAAATAATTAATCATGGATCACTACATCAAAAACTAAGGATGTACTGTATGGTGACTAACATAACAATAAAAAAAATTATTATTAAAAAATGAAGATGCTGAAGAGAGAAATGTTTAGTATTCTCATACACAGAAGTGATTTAACTTTATTTCTAAGTTTTTACTTAGAAATTTTAACTTAGGTTAAAATCTTTACTTAGAAATTTTAACTTAGGTTAAAATCTTGAAAAAGGGAAGTATTTTGCATCCTTGACCATTTAAAGAATCTAAACCTAGAGTCAAAATCAGCAGTCTTTCTTAGCCTCCCTCTTACCTAGCTCATAGATCCCGCCCTCTAACCCTACGAATCTCCCGGGGGCACGTTTGAATGTTACAGATGGTGGGCTACTCCGAGACTGTACTGATCAAAGTGGGGCCAAGGCATTTCAGAGCCTGAAATTCTCATTACAGCTAACTTTTAGGAATGGTAATTAAAGTATTGTTTGTAATAGGGAGAGATGGAAAATGATTTAAATATCCTTAAAATGTTGTTTTTACAGCAGAGGTAATGAGACAGAAAAATACTAACAACATATAATAGTATGAAAAGCTCAGGTTTATAGGAAAGAACAAAAACAGTCCTGCTCCAAGTAGATACATTAAAGTTTCCATAGCATGTTCTCATTTTTTCACTTGGAAATAAAATTAGCTGAATTTGACTTCTCTCTGTGACTTCTAATTAGTTTTCCTTTGTGGAGTGTGTGTGAATGACAATGAGTGTGTGAGAGAGAGGTTTTCAGAAGCAGGGCCGCTGTCTGGGACTCCTCCTAGGATGACTCTAGATGCTGAATTTGGAGGTGGCTTACGTTGCCCAGACTCCTAGAGGTGCAGAGCTCTTAGACCTGCTGGCTGAGGAGGAAGTGGACAAAGGAAATATGTCACCATAACCTTGGACTCAGGGCCATAAGCCTTGAAACTCCAAAACCCAAAATGCTGCTAAAAATGGAACAATTGATAAACTCAGAGCACCTTGGGTCTGGTTAAATTTGTCAAATAAAACTGATGGGATTCCCCCCCCCACACACACATATTTAAGAAGGTTGAGGGAGAGAAATGCCCTTCAGGACTTTCGTCATCCTTTCTTGGGCTTGGGCCTGACTGCTCAGGACAAACGGAGCTCTGCTGTGCCCACTGTGGTGTGTCACTACCTGCGCTTTCAGACTAAACTCAGAGGAAAACAAACATCCCACCTAAGGACTTAGTGATGAATTGCTCTGACTGACTGCGTTTTACAGGTCAAGTGGTTTAGGGCCAGGGAAATCCTGTGATCAAATGCAGCCCGAGGGTCGGTCCCGCTGAGCCTCCCGCCCACCTACTGCATTCCCACCTCAAACGCGTGTCAGATCAATGTTCTCCTCACCAAGTCAAGTCTGAGCCGGCCTCGTCAAAACCCTGAGAGCGCAGGGAACCTGTGAGCCCAGGACAGACAAACGCTATCCTCCGAGTTCTAGAGATGGGGAGCGAGAAGCTCCTCTGTGCCTGCTTTGCTACCTTAAGGATGAGCAAAACATAGACCCGAGACCTGGTGTAGCCTAGCTTACTCATATCCCAAGATTTTTAAAAACCCAGAAAGAAACTAAAACGCAGAGTCTATGAGGTTGAATTTTACTGATCTCCATTAGCATTTAGTAAGGACTCAGGATTTTAGTATCCTAGTCCTGTCAAAATTGATATAAAGCAAGTGTATACAAGGACAGAGTCAGGGGGCACCTGGGTGGCTCAGTCAGTTAAGCGTCTGCCTTCAGCTCAGGTCATGATCCCAGGATTTTGGGATTGAGCCCTGCCTGGGGCTCTCTGCTCGGCAGGGAGTCTGCCTCTCCCCCTCTCTCTCCCTCTGCCCCTGCTTTCTCTCTCTCTCTCTCATAAATAAATAAAAATCTTAAAAAAGAAAAAAAAAAAGAGGAGGGCAAAAGCTTAAACCTTTCATTTAAAAAAAAAAAAAGACATTTAAAACAGTGCAAGTCCTCAATACTAGACGGTGGGTGGTGTATGTTGAGAGAGTTTAGACCTTAGAAGGAATTGGAATACACACGAAATAACCAACACATCTGCATTTTCCTTGGAGGAATATATTCAGTAATAAACCTGGTATTTTTATTCTATTCTATTTTATTCTACTCTGTTCTGTTAATTTGGTCAAAGTTAACAAAGGCTGAAACTGCAGTTGCAAATTCACTCCCCCAAGAAGTAAGGAAGTGACCCATTAATTTTAACTTTCTAAATTATAGTTAACAAAAAAAAAAAAAAGAGAAAAAAAGAAAAGGCGATTGAAGCCTTAATGCCATATGGAAATAAGAGCAGAGAGAGAAACTTATTTCCAGTTTTGAATAGGTAATAAAAACAGTTGGTAGGAGGGGAAAATAACATTATACTGTAGGTGGCAGATTATTTTGAAGTAACCATATACTAAGGGGTAAAATTATATGAGGTTTAGAGAAGTTTACTGATTTTCAGATACTCAGTTGGTTAATGGCAAACAGGTTAGTGTAAACTGACCGAAGAAAAAGATATTGTCATTTTCTCCCATCAAATTAAAGAGGATTCTAAAGGTAAACTTGGGTTTTTGTTTGTTTGTTTGTTTGTTTTAATGTCTGTGACATAAACAGTGGTGGATCTCACCTGCCATCAAGCTGGATCGCTGTGGCTAGAACTTGCTGGTAACCACTGTGCTGTACACGTATTTAAAGAGATATTACCTCTTACTTATTTGGTTGGAAGACGGTCATCAACAGACAAGTGCTCTCCTGATACTCACAGGAGGGAGCAAACTAGGAGATCGAATGCTTCTTACCCTCTGCAAATAACTGTCTGAATGCATGGGTCTGTCAGGATTCTAGAAGATAGGGAACACTCCGCAGCTGGGAAAGCGCTGCCTCTTCGTCTCTGATCGTCGGGTGCAAATTATTTAGCAACTGCCACATTATTTATAGGTACGAATTGCACAAATTAATCTCATAAATAATTCATTTTGGGGGCTGTGAATTAAAGTATACTACAGTAAAATAAACATTTATTTCTGCAAAGCTGATATTGATCGTCATTGGATTCAATTTCTTTTTCAAACAAGAGTTTTAGAACACGGCACGCGGCTTTCTAAGGTGTAGAACCGAGCGTGCAGAGTGCAGTGAAGAAAACGAGTGTCCAGATAATCCATGAGAATGCTCTAAAATAGAAAGAGAATTGAAGGAAATGGATCGGGATTTCTGGTGAGAGTTGTCCAGATAATTACATGACTTTTCCAATTCACTTTGGGTATGTAGATAGACACTCGTGTAATAAGTAGAAATCTCCTCATGTGGACAAATTATTAACAATGTCTTTTTTCTTCATGATAGCTCTGAAATATACAGACTTGAAGTCAAGTATTTTGATAGGGAAGATAGTAGGTCTTATGCGAACCGAGTGGCAGGCTGTCAAACAATGTCACCAATCAAATTGCAAGAATATGACTCAGGTATCCCATAATTCATTCTAGACACTTGAGGCAGAAGTAAAAATCTCACTTCCCCACAGTAAGACATAAGAATGTCACTGTGGACCTAAGAGAAAGACAGTCGCAAGTTTGTTTGCTAGTAGACTCCTAGGGAGCTGAACACAAAAATCCAATAAATAATTAGCTCTCCTGTGACAGGCTTCTGAATTACTGTGATACATTAATTGGACAAAATTAGCATGAATTAAGGCAAATAAGTATAACATGTAATTTATTACTTACTAAGCATGGTGCTGCAGTGGAAGCTTCGGATTTCCCTTAAGATTGCTTTAACAGCTATAATGCATTCCTTAATTTACTCTGTGGAAAATCAATTTTTTCAGAGTTCATTAAGCACCAATATGTTATAATGCAACTCTCTAGAGCATAGAGCCTCAATACATTATGCAAATCCATGCCAGTGTGGTACCAATATGTAAATAGCAGTAATAGTATTCTCAGCCTCCTATTGATAAGCTTGACCAGGATAAGAACACCTAGAACTTCAGTCTCTTGACTGTGTATGTTAGCGCTGTTGCGTGCTGTCCTTTGCTAACTATAGTGCCAATATTTCTTGCAGGATGTATCAAAGCTTTTGTCAATGGCTGGCAGTGGAGTCATTTCTTTCTCATCCCATGTCTTGTCTATGCTAAACAACAAATCCACAAGTGTTTAGTAAGTATATAGCATGGGCCCAGTGGAGCCGTTTTAAAATTTTAATTGATTCTATGCCTCATATACCTAATTTGAGCCAGAGAAACAATTTAGGCTATCAAAGTCACAATTTCCTGGAAATGTATCTCCAATCCTCATTTCACTTGGTATCAGTCTATAGAGGTTATATTATTACCCCAAATAAAAAAAACGCAACATGTGATTTGACTGCAAATAATTTTGTAAAAAGCAGTGTATTCAAGAAAAATGTAATGAAGGGGCACCTGGGTGACTCATTCGTTAAGCGTCTGCTTTTGGCTCAGGGCATGATCCCAGGGTCCTGGGATGGAGCCCTGCATCAGGTTCCCTGCTCCACCGGGAGCGCTGGGAGCCTGCTTCTTCCTCTCCCACTCCCCCTGCTTGTGTTCCCACTCTCTCTGGCTCTCTCTCTCTCTGTCAAATAAATAAATAAAATCTTAAAAAAAAAAAAGAAAAATGTAATCAAAAGCAATTTGGTTGGCTCTAAACTTTGATATAAAGAATGTTCTTATAAAAAATTAATGTCCACAATATCTGGTTATTCGAGGGCTGGTGATTTCGGTGCCTTGACAGACAGCAGTTCTATAACCCTTTATGATTCCTTTTTTCTTCCCCAATTTTTTTTCCTGTTTTAATTTCTAGTTAATTTTCCACCACTTATTTCTCTGGGTTATTTATAGCATTAAAAATCAGTTAAATCTCAGGGCTCTGAGGTGGCTCAGTGGTGTAAACACCCAACATCGGACTCTTGATATCAGCTCAGGTCATAATCTCAGGGTTATGAGACTGAGCCCCACAGCAGGCTCTGTGCTGGGTGTGGAGCCTGCTTAAGATTCTCTCTCTCCCTCTCCCTCTGCCCCTTCCACCCTTCGTCTTTCATTTTAAAAAAAGTGAGCTCACTCTTAATGTTCAAATAACAGGATGCTATGGACTAAATTATGTCCCCTCAAGCTTCCTATGTTGGTGTCCTTACTGCCAATATAGTATTTGGAGATGGGGCTCTTGCAAGGTGATTAGGTTAGGATGAAGTCATGAGGGCGGGGCTCTCATGATGCAGTTAGTGCCCTTAATAAAAGACACCAGAGAGTTTGCTTCCTCTTTCTGTCTCTATCATTTGAGGACACAGCGAGAACATAGCCAACTGCAATCCCGGAAGAGGGCTCTTACCAGAATCAACCATGCTGGCACCCTGTTATCACACTTCCAGCCTTCAGATCTGTGAGAAATAAATTTCTGTTGTTGAGGCCACCCAGCCTATTATAGTATTTGGTATGGCAGCCTGAGCCAAGACAGGCTAACAGTTGGAACAGTCTAAATGTACCCAATTTGGTGGATTACATAAATAAATAATATTAATTTTTAAATACTGATAAAGAGTAAAAGGAAATAAGTTAACTCATAACTCAAAATTTGAAAAAAAGGAAAAACTGTTAAATTTAGTAAAAGAATAAAAGAAAAACTACTGAGGTAAAAGCTAAAAACTACTGAAGTAAAAAACTGCTACCTCCCATATAATGTAATTGCCATGAAGAAATCACTAACATATTATCTCAATGAATAGTAGACATCACATTTTCATCACTGAATTCTTAGTACCTAGAGCAGAATGAAGGAGGGCTGGGTTAGGATGCTGGCTGGAGAACTAATCCTTAAGTTTTTAAACATTATTAGGACACCAAAATATTTCTGAAAACATTACAAGATGGTTTTACTGGTATTTCCATATTTTCTCTCAGGGAGAACAGCTATGAGGCAGAAAAAAATATTTGCTATGAACTGGAGGGTGTAATAAAACATGGTGTACTTTCTTAGGCAGTGGGTGTAGTTCTCTCAGGGCTTTGGTTTTGCTGAACGAAGTGTGCATGTGTGGGACCAAACTGACTCACCTGGACTAAGACGCAGTACTTAGCTCTATCTCAGTCTACCCTTGCAGAGTGATAGTCCCTGTCCTCTTTCCCTCATGAAATTCTCAGACTCGACTCTACATATATGGTGAACAAATATTTCAAGAATATCACTGGGAAACGACACCCTAGTGATCATGACTTGCTCTACATCCTACTGTTTCCATGGTTATTTTGTCCCTGCAACACATAAACATTGTTAAGCTGATGTTTTCTGGAATTTTTCAAATCAGTTGGGAAGAAATCAGGTGTTAAGAAGGCTGAGGGAAATTACATTTGCTTGTGAATGGCTTGACTCCCTGGTTTCATGACTTTATATGGACATAGATTATGTGGGGATATCCTGACACTTCTAGAAAGTTCTGATCACATTTAAATTTCGGCAATAAGAGCTCATAAATATTTATTTTACAATGTAAGTTTTATGAATGTGTTTGATAAACAAATATGATGGTAAAGTCAACAAAGCATGATTCAAAAAGTGTTTACAGGACAGACTGTTATGATATATTGTATCAGACCTCTGATTTATAAGGAGTAGCTAGAAATGAATTTACATGATAAAATACAGCATTTAGTGCCTGTAGAGTGTATAAAATGCCAACTCAATCTGTACTGCAGAAGTTTATGTGACTTTTATTACAGGTACTTGGGTTGTTTCTATCTACTTGATAGCTATTTTTTAGGGTCCTTATAACATTCATTTTAAAAATTAATACTCTCAGATCAGATTAAAATATAAGTATCTGGTAAATAACATGTATCATGAACAATTACACTGTGAATGAGAATGTTTTTATGAGTGTAATAGCTATGAAATCTTATGATTTGTCATCTAAGTAGAGCTATTAGAATGAAAGCTTTTAAAGACACCTAACTTCTCACTTTCCTAGCAATTTTTTTTTCTTTTTATATAACTATGTTTTCTGAAAGTGCTTTGAATAGTAAATTTTTTTGGTCTGAGATTAATAACCACATCTGCTATTTGTTTACTTCTGTACTTAGTACTAATAATGTCATATTTGCATAGCACTTCTAATGTTGTGCTTTCACGTCTTTTGTGACATGCTGTGCTTACAACAACCATCATACAAATAAATCACTTCCTAGTTAGGATCATTTTATATGGGATTTTTTTATAACAAAAACATTGAGTCAGGTGTCTGGATTTGCATCCAGTCTGCATCCAGACATCCGAGAATGCCTACCAAGTATTGAGCGCTTCCAACTGCCAGCTGTTATGCTTTACATAGTTTATTCTATTTAATCCCCACAATGACCCATGGCATGGGCAGCTCTACCATTTTTTCTTCATAAATCAGGAAATTGAGGCTGAAGAAGATTAAGTAATTGGCCCAAGTTTACAGAGCTCGTGAATGACAGAGCTAGAAATGGGACCCAGGCCTGCCTGAACGCAAAGCCTGATTTTAATCACAACTCCAGACTGCATCTCTTTAAACCATGGTGACTAGGGACCCGGTTCCCAGAGAATAACATTTTGTTGTCATGATCCTTCCTACCTGAGATCTAAACTGTGAGATTTATGCGAGCTGCATAGGGAGCTTCATCCTTAGTTCTTTCTTACAACCATCGTTCCCTTTGTGGGAAGATTTGCCAGAGAGTTTTTCACCAGCTCCATTCTAATGCTCCCCAATCAAATAGAAAACAAAAGTCCTAAAAAGAAAATTTCAAATTTCTCAGTCTTAGCATTACTGACTCTTCTCCCTCAGGGATTATATTTGGTTCTAAACGAGAGAGGCTGGATTCAGAAGCAAACACCCGAAGTGTGATGAGGAAGAGAGTTCCAGAGTAAACTAAATAGGGCAGCCCAAGGAAGCCCAGCGTGAGGAAGACAGCCAAAGGTGATGGGTACAGAGCCATAAAGACAGAGCTGACCGTCAAGCCTGAGTGGTAAATAAGAAAACTATCAAGACTGGGGAAAGCTGCGGGAAAAGAGCTTAGGTGAGCGATTTAGATCTGAAGAGGCAGATGTGTACTTGGAGAGGAAGGAAGGTGAGCAGAGATTAACTAACTTTCCGACCATGTGCTAGGAGCTTCACATGTGTGCTTTGTTTGACTCACCCAGGAACCTTGTTAGTTAGGAATAAGCATTCCTATTTTATAAGAAGGAATGGACTCAGAGAAACAAACTAATTAGGACTAGTAAGGAGTGTTATATTGAAGCCAATGTCTGACAGACTCTACCACCTATTCCTTTCCCACTGCCCTGAACATAACAAGACCAGAGTCTTCCCTTTAGGTAGGGCCTGTAATTAATAAGTAAGAATGTGCCTCTGAAAGAAACCATGCAGGGCTAGACATTAATGTAGTTAAATCAATGGTCCAAATTGCCCATGCCTTTAAAATTCCAGGAAACTATTTTGAATAATTCTTATTATCAAGAATCATTTTTGTGAGAAGATAAACTTTTGGTCTTCTTTGACTGCCATGCATTGTTAATCAAACTTGTCTGTACCTCTAGACAGACCTGTAACTAAAAACTCGGCAGTTATCCTGGAATCCTTCCTTTCTTCAGCCCTCATGTTCAGTTGGAAGCCAAGTTACATGAGCCTACTTCTAAATGGCTCTTGAAATGTTATGCTCTTTTCGTTCCCGTATCTAATACCCGGGGAAATGTCAGTGTCATCTCTTACCTAGATGTCAGATGCCTGCTAACGGGGTTTCTGAGTAAATCTTCCTTTACCCAATCTCTCCTTCTAACTGCCACTCTACTTATTAATAATCATCCATGACTCCCTCTTACAGAATAACTCCAAATCCCATAGGTTGGCAAATAAGGCCTTTCACCATCAAGCCCTGATCTATTTTACCAGGCTCATGTCTTGCTACTTTGTTTCCGAACAGTAATGCTTCGGTCCATCTGGATTTATGCACAGTCAAGAGACTTCAAATTCTGAGATTTTACCCTATTTGTAAGGTGGCAAGTTGACCTGCAATAATTTCATGAGTTTTGTCAAAACACAAGACATTCTTGGGTCAGAGACACAGGACTTTATTACTCACAGCAATAGCAGTAGCTAAAATAGCAGTATTTTTTTGCTTTGATTCCCAAAGCCCTAATTCCTACATAGTGACTCACAGGGGTCGGATGATACCTGCACATGCAGTGGGTTGAATTACAGGAGAAACCCCCTGAGCTTAGGGTAATTAGTACTTTATAATGGGCAGTAGGCATGGCAGCTTTTGCTCTGGAGGGAAATACTAATCTTCATTTTACTGGATAATAAGTATGCCTGTCTTTTGATCTGGAGAGAGACACTATCTCTATCTCATTTCCCTATAAGGCTAAGGGGAATGGTGATCAAATCATGGTAGTAGCCGTCTTGTGAGGAGTGGCAGACCCAGCAGTCAGTTAAACATAAGACTTGCAACGGTTTGGGAGAACTACCTCAGGGTGTTTTTGTTCATGAGGAAGCCTCCAGGGTGGCTGACAAACCGCAGATCTTAAGGTTGCTGTCTCTCCACTAAGATTCTCACCCATTTTCCTCCTTCTCATCCTCATTCCAATGCCACGGTTGTTTCTCCTCCTCCAAAGCAATGAAACCAGTCTGCCCCATACCTGCAGATACGGTGCCATATTGTTTCCCAACTATCTCCTATTTACGTCCTAATTTGTCATCTGGAAACATCAAATAGAAGAGGGACAAGTGCATTTCTATAAAGTTTACACATTATGCCACCCGCTTTGGCCTACGTGGGCCATATTACTGGGGACTTGGTGAGCAGCATGCTTAAATGAGCATTCATTTTCTTATCACCTAGAATCACAGTAATCTAATAAGAGAATCTAGGTGACTGAACCACAGTTACATTTGAATCCCCTCTTTACCAGGCAGATTCCCAGAGGTCAGAGAAACTAGCATATGTGGGGTTACTGTTAAGGGAAAGATGTCTCATGTTCAGGAATGGTCGGGGCAGAATGCCAAATTTTCAAAATAGATCCACATAATGCCCCAGCTTTTTTGACCTGCTCATTGCTCATGGAGCAGGTGAGAAGAAACCATCCTTTCTGAGACAACTGACTTCAGTGACCAAACTGACTTGCTAACACTGTGGACCAGGAGGAGGTAAGGGAGGTAGAGTCAGAAATATTTTTGACTTGACATTTAAGGAAGCCTTTGCAGTGCTCAATAAAATCAGATCCTGTGTATGCATGGAAGGTCTGTTGAATATTGGCAATATAAACCCAATGTTGAGTGGCTTTTTCAATAAAAGGTAAAGCATTATCAGAATGCAAATTGTTCGAGAAGCCAAAATGCAACACAGATCGTTTCAAGGACCATAATGGTAGAGCCAGAATCAACTGATCTGACTAGCACAACAATGTCAACAATGGTGAGGGCACCACCAACTGCTCGGAGAGGGAGATAAAAGTTCTTACAGAGATAATCTGCTAGAAGTGAAAGGAAGCAATGCCCCTTGTAATGTGTCTTCTTCCCCTGTGTGACAAATGGACAAATCTGGCAGAAACCACAGTCTGGCATGCAGAAGCATCTGTGTCTGAACATAGTATTTTATTTTGTGCTTCGTCTATGACTGCTGATGTCTCCACTTCCATTAAGATGAAGGATCCACTGTAATCATGGCAATCTAGGTGGTTTGGGGTCTAACAGTGCTTGATTCCATTCAGTCTCATTAAAGAACTGTAGATACTGTAGGCATCTATATGAGTGACCCAGACAGTTTGATCAAAAGTCACAATTTATTTCCACAGTTTACAACCTCAAAAAGGAGTGTCTTTAATCTGATAATCTGTAGTTTTCCAAGTGGCAGACCAAACACTGGCAACAGACTAAGAGTTAGTAAAAATATAACAAGATTCATCAAGGGGAGTAGCAAATGAAAACAGCTTTGCATTACTCCCACCGAGCAGAATTACCAAGTCTATTTTGGTCCCACACTAGCCGCTGCTGAGTTAAACAGCCACAGTGGCTCAATGGACAACAAGATTCAGTTTAGCTGAACTCTGAGTGAACCAGGCCCAGACATTTAGGGTGATTTCTGTCAAGCAAAAGCTCCATTGAATCAGCAGCTTTGACTCAGGTGGCAGAGTGGGGAAGAAGTTTCTCCCAAAGGGAAAGCTGCCACTGTTTCATATAAGGCTGAAATGCTGTGGCCAGATTGCCCTATTCTTAGCTACACCATTTCTATTTGACAAGGAAGGCTTGTTGAATCTTTCCCATCTTGTTAGTCATTGAAGCTAAGCTGACCTACCCTAAAATGGTAATATCAGACAAGAGACTTACACAAGACCTCCTTGGGTCAGGTGTTCAGTTTCAACAGGAACCTAGCAGTAAGTAATATCTGCTTTTCAACAAGATGGACCTTCTGGTCATGTCAGGAAGGTTGCCACCCCTTGCCAGAAGCTCTCATTGGCCAAATCATCAGTCACAGAGATTTAAAGCTCAAAGAGGTCAAGGGATCTGTGGGATTCCAAAGATAACAGCACTTTTCTACATGCAGCTCTTCCTAATCAGAAGAATCTCACTGCCACAATTGGAAGGAGAGGCACAAGCAGATAATATCTCAATTCCTACTCTACATTCAGATGTAAAACCAACAAAAGCATTGAGTTGGCCCAAATGGCCATGCCCACCTGTCATGCTTCCCTTCACTTCTGTGAAACCTGCCCAAATCCCGTTAGCTTTTGAGACATACAGCAAAGGGAGACCCATGGAAAAGGTTTACTAACCATCTATTTTCCAAACACACAACCTGCCTTTATGCTCTGTGCTATATTGTTCATGAGATTCCCTCTGCCTCATATGTCCTTCTCATCTCTCTCCATCTGGCAAGTTTTGTCTCTTTTAGAGCCCATCTCAGGTACAGCATTCTCTGTGAAGGCTCTGCTAACTACATCCATTGGGCTGTGCATACTGCTGTCCCTTCAGGGTTCCCATGGCCCATTTCTGTTATGGTAAGAATCACACTGTGCTGTAATTATTTGTTTACACACAGCTAGCCTGTAAGGTTTTCAGGGCAGGGGCCATGTCTTGCTCATTTTTTTTTATCCTTGCTGTCTAGTGTCTGTGTACTGAGCCCCCTGCTGAGTGGTGGGATGAGTATCAAAACGTCAGCTCCTACTGGAGTAGCACCAGATCTACCTTTCACTTTTTGATATCAAACAAAAATAGTCTAATTCTGTCCTGTTACCAGAATGAAATATACTTTCATATCAAAGTTGAATATAATAAAATGATAATGTTAGGAAAGCACATTTATGGTTTATAGGTGAGATTGCTGATATGATACTGAAAGTAACAGGTTTCAAGTCAGTTTGTCTAACATCAAACCTGCTGCAAACCTCATTTGGCTACAATGAGTTTTGACAGACAAATTAAAACTAACAACAGCAGAATTTTGGGCAAGACGGCAGAGGAGAAGGATCCAAACTCACTTCATCCCACGGACACATCACGATAACAGCCCACATCTAGACAACTAACTCCGAAAACAGCCTTGAGATGCAGAACAGACCTTCCAAAGCTAATCACAGAGGAAGGCCACACTGAAAAGGGTAGGAGAACAGACACATGGTTAGGAACCAAACCCTGATGAGACTAAACACAAGCAGGAGGGACATCACAAGCAAAGGGATGTAAGAGGATCCAAAAGTAAGAGGATAGGCACCCCAAGAACTGGGGGCCTACAATGGGAAGATGAGTCCCCCTATTTTCTGGCTTTGAAAACCAGAGGGGCTTAATCCTGGGGGATTTAAAAACCAGTGGGGCTTAACTCCAGGAGAGCTGGAGGTTGATAGGAATCTCTGCCCTTAAACCAGCCACCAAATGTCTCAGCTCAAGACACAGGATAGAAGTAGCAATTTGAAAAGCAACTGGAGCATATGTGAAGGAGATTTACTGACTCATCTTAGAACATATACTGGAGGCCAGAGATCTACAGGAAATTTCTCCAGTAACAAAAGTGCCAGCAGGCACCATTTCTCTTCCCCTCCCCTAGCCTAGATAGCTGGAAGCTTGTAGAAGTCAGCCCTAACACTCTCCATCCACTTGTTAATACCAGTGACCCTGCCCCCATGTTCCCCTCTAGACCCAGTCCATCAAACTCACCCACTTTGGCAGGTGTGCCTCCAAAGCAGCTCCTGCCCTGCTATACTGAGCAGGCAGCCCAGGCTAGGACTAGCTCCACCCCAAAGTGACTCCTACCCATGAGATGAGGGGGCATAATTCCATATACCAGCACACCCACAATTCCTAAAGCCAGGCCTCTTAGCTGGCTGTGCAGGAAGCAAGCCCTGCCCATTGGGGCACCTGCAGCTATGGTAAAGAGGCTAATTGCAGAGAGCTAGGCTGACTTCCAGCCCTGCCCACCAATGAGTCAGCAGGAGCTGCAAACAGGCCTCTCAACAGCATGGGGAACAAACTTTGTCTAGCACACCCAGAGCAGGCAAAGCAGGTCACGGCAGCCAACTGGGCCGAAGGCAATCATGGTTCAGTCACAACAGGAGGGCACGTGCAGCCCACACAGGGGATACCTCTGGAGCAGCTGGTTCTGGTGATCAGGGGGATTGTGCTATAGGCACCACAGGATGCCTTCTACACAAGGCCACTACTTCAAGACAAGGAGATGTAACTGACCTACATAAAACATAGAAACAAACACGAGAGTTAGATAAAAGGAGGAGATGGAGGAATATGTCCCAAATGAAAGAACAAGACAAAAATCACAGTAAAAGACCTACATAAAATGGAGAAAAGCAGTATACCTGATAAAGAATTCAGAGTAATGGTGATAAAGATACTCACTGCACTTGAGAAAAGAGTGAATAAACTCCATGAGAACTTTAACAAAGATAGAAAATATGAAAAAGAATGAGTCAGAGCTGGAGAATTCAATAACAGAAATAAACAGTACACTACATGGAATCAACTGCAGATTAGAGGATGCAGAAGAAAAGATCAGTGATCTGGAAAACAGCGTAATGGACAGCAACCAAGCTGAACAGCAAAAATTTTTAAAAATAATAAAAAAATGAGACTATGTTAAGAGAATTCTGTGACATCATCAAACTTAATAACATTTGCATTATAGAGATCCCAGAAGGAGAAGAGAGAGAAAGAAGGGGGTAGAAAACTTATCTAAAGAAATAATAGCTGGATCATTCTTCAGCATAGATCACCTATCAGGCCACAAAATAAGTCTCAATAAATTTAAGAAGACTGAAATATCAAACATCTGTCTTGACCACAATGGTATGAAACTAGAAAACAATTATAAGAGAAAATTGAAAAACACAAACACATGGAGGCTAAACAACATGCTACCAAATAACAAATGGGACAACAAAGAAATCAGAAAGGAAATAAAAATACATGGAGACAAATGAAAATGAAAACACAATGGTCAAAAATCTTTGGGGTGTGGCAAAAGGAGTTTTAAGGGGAGAGTTTACAACAATACACGCCTACTTCAAAGCACGGTGGAAATCTCAAATAAAGAACCTAAACCTACACCCAGAGGAACTAGAAAAAGAGCGACAAACAAAGCCCAAAGCTAATAGAATAAAGAAAATAGGGGCGCCTGGGTGGCTCAGTCAGTTGGGTGTCTGACTTCGGTTCAGGTCATGATCAGGGTCCTGCCAGGGTAGTTCAATAGTCATAAATCAATCGATGTGAAATACCACATTGACAAGAGGAAGGATAAAAGCCATATGATCATTTGAATAGATGCAGAAAAAGCATTTGACAAAGTACAGCAACCATTCAAATAAAAACTATCAACAAAGTGGGTTTATAGGAAACATACTTTAACTTAATAAAAGTCATATATGAAAAACCCATAGCTAACATCATCCTAATGATGAAAAACTGAATTTTTTTTTTTTTAAAGATTGGGAAGAAAACAAGGACGTCCATTCTCACTACTTGTATTTAACACAGTACTAGAAGTCCTAGTTTCAGCAGTCATGCAAGAAAAAGAAATAAAAAATATCCAAATTGGTAAGGAAGAATTAAAATCATCACTATTTGCAGGTAATATGATACTATGCATAGAAATCCCTAAAGACTCTGCCAAAAAACTATTAGAACTGGTAAATGGATTCTTTAAAATTGCAGGACACAATATTAACATACAGAAATCTGTTGTATTTCTATACACTAATAATGAAGGAGCAGAAAGAGAAATTAAGAAAACAATCCCATTTACAATTGCACCCAAAAGAATAAAATACCTAGGAATAAATGTAATCAAGGAGGTGATAGACCTATACTCTGAAAACTGTAAGATGCTGAAGAAAAAAACTGAAGACAACACAAACAAATGGAAAGACAAACCATGCTCATGGTTAGAAGAACTGAAATCATTAAAATGTCCATACTACCCAGAGCGATCTAAGGGGTCAATACAATCCCCATCAATATACTAATAATATTTTTCACAGAACTACTACAAATAATCCCAAAATTTGTATGGAACCACAAAAGACCTCAAATAGTCAAAACAGTCTTTAGAAAGAACAAAAATGAAGATATCACAATCCCAGATTTCAAGATATAACTCTGATGGCTATAATAATCAAAACAGTATGTACTGGCACAGAAAACTGATGCGTTGATCAATGAAACAGGATAAGGGCCCAGAAATAAACCCACATCTATATAGTCAAATAATCTATGACAAAGGGGACAAGGCTATACAATGGGGAAAGACCATCTTTTCAATAAACAGTGTTGGGAAAACTGGACAGCCACATGCAAAAGAATGAAACGGACCATTTTCTTACACCATGCATGAAAATAAACTCAAAATGGATTAAACACTTAAATGTAAGACCTGATAACATAAAACTCCTAAAAGAAACCACAGGAAATAATCTTGGACGTCAACTTTAGCAACATATTTATGGATATGTCTCCACAAGCAAGGGGGGGAAAAAAGCAAAAATAAACTCAAGGGACCACACCAAAATAAAAAAGCTTTTGCACAACAAAGGAAACCATCAGCAAAACAAAAAGGCAACATACTGAACACAATGGTGTTCTGAATGAGAGAAGGTATTTGCAATATAGCCAAAAAGAGGTTAATATATAAAATATATAAAGAACCTAATATAACTCAACACCAATAAATAAAAAATCTGAATTTTAAAAATAGGCAGAGGACCTGAAAAGACATTGTCCCAAAAAAGACATGCAGATGGCCAACAGACACATGAAAAGACACTCAGTATCACTAAACATCAGGGAAATGAAAATCAAAACCACAATGAGATAGCACCTCACACCAGAGGTGTGAAAGGCTAGTACCAAAAAGAGAAGAAATAACGACTGTTGGCAAGGATGTGGAGAAAAGGAAACCCTTGTGCACTGTTGGTAGGAATGTAAATTGATGCAGCCACACTGGAAAACAGTTCCTGAAAAGCTTTAACAAAATAGAAATATCGTATTATTCAGTAATTCCACTGCTGGGTATCTATCCAAAGAAAACAAAAACACTAACTCAAAAAGATATATGCACCTCTATGTTTACTGTGGTATTATTTACAATAGTCAAGATATGGAAGCAAGCCAAGTGTCCATCTACAGATGAATCAATAATAAAGATGTGGTATATACATATAATGGAATATTACTCAGCCATAAAAAGAATGAGTTCTTGCCATTTGTGACAACATTAATGGACCAGAGGGTAGTATGCTAAGTGAAATAAGTCAGGCAGAAAAAGACAAATGCCATATTATTTCACTTACATGTGGAATCTAAAAAACAATACAGACAAACAAATAAAAAACAGACTCTTAAATATCGAGAATAATCAGGTGGTTGCCAGAGGGGAGGCAGGTTGGGGGTAGGGCAAAATAAATAGAGGGGATTAAGAAGTACAAGTTTCCAGTTATAAAATAAGTCACTGAGGTGAAAAGTACAGCACAAAGAATATGGTTAATACTGTTTTAATAATTTTGTACAGTGACAGATGATGACTATACTGCAGTGAGCACCGAGTAACTTACAGAATTGTCACATCAATACATTGTGCATCTGACACTAATATAATGTATGTCACTTACACCTCAATAATAAAATTTTCTTTAAAAATATTATAAAGCACTCACTGAGCATTTGGTTATAAGCGAAGTACAAGTGATTAACTGAGATAAATGTAGGGCAGACTGAGTTTGTTTCCTGATTCTATTAACTATAAACGGAATCAAGTTATCTCACTTTTTTATTTATTTTTTCCTCCAATTAGGGTAAATAGTAATAGCGTCTATCTCAGAAGATAGTCATGAAGAAACAGATAAGCACATAGACTAGAAGCACAGAATAATGCCTGGTAACAATATGGCCCCAGTACACTACACGGCAAGTGACTGAGTAATGATGGGGAGCCAAGACAAATGGGCACTCAATACGTAACATTTGCATTAACGGGTATTAATACCCCTTATATAACATTTGTGTTTTTAATGTCTATTATTTTATTTGATCCTTAAATACAGCTGTGAGATGAGCAGTATAAGTAGCATTCCTTTATCTTATTCGATGGTCAGAAAACAAAGTCTCAAGAATGGTGACCTGGACATTGTCACATGGCTTGTTATTAACAAGTCCAGATTTTTAGCTATATCTTTCTCATGCCACTGTCTCTACCCACTGCCTGTGACCACACCGTCTTCATTTATTTCGCCTCAGCCAGAATAACGCTCAATGAGTCTATTCACTATGGGCATATCATCTTCTAACAATTTCTGAGACTTTTTTTTTTCTGAGACTTTAAATTGAAATTAATGATCAACAACCATTTCAATGTGTAGGAGTATTTTCACCAGATTTCTCAGCTCAATTTAAAATATACAACCAATTACAAATTACTGCAGTCAAATTTGTAAGATGCATTGAATTTTAGTGGCACCAGATCCTTTTGGAAATAGGAGCCTTGTAAATAGAAACCGTAAAAATAAATTATTTTACCAGTATCTTCTTTCTGGGGGGTTTATAATGTTTTCCTGGTTTTGCTCAATGTGTGGCTCAGTCAACCTACAGTATTCTTTTGTCTGTGTTTTGACATTTTCTTCTAAAGTGCCCCACACTGTCTTTGTTGCTCAGTCTTTGCTGCTGCTTCTCCTGGGAATAGTTTAGTCTGTGTTGCTTTGCATGTTTTAGGGGTTTACGGGCTTCCTTTAGCAGTAATTCAGTGTTGGCTTGTTGTCTCTGTTATTACTCGGGTACACTGGCCTTATTGCAAAAGCCTATACACTCATGTTTCACCACTGTCTAATGTCTTTTTTTTTTTTTTTTTGCACTTAAAATTTTTTCTCCTTTTTCCAAACAAGATCCCATAGTAGATACTTCACGCATTTAACTACTTTGGCTTTCTCATGGCCAAATACCCATTTTGTATTTACACAGGCTCCAATGGCAGAATAACTTTCTTTTACTGACTGTACAGCCTAGGAAGAATTCCCACCCACCCTTCCCCCAGGAAATCCTCCATTTGTAGCTAGAAAGAACTTCTGTTGAGCAGAACCACCAGAAAGTCAGGTACCCTCAAGAACCAGCAATACTGTGTGCCTGCTGGTTACTTCCATTCCTTCATTTTGTTAGTATACTTTGGCTAAAATTAAAAAAGGCTACACATCAGAAGTTTGTGGCAATAGGCCTAATTTCCTCTCTGTTCAACTCTACCATGCATTAGTTGTGGTTTAAAAATACATGAAAAGTCAAATAAATTCATTTTTAAAAATTTCTCCTAGAGGCAAGACAGTAGGACAAAGTGAGAAATGTCACAAATAAAACACTTCTATTTGTTATCGTCACAAATAGGCACTACGTGCTTTTTCAATAGTAGGAGTATATTTGTGAAATATAGTGAGGGTCACTCTAGTGTTAAGGTAGGTAGAGAATAAAAGTGACTTGAATGACCTCACTAGGGTCCTCTTCCAGCTGTCTCCACTTTACTAAGGGAAGGGGAAAAGGAAAATGTATAACTGGAGGAGAGTTTGGAATATTTGCAACTTCTCAAAGATTACTGTAATTAAGATTAAACAGATTTATTTTATTTGGCCTGCATGTATTCTTTTTTTTTTTTTTCCCATTTAGGCTTATCTTCAAAGGATTGTTTTAATAGTTGTGAAAGTTCAAACTCTCATACCTTAAATAAAACTTTGATATTATTGGTTGGTACACAATGGCTTTATGGAAAACTAATCTAACCAAATATTGGCACTGAGTGCAGAAATTTCTATCATCTTGAACAACACAAAGAGGGTTTAGGAGGGGTAGGGCAGGAAAGGGTGGAACTCGAACACCAACAGCTACAGAAAAACATCTCTTTCTGATTTCCACAAAGGGTGACGAACATCTGTTTTACTAGTTTCTTCAGACATGCTCCTGGGGCCTCCCTGTGTGAGGGCCTAGAAATCCACTAACCCCCTTTGTCATTACTAAGCCCCAAATACACTATAGGGTTAACTTTTCTTTTCTTTTTTCTCTCTTTTTTCTTTTTTTTTCTTTTCCTTCCTTCCTTTTTTTCCCCTTTTCTTTCTTTCCTTTCTTTTTTCTCTTTTCTTTCCTCCTCCCTCCCTTCCCTTCCTCCCTCCCTCCCCTCCTTTCCCTTCCGTTTTCTTTCCTTTCCCTTTCTTTCTTTTTCTTTCTTTCTTTCTTTCTTTCTTTCTTTCTTTCTCTTTCTTTCTTTTTCTTTCTTTCTTCTGTTCTTAAATCACATCCTTATCATTTCAAAGGTCAAGGCCATTTCCTATTAGAATGAAGGGATGGCTGGGACAATGATGCTACATTCCACAATATCCCTTTCCACAATACCCCTTTGCACAATATCTCTTTGCATAATATTTCCAAATGATACAAGATTCACAAGGAAACCAAGTTAAAAACACACCTCTTTGTGGGTCGGATGGGATGCCATCTAGTGTCACCTGTCATGTCTTCTCTAGAAGTAGACCATAAACTTAGGGGAACAGGTTTTCTAGTTATTATACCATTCCCAGAGCCACTGATAAAGATATTGGGAAATACTCTCCAGGAGTTCACAGGCTGTATAATTTATCAGTGAAAGGGTATTTCCTATGACTCCCTTTTTGCCACATCATACCTGATGGCTTGCATGTTGAAACACTGAGGTCAAGAATCCCTAACCTCCTTGCCCCTGAGAGCTCATAGGACTTTAAACATTTTTAAATTAAGCTCAATTAGCCAATATATATAGTATACCATTAGTTTTTGATGTAATGTTCAGTGTTTAAATATTTTGAATGTTTGCTTACATTTAAAAACAGTGATTTTCTACATGCAAAAGCTAAATTTGTGTCCTTTTCTCAAAGACTGGCACCATGGGGCCTGTGAATCCCATGCCTCCACAAAAGATGGAACTGGGCGATATGCCTCTTTATATGAGACAGTTCCTCATCCATTCAAAGGAACCAGCTCATCTTGGACATGTATTTACATGTCTTGACTACCGCCCCTGGGCATTTGAGTTTGGCACAAGTGAAGGTCATTATCTCATGCCATTAGCCTTGTTTTGAAGAAAATTTTTATTGAAAAAGAATATACATAAATCATGCACATAGCTGTGTATACCTCACTGAATTTTTACAAACTAAACGTACCCATGTAATCAGCATCAAGATTAAGAAGCAATATTATGAGCACCCAGAGACTCATGAGTGCCCCTTCCAGTGGCCACTCATCCTTAAATAACACTAACTGACATCTAACCAGCCCTGATTTTGACCACGCTTCTAGAATGTTTGCCAAGTGTTTGAATATATTTTGTCTCATATGATCCTTACAACACTGGGAGGTAGGTGGGGTGGGGTAGTTAATCAGACAAAGAATACAACTTCATTTACTCAATGCCATCTTTCCTTGCCTTCATCATTGTATTCCATAATTTGAGCAGTGTATTCTGGGAATAACCTGAATAAAATCCACCTTAAAATCCTCCTACCCTACTGAAATAACTACACTTGAGATGTTATATAACAGATAATAAAACCCGACCCACTGAAAGAGCCTGTTATTTCAAGCAGTGGGAGACTCCAGTGCAGAACTTCTCTTTCCCCTCCAGCCTTTATTCGTGGTGCTTGTTTTGAGGGCTCCCGGGTGCTGCTCTGATTAGAAGTGAAGAATACAGTTGTTAGAACATTGCTGCAGCTGTATGCTCCGCTTTCAAAGTTCCTATATTACAGGGATATTGCAATGGCTCTGAAAATACATAAAGCATTATTGTTATGCTTAGCATGAACCTTGTAATACTTCCATTTGGGGAATTTATTTTGATGGAAATAGCTCATTAGACCAGAAAATGCCTGTTTTGTTTTCATTTCATTTAAAAAAAAAATTCTGTGCATGTTTGCATAGCAGGTAGAGTTTAAAAACCCAGTATAGAGAGATTTTAGCTGTTTTTTCTTCCCTTTCAAAAACAATAACAGAAAAGAGACTTTATATATAATATGCCCCAATTTACTTGAAAATAATGAATGCATACAATTTTGCACCCTCAAGTATTAATTATAGAGGAATTTATAGTAATTTATAATGCATTAGAAGATTATTTTTTTAAGAGAACTTGGCCAAAGCCAATGGTAACTTTAGCTCTCATTTATAATAATGGCATAACTGCACTGAAACTTGACTTTTTATTCTAATCATATAATTGAAAAATAACATTTAACATACCCCTAAACAGGATGAACTCATTAAAAAGCTTTTTATTTGTTATTTCACAATAGTTAAAATAATTAACTTGTTTTAAACAAAAATTTTAACCCTTATTTTCCTTAGTTCTTTACAGGCTAACAAATAGTAGTGGAGTTGTTTCTTCAATTATGTCAACATATATGTCCAAATAAACTGCAAATATATTGAATTATAGTGCCCTGATGGTTCTGTTTAAGAAACTTTCTGTAACTGCAAACTTGCGTGGTATTGTGTCTCTAGAATTAATAGGCATTTTCTTTTTCTTTTATGTAAAAGAAAATCAAGAGCTTCTAAGGTTGGTCTAAGGAGGCTGAATCAATTGTAGAATAAGGGGCAGGTGGATTTTTATGGTCTTCTTTTTGGGGATTTTACCGTATTTTCCCCTACTGTACCTGTAACTCTAACCCTGACCCCAATTTTGTTCTGAGAAGTAGGTTTAGGGCTTTTCTGTTTATTCCATTTTGACCCAACTATGAATGTGTAGTCTTCACCTTCATAACCTGCAGTGCAGCTTAAGTAAGGCATTCGAAGACAGGACTCTAGCTCTTTCAAATGGAAATGAATGAGGGAAGTAGATAAACTAGACTATTTGGCTCATGAGGCAGAACTTAATTTCAGCTAGAATTTTACTATTAGGATAGGATAGGTCGTTTCTGGGTCCCCAGAGGCCTGTTCTTAATAGAAGCCATATCTGACCACTGCCCCTTGGAAACACCTTCAAAAAATACGTAGAAGTCTCAGAGTTAATAGGAAGATGGAGAGGCAGAAATAGAGTTGGCTCTTTTTTTTCTTTCACATTTCTTATCTAGGGACAAGAAATCACTCTTCGGTGAGCGACTGGTCCATAGACCTCAGGAGAGACCTCATCTGCCCATGGAAGCAGACCCTTGGCTTGAAGCCTCCACAGGACAGATTGGGGTTTAACAATACAGTAACATTACCTCTCCCCTTAGCTGTCACACAAAAGGTGCACTTATGCAGAAAGGGGTGTTTGCTTTGTGTTTTTAACCCATGAGAGAAAGCCCTTTTTTTCTGTCCCCACAGTGAGGTACTCAAATTCCTTGTTATCCTCTGGCAGAGAAGGGACAGATTTAGCCTTAATGAGGGAGCAAAAAAAAAATCCTTTTAGGGGAGGGGGGTGAGGCCTCCACAAAAGGGCTGATCAGCTAAAAATCTAAAAATCTTGACAAAATATTTGTATAGCTAAGCAACACAGTTATCTCTGGTCCCTTCCAGATCATGGTGGTTGATATTTTGTACCAACTTTCTCCTTCTCTGAGGCCTTACCATCTATCTGTTGGGTGTGCTTTCTCTAATCTCTGCCCCATGGTAGATAGGGGTTTGCTGTGACCAGGTTTCTACCAGCTTTGTGTGTGTGTGTGTATGTTGGGGGGTGGGTGGAGTAGGGAAGGTGAGTTCTGTTTCCTTAGATAAAGGTAATATGCACATATCAATTAGGTCTCTTTTTATTGCAATTTACAGACATCTAATTGGACTAGATTAAGAAAGAGGAGATTCATTGGTTTATGTAGCTGGGAAGAATACTGGCGTAGTTAGCTCTTTCAAAGAATATTCAGTAAGGGCAGGGACCAGAGATCTAATGCTATTTGCTCTAACTTTATTTCTGTTAGTCTCTCATTTCTGCTGCTCTCTGACTGGTTGCATTCTATAGTCTCTTCCAGCTCTGCTGGAGAAAAAGTTCATTTCCCTCAGCATCCTTCCACATATTCTAAGACTGGACTGTTGGTTTTGCTTCTGTCAGGGGCTCCTTTCTTGGGCAACTGCTTTTGGAATTCAGCCCCAAAGACATGGAGTAGCATCTGGGACCAGAAGAAGACACGTCGGTTGAGAAATTTTGCTGCCTATCAAAAACAAGCAAACCAATAAACAAGAACAGTATATCCAGCAGTTCTCTTTGCGGAGTGTGCATGCATCCTGTTCCATCTCTCGCTGTCAGTGAAGGTTAAAGCCTGTTTCTTCCTGAGTTTACCAAGTGCAAAAACAATTATCACGAATATATTCCCCCATGAAGAAGGTGTATTCCTGCTAATCACATGCCACCATTGCTTTGGCACCATTCCTTTTGAAATATCTCTAACATCGTTTACTGAAAGTGCATTGGTCTTATTGTTGGACTCAGCCATTTTGAAGGGCCTCCCTTTAGTTAAAAATGCTTCTGTCTGTGCAACTGACTTTAATCAGTATTTTCTTTCTGAACCTCAAGTTTCTCTCCGGATGATGGTGGTACGTATATTTCAGTTTTCCTTACTCCAGTTACAAATGGACAACTGCGAATGTGCGCTTTTTTGAGAATATAGAGAAAATCTGGCTTCAAGATGTGTCTTTCAGAAAAACTCACAGAGAATGACATGGAGTGTCTTTTCAGAAAGCACAACAAAAGTTCACTAGAATGCCAAGTAAATATTTCCTGACCTGAATATTAATTTTCCCCTCAAGCCTACCTTAATACTTCAACCTCAGAAATTAATTGCTTAAAATAGTTTGGCAACATAATAGAAGCAAAGCACAAGCATGAAAATGGACAATAAACTGGCTATTTAGGTTGGGGCGAAATGAAGGGAATAGTTTATTTTGATGGCTTAGTAAGCGCTATAGATAGTAATGACTCATTTGATGGTAGACATCTGCGTTGAATAAGAAAGTGGCCCAAACGAAGAGTAACTATGCTATGACCCAGCTCACCCATGTGGCACAGTTTATGCTACTTTGTCAGTTAACCTGGGGAAAAGGGATCTGCAGGTGGGACACTTTCCCGTGAAGGTCAAGTATTCAGGCACAAGGGAGAGAACTTTCTTCCCAAAACTTGTTGCTGATAACCAAAGGAAACAGATATACTTCTTGCTTCTTTCGTGACAGAGAGCTATCACTATTGGCATGTATTATTTTTATTAAATCGCATTCTTCTTGAGGCCATTGATTATTCCTTTTGTGAGAAGAAATGTCCACTAATTTCAAACATTACTTTAGAAAGGAAACAGACAATTTACATAAAATAAATCACAGAAAGCCAATGAACTGAGAACTCTTTTGCTGAAAGCCAATTTGCCAAATGACCAATTTGCCTAAAGCTAATTTGCTAAAAATCAATTTACTGAATGACCTAGTCTCCAAATTATTGAGGGTAAAAACAAACTTTGGTTCCACCACTACTTCTGCCACTGCTCTTTGTCATCACCTTCCGCCCTGCTTGGGTCTTTGCCTTTAGTGGCAAAACAGCTACCAAAAATTTGCAAATGCCTGTTTCAAGGTATTTATCAGACAGTCCCTAGAGGCTATGTCTTCCATTTTAGAGAAAAGGAAATTGAGGTTTACAAAGTTAATTAACTGGCTTATTTAAGTCAGTTAAATTTCCATACGTATTATGTACCTAGATTTCTCTGGGTCCAAGGCATCCACTCGCTCTTAACCATCATTAACCATTATATTGTCATTCCCTCATTTTTAGAATATTTCATCTTATGACCATACCTAAGAAGAACTAGGGCAAAGCAAGTTCTTAATGACCAGGAGCTTTTAGGAAAAGAAAGAAAATATCAGTATATTAACCAATGTTCTGTGAAGAAGTGGCATATTTGGATTGATTAAATATTCTGTTTAAAATAATTATGTGTACTCCACCTTGGAGATAAATCCATATAATGCAGAAATACGCAATTCTACATCTATACGGAAAGAATGGAACTTCATTGTTTATTTTAGGTTGATTTAAAAAAATATCCCTGAGCTTGGAGTCACTGTTCTGATAAGGAGGAAGCCAGATCCTGAGTTCATACTTGGAACCAAGATCCAACAAATATTTACTGAGAGGACAAAGATATAAATTCATTTGATATATGGTATCAGCTCTCAAAAAATGTTACTGATTAGTAACAACTTACTTGTTACTTATTAGTGTTGTTAGGAACTTTTGAGAACAGTCCTGGCAACTGGGATGGGGAGGGTAATCTTGCTTTGGAAGAGGAGTTCATTGACAGAGTCACATCTTCCAACAGGTGAAGGTTGCTGTCCCTGCCCACAGTTCAATAACCTGTGGTCAACAGTGAAACTGAAGCTGAGATGTTACAGAGGTGATGTGCTGAGGCATTCATGAGCCCGGACAAATTCATGTCATTTTTTCCCCAAGAACTATGTAGTACAGAACAAACAATCTGTTCATATCACCACATTTAATGCCTGTTCTTTTGCAAAGAAGGATATTTTTCTGGCTAAGTGGTTATTGGCTCTTTAGAAAAAAGAGGATATTTTAAAACCTTTCCCAGAATTCAGGTGGGACATAGGATCACTGTGCCATATATGGCACTCTGGGGTACCTATGAATGACTGAGAAAAATGGACCCCATCAAGGATAGGGGACATATTCAGATTGGCTAGGGGCATCTGGGCTGGATCCAGCTCCCCTGTTGCCTTGGCTGAGAGTCTTCGTGTGGGGCACAAGCTGTTTAACCATGTTTTCTTTCCTCATTAAAAACTGTGACCAACAAAAAAACCATACTATTTAGAATCTAGTTTCCAAAAGTCTGCTCCTCATGTCAATTCCATATACTCAACAAATATTTTATAATTAAGTTCCAATTACTTTCTAATTGCCTATTTGTTTTGTTTCTTATTAATTTTAAAGTAAGCATATTTTAAAGTAAGTTTTTTGATATAAAATGGCCCATGCTCATTATGTATGTTTGTGTGTGTATATATATATATATATAGAGAGAGAGAGAGAGAGAGAAACACTCCATTCATATAAAATAACAGTACAGAAATAAAAAAATGGACAAAGGAAAAGGAAAGTCTTTCCCCACTCCCAGTCTCATCTTCTGGAAATATCCACTATATGACTAGGCACGAGGGGGAGGGTAAATAACTGGCCCAAGCTCTACCCACCAGTAAGCAAGGGTTTGACTCAGGGTCCTTGGACTCAGAGTTACTCTCTAAAACTCTACACTCCATTGCCTCTTAACACTTTCAATCTCTTCATTCCCCCCCTTTGGATTTTTCTGTTATTGTCATAGAAACACTTCATTTCTCTTAATTTTATCCTCTCTTCCTTTTGCTAGCTGGGAATCCCATATGGTCCCGGTCAAGTCAAGCAAGTATAAGAATAGAGATAATGAAATGTCTTCATTAAATAAAATCAAAGTTTTATCTTTTGTAGTGAGATTAGACAGTATCAGGAAGCAATGGCATCAACCTTAAAATATCTCGAATCCTCTTCAGAATCTATAATGATATCTTCTACTTTCTCTTATAATTAAAATTTTAATTTAATTTACCTTAAGCACTAATGTTCAAGGGAAATTTCTTATTAAATTTTATTGCACCTCTTATTTGCCCAAGTTATAGCAACTTCTACCCCACTTTGTATGAATGAACTTGAATACTGCTTCAGACTTTTCTTAAACTCAAGTATCTCTTTGGAATACATAAAGTACATAAAGTATGGGATAGAATCATAAAAGTGGCTCTATTTCTATATAGTTGATTGATTTACAGAAGGAGTTTCATTGCATTGTAGTCAACATAATATGCACTACCGGATTATATTACATTTATTTAAATGTTTTCTAGTATGTGATTTCTCATCCTTTTAAGTAATTTTTCTTATTGCATTTTGAAATTCTCAAGAGCAGAACCTCTTTCTACTGCTTGGCATGTCTGTTTATGATATAGACTATGGTGGCTTATTTTTACATAGGTTAATAAATTTTATTAAATTTTGTTATATAATTAGCCATCAGATGTGAAAAGCTTTTCTACTACAGAGGTATTTTTTATAACGTGATAAGCTCTTACATTACAGGCTTTATTTATAATGGGTAAGTAATAAGTTTCACTAATTTTATCCAAAAGCTTTATGATGATAAATTTGGGGAGGAAACAGGGGTAAAAGCTTCAGTCCAACTCATAGCATCTTGTCCCTGATTCAGATCACTTCTGACCTTGATTCCTTGCACTATTCATTGAGAAGGGTGAGACCCCAGGAATCCTGGTCCACAAAGCTGTGGCTTCTCCTTTGAGATAGAATGCACTCTATGAACTGATAGTTTACTTTCCCACATGCAGCTAAAAAGTAGGGAATGTTATTCACTATAACGATGACTATGCTGTTTTAAGATTCAATGTGGACCCAACTCTCTAACTTACAACATTTAAGTTCTGAATTTTTAAAAGCCAAGTGTTGCTTCCCACCAATTTCTCTTTTTTCTCTTTTATCCACTATATTGTATGTATTCCTGCATTTTTAACTTGCAAAAACCGCATGATACTTAAGATCCTGAATTGTTTCTTTTTTTCTTTTTCTTAAGACTATGTTCTGAAGATCTACCCATGTTTGCAATTTGCATTTCTAGTTCATTGCTTCTAAGCAAGGCATAACATTTTATAGTATGCATGCACCGTGCTTTACCAATCTATTCTGTTAGTGATCTTATTTGATTCAAACTCTGCCACCACCACTCATGTGACACGTTCTTCTAAACGTCCCCTTAAGCAACTGTGCGAGAGATTTTCCAGGGATAGGCCTTGGAGAGGGATTGCTGGTCATCAGTTATACCACTTCAATTTTCACTAAGTACTGCCAGCTTGTTCTTCAGAATGACTGTACTAGTTTTATTTCCACATTCTGGCTAACTCCTGGTATTGCTCAACTTCTAGATTTTTACAAATCTACTAAATGTGAAGTGGTACTTTAATTTGCATTGTTTCCTAGTAATTAGTTTGAGCATCTTTACAAATACTTACTATTTATGTTCCCATTGAATTTCTCTTCCAGAATTTTGCTCAATTTTCTTTTCCTGTCAGGTTTTTGTTTTTTGTTTTTTTTTTTTAGAAGTTTCTTTTAGAATGTAGATACTAATCCCTAGGTAATTTTTGGTTTTGAAGGATCTTCAGCTTTCCTGGTTCTGTCAACCATTAGTCTAAGGTAACTGACAAACAGAAATCCCAAATTTGGTTTAGTCTTCATCTTGCTGAACTTTCTGAATCTTGATTAAGAAGTCCTTTCTCATTCCAAGTCACAAAGATTTTCACCTGCAATTTCTTTTACTGGCCCTACATTTTCTCCACTAATTTTCACATAATAACATAATTTTATTCAACTTCGGTGGATGCTACAGCCTTTCCTCAAGGGAGAGATCTGAATCTCTCCATGACGTAGTAAACCAAATTCAGCATTTGGGCAAAAAGCATATTCTGAAGTAAACTTTTTTTTTCATATTTAACTTGAATTTAGATTTAAAAAAAGTGAAATGTGAGAAAGATTTTTAAAGATGTCTGTGCTTTCTTCAAACAGGAAGGAAAAAAAAAATTTGAGAAATGTTCACCATCCTTGGTCTGATTCTGTGACAGTAGCCAGGATGGGGAAGATGCATTCAGACAGACAGCCTCAGAGCAAAGTCCTTAAGGTAAGTGTTTCTATTTGCTTGGAACAGTAGCAGTCCCATTAGGTGCAGGAGTTTAAGTGCATGTCCTGTTGTGAATAGCATTATTGTTTTCAAACATTTTTCATTCCTTCCTAGCCCCCTTTCATTTTGTGTCTTTCAAATGGTAAAACAACTTACATTTCAGAGCTGTTGCAGTGTTAAAGTTGTGGCTTCTTAAAAACCCCAAGCATATATATTTTTTTTTTTTTGCTCTACGTTTTGATTTTTTTTTTTTTTTGTGAGTTTGTTGTCTCTTTCGGTTCTTAAATTAACCTAATTTATAAATTGAGCCCTATTCATTTCCATTTATTTTTTTATTGCCTGAAATTTGTGTCAAAAAACTCAGAGGATAAGGCCCCAGAGGAAACAACCTATTTCCCAATTTTAGATGCTAATTCACTACTAAATTTCTTGGATTCTTATATATTTATTTATTTTGGATCCTACATCTCACCTTGGAGGTATGGTCTGGACAGAGCACTTACCGGGAGGATTAGCCTAGGCCCTGAAGAGAGGTACAGAGGGTGTATGGAAAACTGTCACAACTCACGTCACCTCTGTCTTCTGGGAAGTTTCTTTCCTGTACTTGCCATTCCTGAAATAGCCAGGGACCAGGGAGCAGAGCCCGGGGGGAGGTACAGGGGGCTGATACAGTGACCTTCTAAGCCAGCTGTGCACCTGTCTCCTTACCTTCCAGAGAACCAGGCCCTGCAGCAGCTGCTCGCCAGGGCGTGCTCCTGACTGCACTGGGGGCCTCTTTACTTGTCTGCTCTTTGATTCCCCGCCCCCACCCTTTTGTAAGCACAGATGTGTGCTCAGATGTGAGACAGCTGTTCAAAGGACATCTCAGGATAAAAAGCAACTTTTATTCAGTTATTAATATCAAGGATGTCATTAGTCTAGTAAATACATATGGCATGACTCGAGCAAATCCTCTGCTACTAATCTGAGTATTTTCTCTATGGGGTTACTGTTAACAAAACTTAAAAAAAAATATCCTGTAACTATTCTTATGCTTAAATATATATGTTTAATAATCCCCCTCCTGCCAGGCTGGTCCTATCCCTACCTTGCATAATTTAAGGGGTGTAGAAAAGCTACTCTGTTCATAAATGTCTCACCAGCTTGTTATGAAACCTGCAATTTCTCCGCGAGAGGCTCCTTTAGCTCAGGCGTTCCCAGCTAAATTCACATGCAGGGCTGTCTTACAACAGGGTCATCTTACTGCAGCCCTGCAATGCGAAAGCATCCTGCTGTGAAAGGATACAAATGGGCACAGGGCATGTACAGTTCCTGCCCTCGGGGCGCTTGCCATCTGGGGAGGCAGGGCACAACTGCTGATGTGAAATTAACAAGACAAAGGAGCATCTGTGTAGATCCTTACATCCCCTTGTGTAAATCATCACTTCTGTAGAAATCATCACATTTTGGGGGTTCAGAAAGATCTCCAAGGGCTGGTCCTCAGAAAAAGCATTTTTAGATGACTAGGTGCAGAAGTCTGACCCAGATGGAAGGTAGGGCTTGGGTAAAAGAGAGAAGATAAGGAATAGTCGAGACCAGGAACAAAAGTTAATAGTGTGGAAACAGGCCAGGCCAGGGTGACTGGAATGGGTGAGTTCATATAAGAGGTTCCCGACAGTGAGGATGCTGTTGAAGACAAAAGCTTGCCTAACAAGGTCAAATAAGTGGACATTTCTTGTTTTCTATTTTAGATCTAACCTATGAAAAGCCTGATTTTTAAAATACACATAAAGCAAAGAAAGTCATTGTGTTTATTATTTAAGCCACAGAAAGACTTAACAAAGCTGTGTATAAATGACACCCAGGGCCCCTCCTAAGCAAAACTGTGGACACATCAAATCTGCCCTTGATTTCCTGACATCCTCTTTTTCTAGGAACCTGATTTATTTCTCCACTTGCTGTCCCTTCTATCAGAGATGATCTGTCTAAATGCCTTTGGGATTAGCCCATTTTTTTGCCTGTCCATGAGGTTTTTATCAGAAATTAGGAGAGAAAGAAAGCTACTATGTCTTGTCTCCCTGCTGTCCCTAGTTTCTCTACATCGAAGCCCTCTTCTCTGGCTCTGGAATCTTCAACCCAGCCTGTTCTGTGCCCCACCTCGCCCGACTCCTCTTCCACTGCAGTGTCCTTCTGAACTTTTCAGGGAGCCGCCCAAGTCCTCAGTTACTCCTGGCATCCGCAAACCCTTCATGTAATGTTTTCTTCCTTCCTGATTTTACTAGAGACCTAAAGGCCTCTTACAGGTACAGTTTCCAAGGCTGCTCGTTACACCGATGTTTCTCCTTCCCTCATGCACCACACATCTTAGCATGGGGGTAACACCCTTTTCTCTT
>NC_048218.1:178552095-178586708 GCF_002007445.2 Ailuropoda melanoleuca
TTTTTTTTTTTTGCTCTACGTTTTGATTTTTTTTTTTTTTTGTGAGTTTGTTGTCTCTTTCGGTTCTTAAATTAACCTAATTTATAAATTGAGCCCTATTCATTCCCATTTATTTTTTTATTGCCTGAAATTTGTGTCAAAAACTCAGAGGATAAGGCCCCAGAGGAAACAACCTATTTCCCAATTTTAGATGCTAATTCACTACTAAATTTCTTGGATTCTTATATATTTATTTATTTTGGATCCTACATCTCACCTTGGAGGTATGGTCTGGACAGAGCACTTACCGGGAGGATTAGCCTAGGCCCTGAAGAGAGGTACAGAGGGTGTATGGAAAACTGTCACAACTCACGTCACCTCTGTCTTCTGGGAAGTTTCTTTCCTGTACTTGCCATTCCTGAAATAGCCAGGGACCAGGGAGCAGAGCCCGGGGGTAGGTACAGGGGGCTGATACAGTGACCTTCTAAGCCAGCTGTGCACCTGTCTCCTTACCTTCCAGAGAACCAGGCCCTGCAGCAGCTGCTCGCCAGGGCGTGCTCCTGACTGCACTGGGGGCCTCTTTACTTGTCTGCTCTTTGATTCCCCGCCCCCACCCTTTTGTAAGCACAGATGTGTGCTCAGATGTGAGACAGCTGTTCAAAGGACATCTCAGGATAAAAAGCAACTTTTATTCAGTTATTAATATCAAGGATGTCATTAGTCTAGTAAATACATATGGCATGACTCGAGCAAATCCTCTGCTACTAATCTGAGTATTTTCTCTATGGGGTTACTGTTAACAAAACTTAAAAAAAAATATCCTGTAACTATTCTTATGCTTAAATATATATGTTTAATAATCCCCCTCCTGCCAGGCTGGTCCTATCCCTACCTTGCATAATTTAAGGGGTGTAGAAAAGCTACTCTGTTCATAAATGTCTCACCAGCTTGTTATGAAACCTGCAATTTCTCCGCGAGAGGCTCCTTTAGCTCAGGCGTCCCCAGCTAAATTCACATGCAGGGCTGTCTTACAACAGGGTCATCTTACTGCAGCCCTGCAATGCGAAAGCATCCTGCTGTGAAAGGATACAAATGGGCACAGGGCATGTACAGTTCCTGCCCTCGGGGCGCTTGCCATCTGGGGAGGCAGGGCACAACTGCTGATGTGAAATTAACAAGACAAAGGAGCATCTGTGTAGATCCTTACATCCCCTTGTGTAAATCATCACTTCTGTAGAAATCATCACATTTTGGGGGTTCAGAAAGATCTCCAAGGGCTGGTCCTCAGAAAAAGCATTTTTAGATGACTAGGTGCAGAAGTCTGACCCAGATGGAAGGTAGGGCTTGGGTAAAAGAGAGAAGATAAGGAATAGTCGAGACCAGGAACAAAAGTTAATAGTGTGGAAACAGGCCAGGCCAGGGTGATTGGAATGGGTGAGTTCATATAAGAGGTTCCCGACAGTGAGGATGCTGTTGAAGACAAAAGCTTGCCTAACAAGGTCAAATAAGTGGACATTTCTTGTTTTCTATTTTAGATCTAACCTATGAAAAGCCTGATTTTTAAAATACACATAAAGCAAAGAAAGTCATTGTGTTTATTATTTAAGCCACAGAAAGACTTAACAAAGCTGTGTATAAATGACACCCAGGGCCCCTCCTAAGCAAAACTGTGGACACATCAAATCTGCCCTTGATTTCCTGACATCCTCTTTTTCTAGGAACCTGATTTATTTCTCCACTTGCTGTCCCTTCTATCAGAGATGATCTGTCTAAATGCCTTTGGGATTAGCCCATTTTTTTGCCTGTCCATGAGGTTTTTATCAGAAATTAGGAGAGAAAGAAAGCTACTATGTCTTGTCTCCCTGCTGTCCCTAGTTTCTCTACATCGAAGCCCTCTTCTCTGGCTCTGGAATCTTCAACCCAGCCTGTTCTGTGCCCCACCTCGCCCGACTCCTCTTCCACTGCAGTGTCCTTCTGAACTTTTCAGGGAGCCGCCCAAGTCCTCAGTTACTCCTGGCATCCGCAAACCCTTCATGTAATGTTTTCTTCCTTCCTGATTTTACTAGAGACCTAAAGGCCTCTTACAGGTACAGTTTCCAAGGCTGCTCGTTACACCGATGTTTCTCCTTCCCTCATGCACCACACATCTTAGCATGGGGGTAACACCCTTTTCTCTTCCCAGTTTCCCTTTGGATCTTTTTTTTTCCCAAATAAAAACCCTTAGTCCTTTGAAGCCCTTTATTTCCTTCTACCAACCTAAGACTACCAGCCACTCAGGTGCTTCGTCCTGATTTACTACTTCCCCTACTAATCCAGCTCCTTCCATCAGCCTCAATGACTTTGCTGCTCACATTGATGTTTAACCCAACTTTTTAGCTCATTTTCTCTGTCTTCCTTCCAATAGCCTTTATGTCCAGTTTATTTTAGGTACCCAATCCTATGACCACATTCTGGACATTGGAATCATTTGCAATTGTTCCTTTTCTGGAACAACATGTGAAAACATTTTCCCTCTGATTATAACCTAATTGTCCTCCTAACTCTTCATCCAATTACTAATGCTCTTCTCAACCCTTGCTTGCTTAGGGATATCCAGTCTTTTCACTGTTCTACTAGTTTTCCAGGTATCAGCCCACATGTCCCTTCACTCTCTTTTCTATGCTGACTGGATACCATAGTTTTGTTTTTTTGTTTTTNTCACTGTTCTACTAGTTTTCCAGGTATCAGCCCACATGTCCCTTCACTCTCTTTTCTATGCTGACTGGATACCATAGTTTTGTTTTTTTTGTTTTTTTTAACTATACTGTTGTCTATATCTCTAGAATCTTTAACCCATTGTCCTTTGTCTCAATCACCTGATAAAATTCCAACCCTGGGTCAGTGCAGCCATGTGCTTTCTTCATAACAACACGTTAATTGGTGAACTGTTAGAAATACACACACACACACACACACACACGCACACACAACTTCATGGACTGTTGCCACCAAAATTCATGTTTTTTACCATCACTTGGTCATCCATGCCGCCAGCATTTTTTCTGGTGCCCCTGTTTAGATCCCCTCTATTTCCCATGGTGCCTCCTTCAAATCTTCTCCATTAGCTTCTGACTTCTGTTGCCCCCACCCTCACCTCCACGGTCTCATTCACAGCAAATGAGCTTGCCTCTATCCTCACAGGAAAAAAAGAAAGAAAGAAAATAAAAGGAACTCTCTTTTCTTTCCCAAACGAACAAACTTAGCCACAGGAGCAACTATTATTTCCTCTTTGTCTCCTGCTGTATCAGAGAAGACACCCCTCTATTTGCGGATTTTCCTACTCATGGCACTGTGGGTCCCATCCTTGTATATGACGCTGCTAGTCAGATTACTAGTCTCTCCTGTATCTTCCATCTCCAACTGGCTCACCTAGTTATCATCACTTCTATGCCTCCTCAAGCCCACATTCCTCTCACTGTGGCTCTGCCACTCCTTTACCTCACCAGCAGAATTCTCCAGCGAGTCGTCTCTCCATGCTTTATGCCATGCTCACTTCTGCATCCACACCCTTGTACCATCTCCCTTTCGCTCTCCTGCCACCTTGTGAGTCTGCTCTTTTACAAAGATGAAGTTGTTCATTCCAAAAGATATTTGTAAGCCCTCCCCTTCCTTGTCTTCTCTGCAGCACTGACAATTCTGCCTTCTCTCTCTTTTCTGACAAAGTGCCCTCTTGCACTGCAATTTGCTTCATAACAGATGTGGGAATGCATCAGCTTGCCCACAAAACCCTCACCCATACATCCACTATCAGACTTCCTTTCCCCTCCTGTGGTAAGAGAAGATGTGACCTCTTCTTCCTGAAGCTAAGCCTCTCACCCACAGGTCTGAATCCACTCAGCCAGAAACCCAGACATCTTGACTCTCCCTCTCTTACCCATCTTGGTGTAATCAGGCATCATGTCCTACCAATTCTGCCCCATTTCCCATCCCCTGACTCTCTCCAATACCCTCATCCCCGCTTGAAGTACTTCGGGTCAGTGTACCAGCATCAGGTCCATACTGCTATTTCAACAGCCTCCAGACAGGCCAACTTACTGCCAAGCTAATGGGGCTCCAGTACGAAGGTTCTGTACTTCCCCAGGCTTCACAAATACCCTGGTCTTAGAATGTCGTGTTCTTTGTCTTACACAGAACTTCCGAATCGCCTCAGCTTTAGTACCTACCGCCCTTGCGCCTGCCCCCAGGCCCACATACTGTGCCGTCTCCGGTACTGCGCGCACCCAGCCCCTGCTCCACACTGCCGACAGTGTCACGGTTTGCACGTGAAAATGATACTGTGTCACTTCCTTGCTTAAAAATCTTTCCAATGGTTTTCTGTTGCTTTTAGGTTTTAGGGAAAAACTCCTAAATACAGCTTTCAGGTCCCTTCTGACCTGACCTCTGCTTTTCTCTCTGATATCCCCTTTCATTACACATTTTACATGTTTTCAGGGCATTCTCTCATCTACACTGTGGTAAGCAGGACAGCTTCTATCTTTCTTTGAAGATGAGAAAAATAAAGCTTGGAGAGGATAAATAATCTTCCCAGACCCATGGAACAAATGACTTCTGTGGCTGAGATTTGGGCCGAGCTCTTCCTATTCCATTTGCAACTTATTTTTCCATTATAACATGTAGTTTCTATGTACAAATGTGCTCATTCTGTGACTATGCTGAAAACAGAAAAGTCTTTGTAATTTCCGGGTCGCTTATTAGTTGGTAAGGTTTTCACAATTTGATTTGTATGTCAACAAAATCAACTGGTTGTTTTGTTGTTGTTATTTTTAATTTAAGTAAACTCTACACACAGTGTGGGGCTTGAACTCATGACCCTGAGATCAACAATCACATGCTGTACCAACTGAGCCAGCCAGGTGCCCTTCAACTGTTTTTTTTAAAATTAATCTTCTAATTATTATACTTTAGTTCCTCCAGTCATCTAAATTTTCATATTAACTTTTTTGCAGGCTGGCATGTTTTAGGGCATGTGTTTCCCAAAGAGATACATTTATAAAGGGGATGGTTTAAGCTGGGATGCTCCCAGTTCTGTGTAAGGTCATCCTAATTTCAGAATAGTGTACTGACAGAGATAGTCTGGAACTTGCCAGAACTTTAGCCTGGTTTCTTCCTGACCTCTCTTGTATTAGATCATTTGCTTAAAAAAATTTGCAACTGTAAATTCTTTCTCTGCCCTTTGAGATGTAAAACTTCTCCCAGAAATATAATATTTTAATATCTTGAATAAAGTCTTCCTTGCCGTTTTTATCAAGTGTCCTGTATAATTTCTCTTTTGTAGTGTCCATAATTGAGAACATTTATCAAAATATGGAAAAATATATTTAGAGACACAACACGGATCCTGATCTGGGTCCCTTTCATTGCATTTCACTTGCCAACAAGATTTTATCCTATGTATTTGCTACTTGTACACAGAAAAATATTTGATGTATAGTTCTCAAAGATCACATGCACTATTTCAGAGTTCACTGATTTGTTTAGATCCCTCTTTAAATGGCTTCCGACATAGGGTGTCACTTTGGCTTACATGCCTTTTTTTCCTTCCAGGTAGTAGGTTTTCTTGGCAATGTTTTTTTTTATATAAGAGCAGACAGCATTGTTTTCCTTGCTGATAGTGCCTTGAGTTATTTTATGACATAGTTTCATTTGTCTCCATAAAAGCAGGAGAATATTGAGAAGGCTGGAATATAAGGAGAGGCCGTTCAGCCCACCAGGCTCTTTTCCCTTTAATGCACCCTGGAGAACATTTAATTGCTTCTTGAATGACCCCCAAGGTCTTCCTAGAATGAGCTTGTTGTCTTCTTTGTGGAGGAGACCATCCCCATTTCATTCGAACTCATTGTGACTTAATTATAGGATACATATAATAAATTGGAGGCAATCAGTAATCCTTAATCAAACAGGGTAAATTTGTTTCACATGCAAGACACAATGGGCCCTTGTGAAATAGATGGCACACTTTCATTTACTGAAGGATACCCAGATTAATTAACTCACCTGATAGCTGTGGTTCCAATTTCCCAACTGCAACTCAAGTCTATCTTATGCTTGCCCTTCTTTCTTCTCTTATCATTCCATGAAACTGTTCCTTAACAGACTTTCAAATTCAAAGATGATCATTTCTGTCCACATTATTTTGTCATTATGCAAAACAAAGCACATATATCTGAATAGCACATAGTATATATGTATATATAGAACCTATACGTATATCTACATGCATGATTGCATATGTGCGTGCACAGATATGCACACTCACGTGCATTCGGTGGGGGAAACACTAACATTTCTTTTGACGTGGCATTTCTTTAATTACAACTCTATTACAAATCTGAGTTCGATGGGTCTATTTCCAGAATTTTACAGTAATTTCCTCAAGCCTCCAGCAGTGCCTAATCACTTTTTAGAGCACAGATTTTAGCTGTTTGGAGTCTGCCGGCTGTTTTCCCTGAAAATTACTGTAAGAGATTTAATTGATTTATATTTCATTTATCTTATAAAAAGTTGAGGTTTTTATTAAATTTAAGTGCCTGTTTAGTGCCTCTCGTTGTGTATCCTGATTACTTTTGGTGACTCAGTGTAACATTTAATAACTATTAGTTTTCTTTTGGAGAGTTCTTAACCAGGAAACAAGAGTTCTTACAGCTACATAGATAATTAACTTGAAGCTTGTCTGTCTCCTGAGAGACATCAAATATGTAAATGAGGAACTTAAGCCTTAACAAGACATGGTAAGGAAATCACTAAAACTTTTATCACATGAAAGCTAAAATCCGCAGTTAAAAAATACACCAATGTGCTTTGAAGAACTAATATATGCTTCTTGCTTAGGATTTGTGAAATTTATGGGCTTTAAATTCTTTTTCAAAGCTGCAGGAGCTAGTCAGATCTGTTAAGGAAAAAAACCAAAGAAGATAATAAGGAAACAAGGACAGGAACTACATTTAAATGTTCCACAATGCCTACCATATTATTGGAGCTCAAATATATTTAATAAACGTACACCAAGGTTTTCTCGTTCATTTTACAAAATCCTCATTTGCAGTATCTAACATTGTTCCCATCTTTTAATTATAATGCCTTTCACAGCAAACCAATACATGATATCTTTGGACTGGTTTTTCGCTGAAGACTTGAAACAGAAGGAAGAGCCATTCATGTTCAATTTTTTTAAACTGATCAGTTCTCTTCATTTTTCTGTACATGCCTCTATTATATAATGTATCTAAAGAAAAATATGGAGGAAAAGACCCTTTAAATTTCTGAGCTTGTTTTAATATGAAAACATTTTATCATTATAAAAACTTTTAGTTACCTGGATAACATATTTTTTTGTTATAATTGATGGATTATGTTTTCTTGAGACGTGGAACTAGCAAATGGAATGGGTGAAACTGAGAAACTATTTGTAACTTCACAAGAGAATGGCTTTCTAGAAAAGTCGATAGGTTTTTTGATTTTTTGAAAAGGCAAATCATTTGAAGCTTATAAAGACAATTTACCTGGCTCTCAGCGGCTTGTGTACTTTTAGTGGAATGCATGTCTAATTCTTCCCTCAAACCTTGGGTTGGGTGTGCCGATTATGTATTTGCTATTCTATCGCTATAGTTAGGGATGACAGAGAGGCACAGACCTGCCCCTAATTCGGATGTGGCTGACTGCTCCTGTGCTTGGTGCAGCGACATGTGTCCCGTGGGGGACAGGCATCCACTTGGTGCTCGCACAGAGCCACGGCCGCCGTGCCTTTTCCCTCTGCAAGTCTGGGCCACGTCGCCAGGCCTCACCTGGGCGAGCACCAGGATTAGTATGGAATGTGCATGATTTCCTGGAGGAAACTGACTCTTAAATAAACACATTGAATGGCACCTGGTCAGGAATAAAGGGCATTTGTGCGCTCGATCAACGCTCCTCGGGGGAACTTCTTGAGTGCCTCCCCCGCCAGCTGTGGCGAATTCCATCAAAGGCGACGTGAGTCAGGAAGGAAAGGCAGCATGGAGGAAAGGGCCACAGCCGTATTTTCTTTAGGATATTCATGCCGGCTTCACTCCCTTTCTTTCTTTTTTTTTTTTTAAACATTCATTTTCTTTTCTTTTTTTTTTTTTTAAAGATTTTTTATTTATTTGACAGAGATAGAGACAGCCAGTGAGAGAGGGAACACAAGCAGGGGGAGTGGGAGAGGAAGAAGCAGGCTCCCAGCAGAGGAACCTGACGTGGGGCTCGATCCCGTAACGCCGGGATCACGCCCTGAGCCGAAGGCAGACGCTTAACCGCTGTGCCACCCAGGCGCCCCAGGGCTTCACTCCCTTTCTGCCCATCACGCTACTCCATTATGAGCGGGCATGTGTTTCCCTACGTCCTAATATCTCTGTTTCCCAAGGGATAAGATATTACTGGGATTCTAGTCATAACAGCAATACAATTTTTAATGACAATTAGGTTTTTTTTTTTTTTTTTCCTTTAAGCTTGTTTCAAGGGTCTCCTAAGCGTGACGTTCTGAAGCGCTGGGAGGGCCCCGGGCCGTGCTTGGTTATCGGTGCAGCGCACGCGCTTCAACACTGCAGGGGGTGGAAGACGTTTCTAGGCTCCCGAGAAGTTTACAGCCTCACGGGGGAGACGACGTTCAAATTATGCATATTCGCTGCCTTATGTGGCACGGATTTGATTCCCTCTTGACTTCCGACCTCTCCTCGACATCTTTTAGATCTCTTAAATTTATAATAAAAACATCTTTCGTTGGTATTGCGCTTGCCGATTCAGAAAGCTCTGTCATAGCCCCAGTCCCACGATCCTCACAGCATTGCTCTTCGCTGCCTACTTAGGCTTCTGCCTCAGTAGCGGAAGTCAGTTTCTAAACCGATTAAACGCATCTAGAATGAAGATGAACCATGTCGCCCTAAAAACACCACCACCACAATGCATCTGTAGGAAAGAGAGGACTGGCTCTGTGGTAGGACAGCAGTTGTGTGAGAATTGTATTTGGGCGACAGGAGCTAATCTAAATAATCTTTGGTCATCCATTTATAAGCGAAGTTGTAGGTATCTGGACCAGTTATCCTTTAATTCTTACTTCTTTGGCTTGCCCTCTTCAGAGCCATTCTAGAAAATGCATGTTAGGGTGGCTGACTCCATGGGAGGGGAAAAATCAAATAAAAAAATAAAGACTTGCCTGGCTTCCTGTTTAATTCATTACCTAATATGTTCCTTTTAATCATATTAATGATTTTAAATTTTGTTACAAATATTTCCAATTAAAACTAAACAAGGGATCCTTTTCAGGATAGAAAAAGGAGTTTATGGTTCAACATTTGGCCTTTTTAAAAGGTAATTTAATTTTGTTTCCCTTCAAAGTGAAGGGAAGATTTCAAAGCTTTAAATTATTAGAATACTTGGCTTTTGGGAATATAGTAAGAGGATTGTTTTTGGTTAAATTACTGGGACCATCCTTAATAATTCATAATAGCTACATCATTCATGACTTAAGATTGCCTTAATTAGAGAGGATTTTTATCTCATCTTACTTTTTACTATTAGCACTTACTACCGTTTCAGTTTTCTCTTTGACACTATTGGCATCAGAGCCATCTTTTCATGTACCAGATACATAATTATTTTTTATATTTGGATTTATGATGTTTAGAAAAACACATGATGAAGACATATAAAACCTAAAGGAAGAAGGTAACTTTCCTTGAAATTCATAGAAATGCATCAATTCTAATATCTTGGGGGTCTTGGTGATTTTAGTTTTACTTGTCTAGCTAAAGAACAATGTGTTTTCTGACTATTTTCTTTGGTTGAAGAGACACATTAGAGAGATACATGGATTAGGGAAGAAATAAAATTTAGAATATTTCCAGGGAAGTTTTAATTTGTTGACTCTCTACTGGATTGTTTATAATTGTTAGACATAAGAATAATTACAGAATAAGTACTAACTCCATCCTTAAGAAAAGTTACAGCTGTCATTGGCTATGCTCAGCCTCTTTCCCTGTATTTCCTGTTTTTTTTTTTTAAAGATTTTATTTTTAAGTAATCTCTATACCCAACACAGAGCTTGAACTCACAGCCCTGAGATCAAGAGTCACCTGTTCTACAGGCTGACCCAGCCAGGTGCCCCATCTTTCCTTGTGTTTCTTGCTGAGGGCAATCATTTGCAAAAGCATCTATATTTTGTTAAATGGACAAATGAAATATATTTTTAATTACTTTCAATATGATCAAGTCTCTGAAAAAGGTGAGTACAACCATTCATATGGTTGTAAATTATTTTAAAACTGAGAAAAGTAAAGTGCTACAGATTTCAAATCTGAACTCAATCACAAACATTTAATGCGACAAAACTTATTTGGCAAATGTTATTCACTGACATAGTAACCAAAATAACTAGCAGAGAACACCCTTGTTTCGGGATTCTAAAAATGGAATAAGGCAAACAGGAATTTAGTAAGAAAGTAACCCATAGTTCTTATGCTATGAACTCATAGTTTTTATGCTATAAAAGCCAAGATAACACCGTACAATAGATGCAATTCTCTTTCTTCGGGTGGGTTCTCATGGACATTTTCTATATGTACTCAACATCGTGCATTAGTCCAGTAGTATTTTTTTAATACACTATGATTGTAACCGGAGGTTTGTTCAATAAGTTTGGTTTTAGAGCTTGTTTTGTGTGCAAACATACTATCTTTGATTTAATTTTTTCTGACACCGTGCCCACTGCACAGTAGAGAAAAAAAGTGTAATTGTAGTTTTGTCCTTTATAGCACAGGACAAATAAATGTCAAAATCAAATGGTGGTGTCCCCCAGGGGAAAACACACTTCAGTGATGAAATATTCTTCCTCACTTCCCATTGCTATTCCTCTGAACACCCAGGTGAAGCTGCCTCAGGACCTAATCAAATGTTACTAATTTGCATATAATAAAAACCTTGTCATGAGATTTTAGAATGTTACCAGGGAAAGTGCATCACATCTCTAAAATGGTAAATTATGAAGATATGCACACATCTGCTCTGAAGCTACAGTTTATAAACACTTGGAACGTTTGACCGGACCGAATCAGATACGAGCACCTGCTTATGCTGTTGGTGTAATCGTCAGTTAAATTCTCTGCTTAATAAAGAATCTTGGAAGTGGCATACTGCTATTTCCTATGTTCTTTGAAAATGCTGTGATATTGATAAAATGTCAGATTCCTTCTTGGGAATGACGATAACAATCAACTTTGCAAAGCAATCATTAAGGTAGCTTTTAAAAGAGTTATATGAACAGTTTTCCTGGGAATTATGTGTACTTGTAATAGTACTTCTGTTTTTCAAAAATAACAGTCCATATAATAAATGTAAAGTTTTCTTGCCAGAATCATCCCCACCCCAAATTATTTGAAATAATGTATTTTTAAGTCGTATGAATTTTGGAGTAAATTCTTTGAACTTTAAGACTGTGGTTGTTTTGATAATTTCTGCAAATTTATCAGGTGGTTTAAAAAAGAAAACAAACTCATTTTGCAATATTCTTTTTGAATCTATAGGGTAAGACTGAACCTTTTTTTTTTAATTACAGTTAACATCAAATTCACAAATACAAAGTATTAAACTTCTGTTCCCTAATCCTAACATTATACACAGAATTTTGAAAAATGTCTTCTGGAAATTATGGAAGCTACCTAAGCATTTGAAATGCTTGATTCTATTTTTTTTTTTCATTATGAAAAGGCTAAATCCCCTTTCTCTGAAATTGAAATACTCAACTGGTAAAGGAATACACTTGAATTCTGAGATAATCTCATGTTATTCAGTACTGTAGAGATACTAGTTATCATTTCATTGCATTTGGCATGGGGCACAATATATATTCCATTTTATGCAGCCACAGTAAATATTGTTTTTAAGGACACAATAAATTATGGAGAATGATTTGCTGTTCGAAGGCCATATGGTCAGAAGGAAGAAGGCTTAACTGAAACATGAGGAGATGAGGGTAGCTAGAAATTTCCTGTCTAGGTTAGAATTAGAAACGTTACTCTGAGTCATTTTGGAATTTCTTATATTAAAGTTTTTGAAAGCACAATTGGTTCTCATTTGCCAGTGATACTCTATCTGGAGGGAGAAGAACAGACTAATATTTAGCAGTGTGTCAGCAGACTTTCATGTAACAAAGTTCATGTGACAAGAACTTAGTGTTCTGCAGTTCAAATCATGTCTTCTGTAAAGCAACAATTATGTAGAATAGGAGGCTGTCTGAAAGCAAAAATAACAAGACAAGAAGAAAGATTCGTCTCTGCTCCTGATAGCAATCTTCTAAGGACTATTGGGTTACTTTTATTTATTCTTATTTTACGATTTTATTTTAATTCCAGTGTAGTTGTTAGTCTCAGGTTGGGTTACTTTCATTTAAAGCAATCATTAGATCATTCTTCAGTCACAAGCAACAGAATTTACGTATCTGGGGAATCCCAGTGGACAGGGATTATGTCCAATTCCTCTTTTTGTTCCCAGAATCTGCATAGGGCCTGTGGTATAACAGGCTCTCCATCAATGTGTGTGGATGAATGAATGAAGTAAATAACAATTGATTAGACTTCCTGATTTTTCTGAGGCTGTGTCCTTTTTCAAGGACTGAAGTTGTAGTTTTATTAATTCAGCTACTGAAAGCTTTTGGGGTACACATGGATTTGGGGTTTTCTTATGACGATCCCACAGCGATCCTCTCTCCTGAATGGAACCTTCTCTCTTGGGTGGCTAGTCACCAGATGGCTTTTCTGTGGTCACCAACTCTTTGTATCCTTTACATGTCAGCAGGCATCGCACCGTGGATGGAGTGTCAAAGGGGCACTCAGAATGAACTGATCCCTTTTTTCTGCTTTGTCTAAGTGAAAAGATGGACTGTAGCTGCTGACACACTACTTGCTTCCCATCGGGCTGTGCTCATCTAAAGTCTTTCATGACCCCCTCCTCCATTAGGCTACAAGTTGGCCGTTCCTTGTTTTCCAACATGAAGAAAAAATTTGGATTCATGAAAGTGCTATTACATAGAGACCCCAAATTAGGCAGAGTCATTTATTTTAGGCCCTTTGAAACAGATTTGAATTTGAGTTTATGCTTTTCCTCTTGCATCATTATCACTTTCAATTTCTTCTGTGGTTCTTTTCTCATTCCCCATCTACTGCTCTCTAAGCTGAAGCAGTTTCTTCATATGAGTAATCTGCTTTGAAAAAATATTTTGGATTTACCATTGGTGACTAATAGAATTCCATGGAAAACCTAGTGAGATGTACTTAACTTATTCTGCCAAAATGTTGCCTTTATATACTATAAACATCTTCAGAGTATCTTCTTTTGAAATTGGGTCTCACTTATTGGAAAAGCCTAAATTTCAAAGCCAGTACATGGCTGTGGTTTTGTTTTGTTGTTGTTGTTTTTCACCCACAATGCATGCATAGTTTCCACCACAGTTTGGGCTTTTATTTTTATTCTACGGGTTTATTAATTGTTTTCATCTAACTTCTTGAAGGAATTGTCTCAAAATTCATGAAGGAAAAAATCTTGGATATTATCAAGGGTTGCAGTTTTGTCCCATTCAGGAAATGTTCTGTACTTTTTAGAATAACTTAAAATTCTTGACAACTTTAAAATCCAAGGTTTTACAATCATTTGTGAGTACATTTTTCCTTGACACTTTTCTCCCTGTGCAGAAAAAGTAGGGCAGTAATAAATGATGAGGAGCTATTAAGCTGGGAAAACGTGAAGGTTTTATTTTTGGTGTCCAAGGCTTGTATTTCCTAAATTAATGTTTTTGACCAATACATATTTTGATTATTTCATCAACTGATGAATCATTTATTAGCTCTTTAAAATGCCTAGATCCTTTCCCCTGATCTACTCCTTTAAATGTCATATTCTACCCCCAGAGATAAAATGTCTGTATTTCATGATGTTTATGCCAGATTAACCAGAACTCCATTAGCAATGGTCAGGAGATATTTTATTTTTCAACAAAAGGTGCCTTTACTACCCTGCCATTTATTTGTCATTATCTAAAATCTTGAGACAACTTTACATACGGTAAAGACTAAACAATAGGCTTTTTGATGTGTCCATGTATGATTATCAATCATTTTCAGGACAAAGACTTCTTTTAAAGGGAAAAAAATCAAGGGTTTACATTATATAGTAGTTGTATCTTCCATTTGCATTGTTTCATAAAAGTCCATGGTGACAAAAAGTGGCTTTAAATTCAATAATGCTTCTAACTTTGTTACCACAACAGCATTTACATATGCCTGAAAAATATAGGTATATAACAAGACAAGAACACACCCACAATTATTTTATTATGCCATCTATGGGTCATGTTGGGAGACCTTTGTCCACGTGGATCCCCTGCAATCATCTCAGAGCTTCCCCCGTTCCGAGAGGATTGTGACCCACAGGATGGACACGCAGGTTTAGGAAGGACCATAGCAGTCAACTCATCTCATCCTCCTATGGTCAAAAAAGTAGGCCACTGGGCATTTGTTTTGGTGCCCATTTGATGGGACAAATTGTATAGCAAAAAAGAGAAAGATTAAAAGCAATGGCTGTAGAAAATCTGTTGTCGGGGAAGATAAGAGCCAGAATTCCTAGACATTATGGAAGACAGTATTCACAATCTTCAGAAGCTTGTTTTTCTCCACAGGGAGAAACGTCATTATTTCCTTTTCCCTAGATGAGCCCAATTGTGGTATTCAGAATACATAAGATTTCATAGCACTTTACATTCTGATTTAATACTTATTCAAGGGCTGGACATGAGCTTTCTTTATTGGTGAGCATCATGGTAACAGCCACTTCTGGACTTTAGACAACTACTTTCTCTTGGATTCCTACTCAGGGGCTAGGACTGATGCCACTTAGCCACTGCTTGGAGGGAGAAACAGGAAATTGAAAGTGTCAATGGATTTTTGCCACGTATGCTGACAATACAAGGAGAGATCCTTTTAATTCTTTCACTACAAACTTGTTGAGCACCTGCCAGTGCCAAGCATTGTGTTGGATCATGAAAATTTACAGTTAAAAAAAAGAAAAGAAAAGAAAAGAAAAGAAAAGAAAAGCATGGCACCTGCCCTGAGAAACACAAGTCTAGTGGAGATGCAGATGTGTTAACAAGCAATTACAATCACATGGAAGCTTAAAGAAATTTAATATAATAAAAAGAAATAGAAATTTGGCAGGAAGACAAAAAGAGTCTTATGACTTATTCCAAGTATGATACTGACCAACTTAACAATTAAAGATGAAGAAATAATTATCTGCCATTTCAAGTCTCTTTCTAGGATATGTACGTGGCAGAAAGTGCCTGTTGGCTCAATTACAATGTCCTCTGAGTGGAAAGTTGAGTTTAGTACCCTGCCAAGGACTAAACCTCAAAAGCATTTCCAAGTCACATCATGGCTCTTCTGGACCAAAGTTGTCCTCATGACCACAAACCAAGACAAAATATTAACAAGCCATACCACTGATAAAAATACTTGTATCCAAAATGTATAAAGAACCCTCCAAACTCAAAATTATGGAAACAATTCCATAAAAAATCGGCAAAAGACTGGAATAGACATAACATCAAAGAAGATACATGGATAAGCAATAAGCAGATAAAAAAGTGTTCAACATAGTCGTTGGGGAAATGCACATGGGGGGATGCCATTTTACATCTATTAGAATGTCTAACAATAAAAAAAAGATGACCACACCAAGTATTGGTGAGGAGGCAGAGGAACTAAACCTCACATACTTCTAGTGGAAACATAAAATGTTTCAACAACTTGGGAAAATATCTTGGCAGTTTCTTGTAAAGTTAAACACACACCTACTCTATGCGATTCAGCTACTCCATGTTCAGGCAATTCCACGAGGAAAACAAAAGCATATGTCCATACAAACACTCAGACATGAACGAGCAGAGCAGCTTTGTTCAGCAACCCCAAACTGGAAACAACCCAAATGTCCAACAACAGGTGAGTAGATTAACTGAGGTTCATAAACTAGAATACTACACGGCAATAAAAAGAATAAGCTGGTGATATGGGCTATAACATGAATAAATCTCAAAATTGTGCAAAGTAAAAACAAGCCAAAAAAAGAATATATACTGTACGATTCCATTTATATAAAATTCTAAAAAAAAAATGCAGACTAACATAGAGCAAGAGAAAGCAGTATTTGTGCCAAGCATTTCATTTATGCCATCTAAGGGGCACACTTGGGAAACATTTTGGCACTCAGACAGCTGAGAACACACCGAGGCTGCAGGAAGGGACAGCACAGAGGAATTCTAAAGGGGCACCAGGAAACTTTTGGGGATGATGAATGTTTATCACCCTGATCGTGACAATGATGTCACCAGAGTATACATATGTCAAAATTTATCAAATTGTGCCCTTTAAGTATGTATGTATATTTCACGTCAACTATAATCTGCTAAATCTATTTTTTAAAAGCAGTTGGAACATTGCTGTTACACTGATTGCTAATGTTGGAAAATGAGAAGTAAGCAAAAAGGGTTCTGGAGGAAAAAAGTAGATGCAATTTTCTTCTTTGCCCTCTGTTTTCAGCCTAATTTGTCGATGGCATCACATTGGCGACACTGGTCAGTCACTAATTTATGAAAATTTCGTTGAAACACACCAGGGTAAACCGTAGATTAATATATTTCTTAAGGGGAACCTCTCCAGTCTTCAGCTGCCTAGGAAATCCGTTTTGATGGAAGCTTTCATTGCACTCAATACATCAGAGATTAGAAGCCTTAGCTACCTTTTATTTAAAACATGTTTGCTTAAATTACAAGAAGTTATTTTACAGCTAGACGTATGAATGCCACGTGCTAAGTAAATTGTACATTATGTAGAAAGTGTTTAAAAATACCCTGAAGTTGTAGAAATATGAGATGCATATAGAGAATGATAATTTAAGCAGATTCAGTTATCTCACTGATGTGAAACCGAGCTTTCGGTACTTCTTGCAGCAGAAGAGACATATGTCTTGAATGTATTTTAAATATATGCCAAAGCCAGCCCTTTTAAGGGCATCACTGAATTGATAATTTCAAACAGTTTGTCAAACTTAGATATGTTCCAGAGAGGGAAGAGGAATCTTGAATGCATCATTTAGTATATTTTATAATGTCATTTTTGAGGATTCGTGTTTACTTTGACTGCCTGTCCCACTGTACCCAAAATATGAATAAATAAAGAAGAACACTTGGTTTCTACATCCTTCCACTCCACAGTGTTGAATGAGTATTAAAGCTAATATAGCTGGATACAAGTCATATCCTCCAGTCATCACTCTGTTAATTTGATAATTGCTAAATACTGATCTTAATGAAGTTAACATGCCTGTTATCTGTAACCATAAAACGTTCCTGATATAAAACAGTTCCACAGTAAATCAAAGAAAAATGATATGGTCACACATATTAACATGTAAGGTGGTGAACAAATTTAGTTGAATTACATGACACTGTCAGCTCGGTACAGAAAATTCTAATTTTGTATAAAAGGTCTTGATTTCTAAGCTCTTCACTTGAACAAGAAGATTTAATTTATCTGTTATTTTATGAAGCATTTTTATGTGTAGAAAAAGTGTTACTTGTTTGCACATGCTGGTTATGTGGCATTCTTACATGATTTCATGCTTTGCTGATGGAAAATTAGACCCTTGTGTATTATAAAAGAATAGAAGATGGCCATAGAATCAGGATGCAATTGCCTCAGGACATTCTGTTGACAGATAGAAATATATACAGACAAAGCAATGTCACTGGATGCTAATGTGAACTATACCATAATGAGTACTGTAAATCCCTCTAAAAGGAGAAGCCACAACCCTTTTATTGAACGGGGGTGGGGGTGGGGGGGAGTTACCTTAAACTTTGACTGTGGAGGTAATTTCTACACTTTTGTACAATGAAACCACAGCGAATATCTTATAATTACATTATGCCCACGAATTCACACCTATGATCCCAGGGGCCGATGTATCTGGATAAAGCCACATACAGGTACAAGAGCCTTCACTGCTGTTATCTACGTATTAGACTACTGATACGGTGTCTTTCACGCACACTGAAGACGAATCATTCATTTCTCGGATTAGCTTGTACCATGCGATTTCTTACACAATAATTTCCTTGTCAGAAGTTTTCCATTTTCTCCAGGGTGGAAGTGAATGAGAGGTATACTGTAATTTAACTAACAATATGTACAAGTAATAATATTTCTAACACTGCCTTATAGGAAATCTCGTAAGAGATGTCAAAACAGCCCTAGAAGCGACAGTGTCTCTGTTGGTCTTTTTAACCTTCCAAGTCAACTTTCATAAGCATCACAGATACTCTAAAGAGCAAAGCTCCGTGCAAAGGTGTGAATCTGAGGCCAGTAAGGCAAATTCGGAAAGGATCGCCTCGCTTCCTCCCCATGTGAAACTATTTACCTTACATTTCAGAAAGCATCTTGCTGCCTATCAACACAGAGTGGGGATAAATTGATCTTGACTACTTCAGCTCTATTTCCAGAGGCCTGCTACACTTTATAACTTGTGGCTGAAACATTGGAAGTAAGGAAAAATGTACAGTAGTCAAGTGCAGAGGTCTTCTTTGGTGATGTTAACATTCTTGGTGGGTTTGGCACCCGGAGCAATTTTCCATGACGATGCAACCGTAATATGAGTGGAAACGTTTTCTTTAACCAAACAACCCTGTAGGCAGGCTGTGTGTAGTGTTCCTTGAAATGAGTTTGGAAAAACAAAACAAAGCCCTTCCTTGTTTCTTCTAATTGTCACACTCTGAAATGAACTGTAAGTGAAACCTGGGAAGTAGAGATGTCAGGACTATTTGGCTTTCCTACAGCCACTGCTTCTTGGTCGTATCAAAGAGCAGCGTGCTGCCAGGTTCAAGAATCGACTGAAAAGAATACAGAACAGTCCTTGAAAATCATGGCAATTATTCACAGCAAAAAGACTCTGGCCTAGAAATCCTAATGCCAGTAGATGGTTTTGGAATTTTTGTTTGGGGTGTGAGTAAAACAGAAGAGCTACAGGAGCAGCCCTTTATAAGAAAAGTCTTTTGTTGCTATCCTTAGGCTGACCCTACTTTTAAGACTGCCATAGACAACTGCAGGGGCATAAATTGAGCAAAATGAACAATGAGCCTCAACACCTCCTGGGACAGAAGATCAGGGACCCCAGTGAGCATTATTTCCCATTTTAAGTCAAATGATGTACTAAAATAGAATAGGGACTCACTGTACAAAACATTCTCAATATGACACAGTGGAGTGCTTGGAAGCAATTAAACTTCACATGATCTGTTTCTATTTCAGAGACATTTCCTTTTCTAGATCAATTTGACAAACACTCTCTTCAGTTCTAAAATGGAAAAACAATCTTACCAGCCTGAAAATGACTTTGTATACACCGAAACCAGAAGGAGGCAGGTTTCTAACAGTCAGGTAGAATGATTTTACCTGTAAAAATATCTCAAGAGAAAAGGAATATCTTTGCAAACACAGATGAAAGGCAGATGACCTGACGAGTTAGCAAATTATCTCTCAAATTCATCAGTACTATTGTTCTTAACTGATGAGACTGCTAAGCAGGCCCAGCTGAAGAAGACTAAACTGTTCAAGTTTTCTCTAAGGTGAGTCTTCTTTCTCTGATGACTGACACCCACCTTCTGGGTCTTCCTACCCCATGGCAGTTTGACCACAATTATTATTGCCAACTGGGACTGTGCTTCTACTCGAGCTCCCAACCTTTAGCCCAATTTGTTGTATTGTTCCCTATTAATTTTTTAAGAATAGTATATTATTATTTCAACCTTGTTCAAAGCACTCCCATTACCCTAAGAAAGTAAAATCACATAGTCTAGAGCTTGAAAGCCCTCCACAATCAAGAATAAAGTTCCCATTACAAAATCCCTTTTCCTCCTTACTCTGCTTGATCACAGGAGTTCAAAAAAATTATTTTCATTTTCCAAATTTGATTTAGCCATAGTCTCTTTGAATTGCCTTCTGTCTTTTCTGCCTAGACAAACAGTACTCATTTATTTCATTCAACACAGAATGACACACCCACTGTGTGTCAGGCCCAGTGCTAGGCAGAGAGGCTACAATAGTGAATAAGACCAACACGGTCCCTGCTATCTAAGAATCATGTTCTAGTGAGGAATTCTGGGGATAGCAGCCATACTGCTACTCTTTTTTTTTTTTCTTTTTTTAAGATTTCATTTATTTATTTGAGAGAGAGAGCACAAGCAAGAGAGCACAAGCAGGGGGAGCAGTAGAGATAGAGGGAGAAGCAGGCTCCCCACTGAGTAGGGAGCCCAATGAGGGACTTGATCCCAAGACCCCGGGATGATGACCTGAGCCGAAGGCAGATGCTTAATTGACTGAGCCACCCAGGCGCCCCTGCTACTATTTTTTAAAAAGATTTATTTATTTATATTAGTGAGAGAGAGAGAGAGAGAGAAAGCTCACGCACACGTGAAAGAGAGAATGAATGGGGGGAGAGGCAGAGGCAGACAATCCTTGAAACCACAAGCAGACTCCCCACTGAGCACGGAACCTGATGTGGGGCTCAACCTCAGGGTCCTGGGATCGTAGGCTAAGCTGAAACCAAGAGGCAGCTGCTCAACTGACTGAGCCACCCAGGTGCCCCACTCTGTCACTGTTAAAAAGAGATAGTAAAAGTGCTGTTAAAAGAAATAAAATAGGTTCATGTCCTGTGACCAGCTGGGTCACTTAGATTTTGTCATCAGGGAGAATCTCACTGAAGAAGTGCCATTTGATGCAATATGTGCCCTCCTTATTGCATGGAGCACTGAGTGTTTATACACAAAATAATAAATCACGGAACACTACATCAAAAACTAAGGATGTACTGTATGGTGACTAATACAACATAATAAAAAATTATTATAAAAAAAAAAAGAAGTGCCATTTGAATTAACTAAATACCAGAAAAGCAGCCACACAGAGACTGGGAGCAGAGTTTTTTAGCGAATGACAAATGCAAATGCCCTAGGTAGAGACAAATCTAGCACATTCATTGAAAGAAGAGAAGGCAGTGAAACCAAAGAGGAAAGGGCTGAACTTCAGAGAACTCTTAATTTTCTGTGTCAAGTACCTGGAACTTACCCTGCCCTCTTGAAATATTCTGGCATGTTATTAATTAACTCCTTTCTTGTTTTCTATCTTTTTATTTGGGTGTGTCATTGCCCCAGACTTTGAGTTCACCTTATGCTGAAAATAAAGTCACATTAGAAATGTATGCAGGGGCGCCTGGGTGTCACAGCGGTTAAGCGTCTGCCTTCGGCTCAGGGCGTNAAAGAGGAAAGGGCTGAACTTCAGAGAACTCTTAATTTTCTGTGTCAAGTACCTGGAACTTACCCTGCCCTCTTGAAATATTCTGGCATGTTATTAATTAACTCCTTTCTTGTTTTCTATCTTTTTATTTGGGTGTGTCATTGCCCCAGACTTTGAGTTCACCTTATGCTGAAAATAAAGTCACATTAGAAATGGATTACGCAGGTTTACAGGATCTTCCCGAGCGCTTTTCACAGAGAAGATTTTTAAACACAGTAAAGTTATCAAATCTCCCCCAAATCATACATAGGTTTAACATTATTCCATCCAAATCCAAGCAAAATCTTCTTGTAGATATAGAAAAGATCATCCTAATATGTGTATGGAAAAAACTAAGGAACTAGAATAACTAAAACAAGAAGAAAAGATTGAAAGGAATCAATCTATTCAATTTGAAGATTTATCTACAGTAATCAGTGCTGTGTGGTACCAGTGGAGGGACAGACACAGAGCAACGGGACAGAAAAAAAATCCCCAAAATAGACCCACGCAAGTTCAGCCAACTGATTTTTGACAAAAGTACAAGAGCGATTTGATGTAAGAAGTACAGTACTTTCAACAAATGGCGCTGGAGCAATTGGACGTCCTAGGGGGTAAAAAAAAGAACCTTAACCTAGACCTCACAACTCTTACAAAAATTAATTCAAAATACATCGTGGGCTTAAATGTAAAGTGTAAAATTATAAAACTTTAAGAGAAAAGACAGAAAATCTTCAATATCTAGGGCTGGACAAAGAGATCTCAGACCTGACACCAAAAGCACAATCTATAAAAGGGAAAATTGATATGTTAGCCATCATTAACATTTAAAGCCTTTGCTCTGTGAAAGACCCTTTTAAGAGAATTTAAAAAAAAAAAAGACAAGCTACAGACTAAGAGAAAAATATTTGCGAACCACTTATCTAATTAAGGACTAATATCTAGAATATATAAAGAACACTCTAAACTCAACAGTAAAAAACAACCACCCAATTAGAATGGGAAAAGGCATTAACAGACATTTCACTGAAGCAGGTATACAGATAGCAAATAAGCACATGAAAAGATACTCAACATCGTTAGCCATTAAGGAAATTCAAGTTAAAACCACAGTGAGATATCATTAAATACCCATCAGAAAGGCTAAAATACAAAACAGTAATAACACAAATTACTGACAAGGATGTAAAGAAGCTCAATTATTCATACACTCTTGGTTGGAGTGTAAAATGGTACAGACATTTTGAAACAGGTTGGCAGCTTCTTAAGACACTAAGAATCCTCCTACCATACAACCCAGAGCCGTAAAATATGATCTCAGGCATTAATTCAAGAAAAATGAAAATTTATGTTCACATTAAAAACCTGTGTTTATAGAAGCCTTATTTCTAATAACCCCAAACTGGAATCAACCCAGATATCCTTCAAAGGTGAATTGTTAAAACAACAACAACTCTAGCCCATTCATACTATGGACTATTATCAAACTATAAAAAGGAACAATCTATTTATACATATAACAACTTGGATAAATCTTGAGAGAATTATATGAGTGATAAAATCTAATCCTAAAGGTATATATTTATAATAAAGGTTATATGTGCTTCATTATTCCATTATACAACTTTCTTAAAATTACAAATTTCTAAAGTAGAGAATCAGTGGTTACCATTAACTAAGGAGGGGTGGGGGTGGAGAAGAAGTGTTTGCATTGACAATAGGAGATATCCTTGTGATGAAACTGCTCTTTATGTGACTGTATCAATGTCACTATCTTGGTTATGAAATTGTTGTATTTTGGTCCATTTCCATTTTTCCTTCAAGCCATCTGACTTTTCCCCATCCAGGTTTGAATGTGTCTTTTTACTGCTCCCTGGATTTTTTCTAAGCCTATTTCTCATTTTCTGGTACATTCTCTACCTGAACAAGTACACTCATGACCTCAAGTATTACTGGTGGGGCTTGAGTGAGAAACAATAAGCATACTCAAAAGGCTTTAACTTGACAGAGTGAAATGAAGGAACTAGTTAAAAAGTTTTGTGAGGGTTAAAGGAACCAAGAAAGGATGGTGAAACATTAAAGAAGAGGTAGCCATCAGAAGCCATTACCATCCCTAGGCCTGAAGGTACAAAGAGAGGGCGTAATGACGTGAGGTCTGGAGAGAGCTGAAGTCACGGACTGAGTTGGTAGGTGCACTGCAATCAAGGAGTGTATATCATCATGTAAAACACTTAGGACAAGCCGCCACCCTCTATCTGAAAGAAGTCCAATTCAACCTGCCACTGGGGGAGCCAAACTGCCCTGCCCTCCTGATCCCCCACAATGCTGTCAGGGACTAAACTGGCATTGGCCTCTGTTGCTGGGGGGTCCGAGGAGTGCCAGATTAGCCATTGTGTGCAGTTCATATTGTTGGTACCACAGCCAGCTTCCATCCCTGCTGCGATGGAAGCATCAGGAGCCTCCTGTGGGTACCCTCTGCTGACTACTGACGTCAGAGCAAATTCTTCACGCCGCTCTCCGCGCATGGTTTATTCACACGCGTCTCCCCCAGATAAATGTGGCCAATCTTCCAATCTTCTCCGGTCATGGTAGACATTTATTTCTAACTTTAAACTTCAGGTAACATTTTTCTGGGCACACTTAACCTTAATCTTTTCTTTAGTTTTCAGCCTATCATTTTTCTCCTTTTTAAAGTGCTATCTTTTTATGGGTACTCTTTATGACTGTTGAAATATTAAAGGAAGAAAACTGCTTTAGTGCAAGAAAGTGAGTTTGAGCATTTACCAAAAAAGATTTGGTTTTACTAATTTTATAGTTTAGATAACTTATGAAAAGTATGTAGAATGAGAGCCAAAGAGAGGAATCCCAACATTTGTGAAATTAAAAGAGAGTGAGATGCTTACAAAAGAGATTAAGCATTACTAATTTTTGATGAGAATAGTTCACCCACATTTTCTCACCTTCTTTTCTTCATCACTCTGCAACTAAAAAAAAAAATCTGGTTTCTGCCCTAACTTTTCCATTAACTTGATCTTGCAGATGATCTTTTTGTTAAGTCAAATATGCACTGCCAAGTCCTATTTTTATTTGACATCTCAGGAACTTTTCAGTGTTGGTATCACCTTATTTCAGAAATTTTCTTCCTCCCTCCCTCCCTCCCTTTCTATTTCTGCCTTTTTTTCTCTTTTCCTTCCTTCCTCTTTCTCTTTCTTTCTTTCTTTCTTTCTTTCTTTCTTTCTTTCTTTCTTTCTTTTTTCTTTCTTTCTTTTTCTTTCTTTCTTTTTCTTTTTCTTTCTTTCTTTTCTTTCTTTCTTTCTTTCTTTCTTTCTTTCTTTCTTTCTTCTCTTTCTCTCTCTCTCTCNTTCTTTCTTTCTTTCTTTCTTCTTTCTTTCTTTCTTTCTTTCTTTCTTTCTTTCTTTCTTTCTTCTCTTTCTCTCTCTCTCTCAAGAGCAATAACTCTTACTGATGTGATGTTTCTACACTTTATATATTTCATTCAATATAGAGAATGGCCGAGGACATTCAGGAGTCCCAGAGTAATGAGTGGTTTGTGTTTTTCATAAAAATATATGAATGACATAAAATACCAAATACATAAATGCCATACTTTTCAGGAATAAGGTATAAGATGAAGACGGAAAATATGTCAAATTATGTATTAACTGGCATATTCATAATTGTTTTAATCAATTTATACAGATGAAGTAATGCCAGGCTTGCAGTTTGACTTCATTATGCTCATTAACATCTGTCTTAGAAGGTTTGGAGTGATGACCTCTATGATTTTATACCACACGTACTCGAGAGCCATTGTGGACTCTTGCTATTCTCTTCCAGGATTATCTTCTATAGTACTTGGAAACCAAATTCTGGATGGCAAACTGTTTAGTGAGAAGCCCAATTTTTATCCATGAGCTTGAAGATAAATTGTTGCTCAACTAGACTGGCCAGATATTGCTGAATTCTCTATTGGACCTAAAACCTTTTCATATTACATCATTCATCTTCCAGGTAGTATTTATAGCATCTTAATAATGGTGATTATTTCATAATCCTCTACTACTGGCTTATTATTCTATGGCCAATTCTTTTCTTTTAATCTTACACTAAGTCTTACACAATTAGAAATTAAACATTTTTGAGCTAGAAAACTAACAATCTATCATATCCAATGATTTTTTTTGGATATATATCCATTAGAAATAGATATATTTATAAGATCACCAAAATTCATACAATAAAGTACAGGCATTTGCCTTATATTAAATTTATCAGATAGCAAAATGGGTAACACTGACAGACAAAAAATAGTGGAGACATTGTCACCAATAAACCTACAGTAAATGAAATGCTAGGGAGTATTCTTTAGGTAGAAGAAGCTCAGAGGGAAGCTGAGAGAAACAGGAAAGTGTGGCAAAAAATAATGCAACTGTGTAGATATATATAAATGAATTTTAATGATATAAAACAACAATAATAATAATGTCTTTCAGGATTTTAAACATATAAAGAATTAAAACTCATAACAAAAATATATACATCTGTAGTAGGCAGAGCAGTATTTTAAGACCCTTATTTCACGTGGGAAGAAATAAAAGAATTTATTTAATTCAGTCTTTGTATACTAAAGAATGTGCATTATAAGCTCCAAAGTATATTAAACAATAAAAATACTATATCAAATTATCAATTCAAAAGAAGAAAAGAAGAGACTGAGAGAGAGCAGGTGGAAGAAATAAAAAGAAAATTTTATGACTACAGATTTATCCCAAATGTAAGAATAATTACATTAAATATAGCATAGCTAAATGATCCAATAAAATATTTATAAATTAGATTAAAATTCAAAACAAAAGAAACACAATTATATAGTACAGAGAGCACATCTAAAATACAACACATGAATGTTGAAATTTATATTATGGAAAAAAATATATCATGCAAACACCAAATAAGAGGAAGTTGGTGGAATTATATAATTATTAGATAAGTAGACTCGTAAGAATCACATAAGATTAACAGACACTTCATAAGAAAAATTTAACATGCCAAGAAGATTAATGATTTTAAATTTATATGTACAACAGCTTAGCCTATTTTTTTATATATATAAAACAAAAGTTTGGAGAAGTAAAAGAAATACTGACAAATCCACAATCATGTGAGATTTTGGCACACCTCTGCCAATAACAGAATATGTGGACCAAAACATTATAGCTAAAGAACATTTAACAATATGATTTTTAAAAATATAACCTAACTGACACATATTGCTGTACCCAACAACTGCAGAATACACATTACTTTCAAATTATACGCATTACTTCAAATATAGTTCTGGCATTATTAGACAAATAGCATGGTTGCTTTTGTTTTTAAGTACTTGTTTATGTGCATTTTTTAAAGGCTGAAATAATTTTAGTATTTCTAAGTTTTTGTGATAATGTCTTAAAATGGCATCCCACTTTTAACTTGAAATATACATGGGATATTTATCAAAATTGATTATGTGCTATACCATAAAGCCAGTTTCAATAAATTTCAAAGGGTTAATATTCCAGAACTACAAAGGAATTAAGCTAGTAATCAATAACAAAAGATAACTAGAAAATCCAAATCACAAAGTGAACTATTAAGCAACCTAAGGTTCAAGGAAAAATCAAATTGAAATTAGACAAATTTTAATTGAATGAAAATGTAAGTACTGCCTATAGAAATTTGTAAGATAGCAATAGCAAGATGATGATATAGGAAGTCCTGGCTCCTCCTTCACCCCAAGAACATATCAACTCAATAATGTGATGATAAATTTCCTTTGTAAAAAACCCAGGGAGGGGCTCCTATACCCTGAGTCCAAATCTGCCCATATCAGAGCTAGTAGAGAAATTCAAGACACGTTCTTGCTATCATCTCTATCCCAAGCACAATACCATATGATCAGAAGGAAACCTCTTAGCTCCCAGCTTCATTCTGGGGAGAAGGAAAAGGAGACTGAATGTCCAATGCTCCAACTTTTCTGGGAGATACCAGAGGGCTGGCTTCTGTCTAACGAATCTTGGATGTTAATGAGACGTCGCATAATCTATCTGCCTAGATTATGCACCTGGGCTGCAATGCTTCTTCCTGGCTCAGTGGACAGTGAGCAAACAAAAAACCCCAGCCCCCAGATGTTCCTTTGGGAGGGAAAGAGTTGAACCATGTGTCTAATGACCCAATTTTTCCAGCGGATAGCCAGAGTATTGCCCTTTTTTCTAGCTGGTCTTGGAGAGCTGACAGAACCCAGCATAATCTACAGCCTCCTGACAGCCACTAAGAGCAGATACAGCACTTTGATCTATCATGAAATTATTTACCACAGCTCCTCCCTCCAGGTTACTGAGAACAAATAGGTTAAAAACATCACGTCCTAGTTTCTCCCTGGGATGAGGGAAAGAGTCAGATCAAGCATTTAGTGATTCAGTTTTTCTGGGTGTTGCTTGAAGATTTAGCTTCAATCTCACTCATATTGAAGAGCTATGGGACTTCCGATACTTGGGGATCTAAAAACAAAGAAAACAAGTTGGATAAGCATGATGATTGAAGAGATAGCCAGAATCTCCAGCCAGGCTGATTGGTGAAGTTTTTCTCCTGTAGGAGGCCAGTCTGAGAAGACTGGGAAAGGGACTGCTATGTCTAATGTACAGAACCAACATAGAGCCAAAGAAAATGAAGAAACAGGGAAACATCTTCCAAACAAAGGAGTAAGATATATCTCCAGAAACTGATCCTAATTAAAGATAATTATGTGATTGACTTGAAAGAGAATTCAAAATAACCATCATCAAGGGACTCACCAAGATCAAGAGAATAATGCATGAACAAAGTAAAAATTTTGATAAAGAGATAGAAATATTTTTTAAAGTGCTAAACAGAAATCATGAAGCTGAAGAACATAACTGTACTGAAAAATTCACTAGCGGGGTTCAAAACAGACTAGACCAAGCAGAAGAAAAGACCAGTGAACTTGAACACTGATCATTAGAAAATATTCAGTCAGAGGAGCAAAAAGAAGAAAGAATGAAAAAGAGTGAAGAAACCTGAAGGAACTTCTAGGACATCATCAATCTGACCAATATAACACTTGTGGCAGTTAAAAAACAGAAACAAAAACAAAAACAAAAACAAAAACAAAAAAACGACAAAGAGGGGACCAGAAAGTATATTCAAAGAAATAAGGGCTGAAAAATTTTCAGATCTGGGGAAGGAAAAGGACATTCATTCAGATTCAGGAAGCCCAATGGATATCAGGACTCCAAAGAAATTCACATGGAAATGCATTACAATCAAAACTTTGGAAATCAAAAACAAAAACAAAATTTTGAAAGCAGCATGAGAAAAGCAATTATCACATACAAGTGAACCCCATAACACAACAGGAATTTTCAGCAGAAGCCTTATAGGCCAGAAGGAAGTGTAATGATATATTCAAACTGTTGAAAGAAAAAAACCTGCCAGCCAAGAATATTATATCTGGCAAAACTGCCCTTTAAAAATAAAGGAAAGGTAAAGACTCTCCCAGACAAAAACTGATGGTGTTAATTATCACTAGAACTGCTTTATGAGAAATGTTAAAGAGAGTTTTTCAAGTTGAAATCAAAGGATGCTAAACAGCATGATCTAAATAGCATAAAAAAGTATATAACTCATTGGTAAAGGTAAATATGCAGACAAATGCAGGATAGTGTCTATGTGGTAGTTGTGGGTAAATCACTTTGAATTCTAGTATGAAAGTCAAAACACAAAAGTATTAAATACAACTAAAAATTATCAGTGGAAGCACAATGTAAATGGATGCAAGCTGTAATATCAATAACATAAAGTACGTGTGTAGCAGGGAGTAGTAAAAATGTAGACTATATGCAACTGAAGTTAAGATGTTAGCTTAAAACTGATTGGTCAAACTATAAGATATTTTATGTAATCCCTATTGTAACCACAAAGAAAATACTTAATGGAAGCTACACCAAAGGAAAAGAGAAAATAATTAAAGCTTACCAATACCAAAAACTTTTTAAAAATCAATGAAGCACAAAGGAAGACAGCAAAAGAGGAACAAAATAATTACGAGGTGGAGAGTAAACAATTAACAAAATGGCAATAGTAAATCCTTCCCTATCAATAATTACTTTAAATGCAAATGGATTAAACTCCTTGATTCAAAGACAGAGTGACTAAATGGATATAACAAAACAAGATCCAACCACTGCTGTCTAAAAAAAACTCACTTTAGATTTAACGACACATGTAGACTGAGTAAAGGGACAGAGAAAGATATTCCATGCAAATGGCAACAAAAACAGAACATGAGTAACTACACTTTATCAGATAAAATACATGTGAAGGTAAAAACAAGAGGCAAACAAGAATATTTTACAATGATGAAAGAGTCAATTCAACAAGAAGAGATAACAATTATAAGTCTGCATGCATCTGACATCAGAACACCTAAATATATAAAGCAAACATTGACAGAACTGAAAGGGGGAAACAGACCACAGTCCAGTAATAGTAGGACTCTTCAACACCTCACTTTCAATAATGGATAGAACAACCATATGGAAAATCAACAAAGAAACAGTGGACTTGAACAATATGATTTTAAAAAAATGGCCCTATCGGATGTAAAACATTCCACTCAATAGCACCAGAGTGTATGCATTCTTCTCAAGTGCACACAGGACATTCTCCAGGATAGATCACATGTTAGGTTACAAAACAAGTCTTAACAAATTTAAGAAAAGCAAAATCATAGTAAGTATCTTCTTGAACCACAATGAAATTAGAGATCATAAGCAGGAAGAAATTTGGAAAGTTCAGAAATATGTAGAAATTAAAAACACATTTTTGAACAACCAGCAGGTCAAAGAACAAGTCAAACACAAAATTAAAAAATGTCTTGAGGCAAATGAAAATGAAAATATAACATAACAGAACTTATGGCATGCAGCAAATGCAGTACTAAGAGGGAAGTTTGTAGCAATAAAGCCAATGTTAAAAAAGAAAAAAAAAACGATCTGACATATGTAACCTAACTTTATACCAAAAAGAACAAGAAAAAGAACAAACTAAACCCAAATTTAGCAGAAGGAAGGAAATAAGAAAATAATAAAGATTAGAAGAAAAATAAAATAGAGAATAACAAGAAAAAAAAATCAGTGATACTAGAGTTTGTTTTTTGAAAAGATAAAATTGAGCAACATTTAGTGGGATTAAGAAAAAAAAGAAAGAAAACTTAAATAAATCAGAAATGAAAGAGGAGACATTACAACGGATGCTGCAAAGATAAAAAGGATTACAAATGACTACTATAAACAAGTATACACCAACAAACTGGATAACCTGGAAAACATTTCATAAATTTCTAGAAACATACAGCCTACCAAGATTGAATCTCAAAGAAATAGTAAGTCTGAATAGACTTACAAATAATAAAGACAATTACCAGTAATTAAAGCCTCCCAAGAAAGAAAGCCCAGGACCGAGCCAATAGATTCACCTGTGAATTCTATCAAACATTTAAGGAAGGAAGTAATGCCAAATACTTTTCAAATTCTTTCAAAGAATAAAAGAAGAGGAATACTTCTTAACTCATTTTATGAGCCCAGTATAAACCTGATAGCAAAGCCAGACAAAGACACCACAAGAAAACGACAGAGCAATATCCTTGATGAGTTCAGATGTTCAAATGCTAAAAAATCACCAAACAACCAAACAAAAACACACAAAAAGTTAGCAAACTAAATTCAACAAACATGAGAAGGATTATACACCAAGACCAAGTGGGGTTTAGCTGGCAGGTATATATGGTTCTACATATGAAAATCAATTAATACATCATTTTAACAGAATGGAGGATAAAAATCACATGATCATCTCAATAGATGCTGAAAAAGCATTTTACAAAATTCAACATCCTTTCATGGTAAAACTAGGAATAGAAGGAAGTTTCCTCTACATAAAGAATGCCATGTGTAAAAGCCCACAACTAGTATCATACTCAATGGCAAAGATCAGGAACAAGGCAAGGATGCCCACTCTTATTACTTTTATTCAACACAATACTGGAAGTTCTAGCCTGAACAATTGGGCAAGAAAAAGAGGTAACACTCATCCAAATTGGAAAGGAAGAAATACAATTATTTCTGCTTTCAGATCACATGAATAGAAGCTCTAAAGAGTTTACAAAAAAATGTTAGAAGTAATAAATGAATTCTGTAAAGTTGCACGATAAAAAGCAGTATATAAAAATCAGTTGTGTTTCTGTACAATAATAATGAACTATTTGGAAAAGAAATTAGGAAAACAACCAAATTTACAACAGAACCAGATGTAATAAAATATTTATAAACAAAATTAAGTAAAGAGGTAAATGACTATACACTAAAAACTATGAAACATTGATAAACAAATTAAAGAAGATACAAGCAAATGGAAAGATGTCCTGTGTTCATGAACTGGGAGACTTGTTAAAATGTCCACCCAAAGTTATCTACAGATTCAAGGCAATCACTATCAAAATCACATTGGCATTTTCTACAGAAATAGAACAAACAAAACTAAAATTTCTATGGAACCAGAAAAGACACCAAGTAGCCAAAATGATTTTGAAAAAGAACAAAGTTGGAGGCATTGTACTTCCTGATTTCAAAATACATTACAAAGATACAGTAATTTTGGCAGTATGGTAATGGCATAAAGACACACAGACCAATGGAAGAGAATAGAGAGCATAGAAATCAATTCATGCATATATGGTCAACTGATCTACCACAAGGATGCCAAGAATACACAAACGGGAAAAGACAGTTTCTTCAAATGGTGCTGGTAAAATTGCATATACGCATACAAAAGAATAAAATCGAACTCTTATGTTATTCCATACACAAATGTCAACTCAAAATGGATTAAAGTTAAACATAAAGCTTGAAACTATAAAATTCCTAGAAGGAAAAATTGGAAAATTCTTCATAATGTTGGTCTTGGCATTGATTTCTTGGACATGAAACCAAAAACACAGGTAAGAAAAGCAAAACAGACAAGTGGAACTATATCAAACTAAAAAGCCACACAGCAAAGGGAACAAGCAACAGAGTGAAAAAGGCATCTTATGTGATTGGAGGAAATACTTACACACCATATATCAGATAAGGCATTAATATCCAAAATACATAAGGAAATTCTACAGTTCCCTGACATATGTAATAATGTGGATGAACCTTGAGGAATTACGCTAAANAAAAGGCATCTTATGTGATTGGAGGAAATACTTACACACCATATATCAGATAAGGCATTAATATCCAAAATATATAAGGAAATTCTACAGTTCCCTGACATATGTAATAATGTGGATGAACCTTGAGGAATTACGCTAAATTATATAAGCCAGTGACAGAAGGACAAAGACTGCATGATTCCACTTATATTAGGTATGCAAAAGAGTCAAACTCATAGAATCAGAGAGAAGCCAGGGACTGTGGGGAGGAGGAAATAGGGAGTTGCCAATGAGCAGGCATAAATATTAATTATATAGTTATTATAAATTTTAGAGATCTGCTATACAATGTTGCCCCTTTTATACTTATTTTCATTCTTACTATGTCTTCATTCTTTTGTGTAAATCCAAGATAAATTTTCATCTGGTTTCATTTTCTTTCTGCCTGAAGAAATTTCTCTACAATTTTTAGTAGTATAGATATGATGGTGACGAAATCTCTTGCCTTTATTTTTCTGAAAATATTCATTTCACCTTTACTTTTATTTTTTTCACCTTTACTTTTAAAGCATATTTTGATGGGATTAGAATTCTAGGGTGACAGCTTATTATCTTTGTCATTTAAAGGATGATTCCACCAAATTATGTTCTGTACAGTTTCTGCCAAGAAGTCTGTTATTATTCTTATATGTGCTCCACTGAATGTAATGTGTCTTTCTCCTGGCTAATTTAAATACTTAAAAAAAATTTTTTTTAAAATATGTTTTAAAAGTACTTTATGATAGTCCTTATAATTGTCTTTGTTCTTATTCTGCTTGGGGCTCATTGAGCTTCTTGAATCTATATAATCTATATGTTTATTATTTTAATCAAATTTGGAAATTTTTCAGCCATTAATCCTTCAAATATCCTGCATCCCCTTCCCTTCCTCCATTCCCAAAACACACAAATTAGATTATTTGGTGTTATTATTAGGGATCACTAAACTTTTATGCACTTTTTCAGTCTATTTCCTCTTATGGTTTCTGATTTCACCCAATTTGTATACAGATTGGTTTTCAGACAAAGAGTCAAGGGGACTTACTTTCATATTCTTTTTTTTTAATTGAAGATTTTATTTATTTGAGAGAGAGAGTGAGCACATGTGAGTAGAAGTTATTTCACATATTTTTCCAGTGTTTTAATATTTTTATGATGAGAAGATAAATCAGAATTCTGTTACTTTCTCAGGACTGGAAACAAAAGTCCAGAAGTACATTTTTATAGTTCCTGAGATATATAATCAATTTGTTTCCCAAAAGAATCAAACCAACTTATATTACAATTCCAATGGCTACTTAATTTAGAACAGCTTCACTGAATTTTCATCAATGGACTTTTATTTTAATAGTATACTTTGACATAAAATGTGTGTGTGTGTGTATGTGTGTGTTTTCCTTACAACTCATTCCTCATGAGTAAGTGTGGAGTATATGCTACTTTGACTGCCATCAAAGCTCACATGGTTCTTTTTTTTGTTGTTGTTGTTAAGATTTTTTATTTATTTATTTGAGAGAGAGAAGGCACAAGCAGGGGGAAGGGCAGTGGGAGAGGGAGAAACAGACTCCCACTGAGCAGAGAGCCCAACACAGGGCTCCATCCCAAGGTCCTGAGATCATGACCTGAGCTGAAGGCAGAGCTTTAACCAAATGAGCCACTCAGGCACCCCTCACATGGTTCTGTCTGTAAATATTTTAGATAACATTGCCATCTCTGGAATAAGTTGTAGAATCATACATTCAGCTTTAGAATCTTGAAGCACTTTATTAATGTGAATCAACACATTATCATAGATTTGCAGAATATGAAGCAGTGATCAAAAACCTCCCCAAAACAAGAGTTCAGGGCCTGACGGATTCCCCAGGGAATTCTACCAAACATTCAAGGAAGAAATAATACCTATTCTCCTGAAGCTGTTTCAAAAA
>NC_048218.1:178586808-178841808 GCF_002007445.2 Ailuropoda melanoleuca
ATGAGCCTGCTTCTTCCTCTCCCACTCCCCCTGCTTGTGTTCCTCTCTCTCTGGCTGTCTCTATCTCTGTCTAATAAAAAAAAAATTAAAATAAAAAAAATGCTCAGAAGGTATAAACTTTTTAAAAGACACTTAATAAACACTGTCAAATTTTTTAATTGAAATTGAGAAAACAATATATAGTTTCACAAATAGCACATGAGACTAGTTGGTTCTCTGCATTCAAATTAGCTTCCACTGTTGTTATTTTTTTAAAAATACAGGTTGAAATTGCATTTCACATCTGAGTCCAATAAATTTCCATTCTAACCAGTGCTGTGTTGTGGGATTCTGGACCCCTAGGACTTAGGGATTGTTAGATCCAGGCCAACAATCCTGAAAGGCCTGGATGTTTTCCTTTCTCCAGCATAATTAATATAGGTCCATTTAAGCCTACCTTGCTCAAGGAGTTCTTAGTATGTAAACTGAGTTAAGCCTGTAATATGGGTGAGGAGCTATGACACTTTCTTACCCCTCCCCAGGTTTCTGCATTTCCAGATGTAAAGTTGTTTTGATGATATACTCAAGTAGCCTCTTCATGGGCTGCTTATTCATATCAGTCTTAGGGACCCAATAATCAATTAACCAGCACCAATAATCCCTGCCATTCATACAAGGCTGATTACTAGCAGACCATATTTCCTATTAGGATGATACATGGAGCATGAAACCTACGAAGAAATTTTCTCTTACCCAAAAGTTACCTACTACTTCAAAAGATCAGTGGAGGATAAGTGGAAATAGTTTACATCTGAGAATAAAAGCCTCGACTTGCTTCAATTTTTAATTTGAGAGAAATATTCACTGCAATGCAAAATATCCCAACAAAGAACTTGTAGAGTAAGTGTTCCCATAGGACAGGTGTAGTCATTCCGTCCCAATTCCACTGTGAAGCGGGCCTGAGAGGCAGAAAGGGTTGTGTGTTCAGGGAAGGAAAAGAGTTTGTGGCAGATTTTAGGTCCCCTCCCCCTTTCTCTCTTTCCTAATGATGGAATGGAGGATTCCCAACTCCGAGGTGTTCATAAAATTGACAGGTGTTCTGGAAATGGTGGCAAAGGCAGCTATTGACTTTGTGTGAGAAGCCAGGAATACAGAGAAGTATTCTGTGGCAAGCTATGCATAAAGCAAAATAAAACTATGATATGGAAAACCTGGCATTGGTGAGGGTGGGTGGAAGAGTCCAGTTCCAGTACCACTTAGCTATAGGCACAGAAGGCATTCTAGGTTTTCAGTATCCTCTATAAAAATATTAATGCAGGGATATTTTATGATCCAAGAAAGGGGAGAGGATCCAAAAGAGAATACATGTGTAGTGGTGGCTCATGGGTGAAGTAACTACCCCTTGAGAGGTCTTACCAGGGCCTTAAGGTCAGGTAAAAAAGAGCGATGCCCACAAATGCACAGGGTCTACACCAAAACACCCACAGGGGACAGAACACTTGTACAGTAAAAAGATCACAATGATGATTGACTAGTTATCTTCATCATTTTAAGCAAAAGCAAAAAGGACTAATAATAGAAGTAACTCCCGATTTCCTCCCTCCAAAATGGACAGAAAATAATATTTTCTCTCCTCGGGAATAGTGAAGAGTGATCTTGACATAGAGGGCATCCTTCCTTTCAAATCCAACAAAAAACATCTAAGTTTTCTTTGTGGAAATAGAGCTGACCAACTGATGCTGAATATATTGTTTTGGCATGAGTCTTTTTCAAAATCAGTATGGAGTTACCACAATTTGACATCTAACAGTAGAGTGCCCCTTCCATGTTATTCTAACCGTAGAGCTGCATTCGTGCTCTCCTACAAATCATCCTGGACTTCATCTGACGCTCCACTATGGGACTGCAGTTACTCTAGACATCTATCCCAAACCACATCGTTTTTTCAAATAGATCATCTTTTCTAATCATGGAATGGTAAAAATGAAACCAGTTACCACTTCATCTATCAAATCAAATCAATCAACAATAATGAATAGAGTGGTAACAGATGTCAGAGTCAGATTGCTCTCATTTTTCAGGGATTTATGCTCTCACCTACTTCCTTTTCTCATCAGCAATGTGCCTGTTGTACTTCAGACTACTTAGTATCTGAAGATGCAGTCTGTGAAGACAGAGCCAACTGCCTGAACTCAATTGTCCCATGACAATTAATACTATTCTGCAAGGAAGGTGACCCTCAGCATGGCAGGTTGGAGATGCACTCCGTAGACCATCTACTCTGACACTCTTCTTTCAAAGGAGGGAAATGGATTTAAAGAAGGTAAAGAGATTTGCCCATGGCAATTTTCTGTAAATACTCTTATTTTTTCTTTTCTTAAATGTATTTATCCTTGGAATTAGGATACCAGCTTTGGGGTTAACTGAATTAGCCACAAAATTTAGCTTTTCTATACCTTATCTCACCCTTTTATAAAATAAGAATGATAATACTTGCGTATTATCTTTCACACAGGAATTTTATGAAAATAAATGTTCCAAATGTATGCAAACAGTATAATGATAGAAGACAATTATTGTTTGGATTATAAATGAGTTTTATCAGTTGAGGTTATGTCTGCCTATACATAGCAGAATATCAGATAGAGCAAAAAGTTCTAATGTGAAGTAATGGAAGACATATAAGGCAAGAATTGTACATTTGCGAGATCACAATAGGACCCTTAGGCTATAATTTGAATGACAGCAATGGGATTTGGTGTCTAATCTAGCACCCTAAATTGAGTTGTAACCTGCATTTGGGTGGGAGACTAAATGAAGGAAATTAAAATTATGAGTACCTTACTACCGGTCAACTACTTTAGATTACATTTTAGTTAATCATGTTTGTAAACTTCTTCTGAGTCTACCATCTTGGAAAAAAATAACATTTTAAATAAACTGTTTCTTTCAATAGTTGTTCCTAGATATTAGACTTTTGGTGAAGATGGCAGACTTTCTCCTCAAAGTTGAATCATTAGAACACACAACCACCGAATAGGCTTTGTCTTAAAGTACTGAATTTTGATTGGGCTTGGCAGCGGTACGTTTTAAAGGGGCAGATTACCACATATAACCTGTCTGGCTCAGCTGAAACCACTGTTAACATTGTAAACTGACAATTTGGTCTTCTTGAAGCGAAAAAACAAACCAACTCCCCCCCCCCAAAACCCCACCCCAACACAGTTTTTCTTCCCAACAAAGGCTTTTTTATAAAAGCAGTAAGGTAATGGCATGAAGTGTGCTTCTCATGCTGTAATCACACCCCAGGGGGAATGGGAGGTACGCCACTGCACCTCTTGCTTTGTAATGACCCAGGGGTGTGATTATCTTACGATAACCACACTCCCTGTCATGCCTTATTGCTTATATATTCCACATGTCATAATGAATCCTGAAGCACTTTCTAGGTCTCATAGCAAAGGCAATGACTTTGAGGTACAGGAAGTAGCCAGCTTTTCTAAATACACACAGATTAATATTGTATACATTAGGGGGAATTATGAATGACTACTTTTAAGTGCCAACCAAGCCACAAATATTGGGGAACTTTGGGCTTAGGCCTTAAAAAAAATCTTACTTTAGCTACCTTTTAAAAAAGTTTTATCCCCCTGTTCTAATTTTGATGACTGTTAAATTATTCTGTTTCTACAAGGCACATTATCCTTTTCCAAAACCACCAGGGAAATAACATCTATGACATAATTATCTTGTAGTTACTTGGTATGATGTTTTACTATGAAAATTGAAGAATGATGAGCTTTCCAACACAAAAATTAGTTTCATTTGATTTTAAGTGTCCATTATTCAAGAATTACCACCATTTTAACTACAGATTTCTAAATCTTCAGCTGTAATATTTGAGGGAGGGACATTAAGGGAGCATCTTAATTTATTCCACATGATTAAGGGTCTTTATTTTTTTCAAATGCTGGAGTTCCTGCATTAGCTCTAGTTATAGTGTCGATTTTATCTTATTGAGAGATAACAGGTAAGCTTTGAGATTCTTCACTGCAACTGTTAATATATTCAAAGTAAAATGGGTAGGGTTAATAGCAGACCTATAGGGAAGAAGAGAGATCAAGAGTAAGAGATTTCTGAATTTAGCATGAGGCTTTAATATAATAAGACAACAAGGTAATAAACTAAGCAATTATTTTTGATGCAACTTGCATGATTATCATACTGCAGGCTGAATCCGCACCTCAGGGAAAGGTTTCCAAGTAATTTTGTAACCTTCGAATGTATGCAGCAGTCAACATCTAAATCCTACGGTCTCTGGCAGAGAAAAATCTGCAACAGTCTTTTTATCCTGTCATTGTAACCTAGGTGATGAAGATGGTGGCCTTTCACTGTGACCGCTGATGAGCTGATTCAATGTCTGTGTCAGCTCCAGGATCAACCATGTTAACCTTAGGTCACTTCAAGGAAAACTGTGTGTCGAAAGTGACGATTACTTAGCCGCCTACTGCCTAAGCAGAAATTCTTCTGATTACCATAAAGGTCAAATATGCACATTTTGACTGGTGGTAATGAGTAGTTTTAAAGATGTTTTAGCCTTTTCTTAATCTTGCAGTGTCACTAGGCTTCTATTGTTATGCACCAATGAATGTGCCTCTAATTGTACCATTTGCCCTATTGTAGTTTGTACATAGAGCCAGTGGTGTGATGTTACTGGTGATAACCGCCTACCACATGTCCTAATAATTATTAGCCTTCAATAAATTGTATAATAAGGTAACTCAAGTCTGGAAAAACCAAAGGTTCTTAAAAAGTTGAAAGCAATATTTAAGAGGCTCATGTATCCAATTCTAATAATAGTGGAGAACAAAATAGGATATAAAAATACTTTTCAGGGTGTGAAAACCTTTTAAGAATTAGGAAGTATCCTAAAGGACTTCAAATACTAGAATCGTGTGCATGTGTTTGTGTGTGCATGGGTGTGCATGTACATATATAACTCACACATGTACAATATGCACGTGTTTATGCATATGTTTATGCATACTTATTTTTAGATTTAAAAGTTCACTTGAAAAAAGAGGCTTTTTGTCAATTTGTCCCAAAGTTAATAGTTGTCACAAATTATCTTACAAACAAATTACATCAATTGAAGCTGCATGTAAAATCTAGTATTTTAGAGGAGAAATGATAGTGTCACTTAAAATTCATAAGAAATGTGAAGTATGTTTCCACATTGAACGGATCCATGCAATTAATTCTTCAGGTATTTTCAAAGAAACTAGCTTTAAAATCAACAAGTTCGAGTAGTTTCAAATACCATTGTACATACACAAAATGGAATAGATATGCAAAATACTACTTAGAATATCAATCTTAACCAAAATCTGATTCTGCTCAATAAATTGAGTGGGAATAAAACAATTTCAATTTTTTTCTTTGTATTTCAATGACTTCTTGGGTTTAATAAGGGCACTAACTAACCTTTTTCATATTCTCTATTTTAATAGCTGTCAAACTTTTCAAAATCCAGTATAGGTGAGTAAATACAATAGAAAAACTAAAAGTAGCTAGGGAAAACACAAATTGGAATGTATGACAAATTAGATTGAAAACATTAAAATGTAGATTAATGATTCGAGTTCCCATCTTTTGTAGATATGTTTAAGTTTCTAAAGATGATGAAAATGTGTGACTATAAGTAGATCCCATATAAGAATGAGGCTAAAAAGTGGATTTACTTTTGGCTGCCTTTGGACTTTCAGTCTTATTTCCCTAAAATATGATAAGATGCTGCTGTGTCTAGTGTATGAATTTATACGAATTGGTCTGAATTTGTATCTGTTTGCTGGACTGTACATTCTACCAAAAATCTAGTTTAAAGGTGAACATATTTGTTCTGCATATCACTGAAATACCCCTGACCAAATTAATATTTATTTATAGATAGGTTTATAAATCACATTTGGATTTATAGGAATTCCACTCAGATTGGAAATCTGTTTTTCCTTGGTTATAAGAAATAGATAATGAGAAAATGTAGGAACCTAATTTCAAAAAAATATTGTTTGTTAAATCATTTTTAAAATGTTTTAACAACTTAGAACTAAGAAAATACCCAAATTTGAAAACATAATGGATTTCTAGCTATTAATTGGGTGTTTTTTTCCCCCTTCTTGTAGTATTTTGTTTGGAAATGTGACTTTTCTTAAATTTCCTATTGTACATTTCAAATTAGTAGTTGAAACAGGCTAGTACTTACTATTGGTACTCTATTTAGGGTATTGGGAAGTGTTGATTCTTTGTTTTTTCACTTACGGTATCTTAAATCTACAAGTTTCTACGCAGAATCCTTTTTCCTAAACCTTACACCTACAATTCTTTTATGTCATTATGTATGTGTATATGATTTGAAAAAAAATATATAAATTAATAAGGCTAGCAGACATATTCACTAATAGCAATTTTCAAATATAAAGTAGAATAAGTTTTAACTAGTTTTCATGCCCTCAGCCTAGGTAAACTGCTTCTCTTAAACTTATTTATTTATTTGACAGAGAGAGAGCACACAAGTAGGCAGAGCAGCAGCAGAGGGAGAAGCAGGCTCCCCATGGAGCCCAGAGCCCCATGCAGGACTCGATCCCAGGACCCTGGGATCATTACTTAAGTGGAAGCAGATGCTTAACCGACTGAGTCACCCAGGTGTCCCTCTTGGACCTTCTTTGCACTCTGTTTTCCACTGAAGTCTGTGTTTTGGTCTATACATTTTTTTTTTTTTAAGACTTGTTTATTTTAGAGAGAGTGTGTGGGCGAGCAGGGCGAGGGGCAGAGGGAGACAGAGAGAGAATCTCAAACAGACTCCATGCTGAGCGCAGAGCATGAGAAGGGGCTTGATCTTACGACCCTGAGATCATGACCTGAGCAGAAAAGAGTCTGACGCTCAGCTGACTGAGCCACCAGGCTCTGCACATGATTAAATTTTTATGTACAGAGAATGCCACTATCCCAGTGTTATAGTGGACTCTACTTGTTCTGGCCCATAAGAGCTTTTAGCTAAATTATCAGGAATTTTGCAAGCCAGTTGTTAAATATACCATTACAAATTTAAATTATATAAATGCATACTTGAATAAATTTAAAACAAAAGAAGAAAATACTCAGAAGTCATCATTTTTTCATTTGACTACCTTTTACCATTGAATCTGCTCCTAAGGTTACTTATATCTCTTTTATCTATACGGTGAATATACCTGATAGTGGTGGGCTACAACACATCTCTTTCTGGTCTGTGTTCAGTGAGTTTACGTTGTCACTTGAAATTGGCCACGATGGGAATATTTAGACCTTGGAAATTGGTAAATGCTACAGATTAAGGCTTGGTTTAATGTTTTGTGCATTTTTTGCATTTGAAGAAGTACTGGAGAAAATGCTAATAATGCACATTAAATTTAAGAGGTGTTATATCTGTAGCCTACGCTGTGAATAGCACAAAGAGCTGAGGAAATCTTTTTTTTTAATATTTTATTTATTTATTTAACAGAGAGAGAGAGGGAGGGAAGAAGGGAGAACAAGCAGCAGGAGCAGAAGAGATAGAGGGAGAAGCAGGCCCTCTGCTGTGCAGGGAGCCTGATGTGGGGCTCGATCCCAGAACCCTGGGATCATAACCTGCGCTGAAGGCAGATGCTTAACCTACTGAGCCACCCAGGTGCCCCTGAAGAAATCTTATTCTAGTATTCAAAAACTACCATCCCATTCAGCAAAGTATTCATTTTCATCATTGATGAATGAGTGAAGTTCTGAGTTAATAAATATAACTCCATGAATACTTGCTTATTGTTTCACTTTTTTCTTCTTTATTAGTGTAGGTGAAATGATCAATCAGCATTCAGGTTGGAACTAGATCCATTCAACAACTGAAACCGTGGGTTCTCAATGGATACAACCATTTGGCAAAAATTTTAAAAAGAATTGTGTGAAAATAACTGGCTATATAGAATTTACCAAAAATATGATCTATTTTGCTATTTGTAAATTATGTTCTATATATCTTTCTATTGATAAAATGTATAATAAACTTATATAGTATACACATACACACACATTTTTATTTCCCTGAGAGTCACTGTGTTAAGAGAGATGCAGAGGAATTCTGACTTAGCAATAGCTCATTCTATTTTTTAGGATATCCAGTTATTAGGAAGTTTCTTATGTTTAGAAAATTCTGCTTGATTCAACTACTACCAGTTAATCTTTGGAAGTTACATTAAAAAAAATCATTTTTAAATGGTGGCCCTTTAAATCTTACCCTGATGTTCCCACATCTTTTTTCTCTGGGAGAAATAGCCTTAATTCCTCCACCATATACTCCTGAAGTGATTTCTAAGCTATGACAATCTAAGTAAGTCCTTCTTTGCGTATTTCCATTAGTCAACAATATGCTTAAAATTTAAGCTAAAAAATTAAACAAATTTTTGAAGGTAACAGTGGAGAACTTTGCCTCTCCTAGAGCACTTATTTCTATTCATCTGACATTATACTGATTAAATTGGCAAGCATTTGACCCTGATATATTTAGAATCAATTCAAATCTCCTAGCTTTTTTTTTTCTTAAGATTTTATTTATTTATCTTAGAGAGAGAGAGAGAAAGTGCAAGTGGGGTGGGGGGAAGGAGCAGAGGGACAGGGACAAGCAGACTGCGTGCTGAGCACAGAGCCTGATGCAGGGCTTGATTCCATGAGCCTGAGATCAGGACCTGAGCTGAAACCATGAGTCAGAAGGTTAACTGACTGAGCCACCCAGGCGCCTCTCTCCAAGCTTTCTAATAAGCAAACTCTTGTGAGGTTAAGTAGTACCTATACTGATATTAGTATTTTTTTATCTTGATAATTTGAAGTTGATGTTTTAAACCTGGTGAAAGAATTTAGACTTATCCTCTCATTTCCAGTAGTTCTTCTATGCTGTCAGAATTTAGGTATAACATTTCAAAAGTATTTTGATAATATTACTACTCGGGATCCAAGAATAGTCAAATTTCGCCCTTCCAAATATTTATACACCTGCCCAGAGCTTCTGAGGAGACTACAAACAGAGAGAAATGGGAACCAAGGTCACACTTTGTTAACATTCGCATGGTCATATGCAGCAGAGACTGTCGACCACAGCAAGGGCATCCGTCCTCCTCATTTCTGCAAATTAAACTTGGGATCTGTGCTTTCAGGTTTGCTACCTAGATTGAGGAAGAAGAGTGATGACTGTGTCTGCAGAGCAGACCGTGGTCTGACTTGCTAGCCAGCTGAGCACTTGGAGGAGGTAAGAAAGGAGCTACGTGGTGAGCCCACCTCTCACGGGGAGGCCCTGCTGTCCTGGGTCAACTCAGCAGGCACAGAAAGAAAAAGTATTGGCCTCTAGAACACAGCAGCCCTCGTAAACACACTTGATAAATATGCTGGACTCTCTTTGATCAGCTTGGCAAATTTCTATCCCTTAAAGTGGAGACAGGCATCAGGAAAGAGGAAAGAAGTTTATAGATAGTGAATCCAAGAGTCTTTCCCCCCGCCTTCCCCTTTTCTTTAACCCACTAGACTTGAGAGCCAAACTGCAATCAACTAGAAATGTGTTGTGCCCCTTAGGGCAGGATTCCAAAAGCTTACCCAGGGTGTCCTGCTACTTTGCTCTGGCCTTATGAGGCTTCCCAACCTCCCCACCCCACCACTGGCATTATAACATGGAGCCTCCTGTCAACGGAATTAGCATTTCTACCGCTGCTCCAAAATATTTGAAATGGGTCTGCACAGAACATTTAACTCCACAGTTACAATGTGTATCATGCACACCACTGACCGATCTCCACTTTTCTATTGCAGGTATGTCTAGCCGTTGTCTAACCTCGCTTAACCCAAGTGGTTATTCAATGGGTCCAAACGATACAGTTAAGAATAAAACATGTTTGAAACAATATAATCCCTAAATTCACACTACACTATTTATTTGTATACGATACAATTTTTTTTTTAATGGTAAGTGTTGACCCAGCACAACTCTTTCCTCCTGGAGCAAACCTGCCCACAGGGAGTATTTGTTCTTCAACTCTGCTCCTATGTCCCCTACATCTCAGGGCGCAGGCCTTTGCCACCCAGTCAGACACACGAGCTGGGGAATGTGCAGATATAAGAAAACTTTCTGACTCTGCATAGAATATATAGGTGTATTATTTATAAAAGTAAATAATACTCAGAGAAGTATATGAAAGAAAGCAAAGATCACTTGAAATCCTACCACAATCAGATACCAGCCATCAATGTTGTACTGATGATACTTCTCATGCATTTTTTCATAAATACCCAGTCATTAACATCTCATAAGAATAGAAACATGTCATGCATTTGCTTTATTCTAGAATCTTGTACAAAAAGGTACAGCATTTTTTTCTTTTTAGCTTATTCTGTCTCTCAGTTTCTTCACACGTCTGTCTCCCCCTACCACTGCTGTAGCATACATTAACAACTTGGTGTGCGTTCTCCATCCCCTTAACTGTGGCCCTGTAATCTTATTGAAGTATTTGTATTCGGTCTTGCTTTTTGATGGGAGTTGAATAATAACACCTCTTTTCACTACCTATGTTCTGAACAAATAGAAAAAATACAAAAGATGTAGCAAATGGAGGATAACAATGTCATTACCGTCATTATTCCACAGGCTAAATTGGAGTTCGTGAAAGCCCAACGAATGCGTTGTTTCAGGTCGTGGCTGACTTAGCCACCCAATAGGAGGCGCTGCTCAGGGGGGCAGATTCCTCCCCTTGTGTGTCTGTCCCAGGAAGGTGAAGGCCTGCTCCCAGTAAGATTTAGGGTACAGAGGAGCAGAGTTGGGGAACCAGCACCCCCTGTGGGCAGGCTTGCTCCACAAGTAGGGGGGGCTGGCTAGCAACGACCTTGCGCAGGCCAGTAGCGGCCCTCGGAGTTGCAGAGCAGAACGGCTTTGTCCTGAGAGACCTCAAACCCCAAATAAACACAATGTGGACAGGGATCAAACATGTCCTCCCTATTTTTCCCAAGTGGACCTACTGATGTCACTCCACCTGCCCAGGAATTATAGTTCAAGGTTCTTATCAACGTCAGAGGAATGTCAGGAGTAGCAAATAAGAGCTTCTCCCAACACATCAGGGGTGGATTTCTTTTTTCATATCATTTAAATGGAATCATATTTGTACATAACTCTTTATTCTTACTTTTGCACTCACCAATACATCAAAGAAATCTCTCAATATTTACAGGTATGGACCTAAACCTCTGAAATTAAGTACAGATGAATAGCAAGGATGCACCGCAATTTATTCAACTAATTACTCTATTTTTTTATAGTTGCTTTGCCTTATTCAATTTTGATTTTTATGCAGTTAGTATGTCAATCTTTTATATATTCTGAGTATCCATTTTAATCAAAAAAGGTCCATCTAAATATGTATGTATGTTCTACAATTCTTGAGACTTCACTCTTACGTTTAAGGCTTTACTTTATCAAAAATGGGGTTGCCTATAAACAGTAAACTACATTATTGTTACAAAAATATTTATCAAACACCTTCGGACATAGGTCTTTCATGTGCTGGTCTTGTTACATCTGTGAGATAGATTTCCTGGAGTGAGCCGATTGAGCTGAAGGACGTATGCAATTTTAATAGATATTACTAGGCTTTCACGCGGATTGAAATGGTTCGCATTTCCACCAGCAATGTATAACAGGATGTATTTGCTTGAATACCCACTAGCACTAAATATTCCCACTTACTTTTCATATTTGCCAATCTAACAAGTATAATGTGATAGCTTCCATTTATGTGCTGGCTTGTGCACTGAGGTCTCTGATAAAAATTCACTTCATTGGAGAGGACTTTCCAGTCTAATAGATCTGTAATAGCCAACGTCCCCAATCATCAGACTCTACACCTTTATCCTGATTTTTAACTTTTGTACTGCTTATTTTCAGGTTACATGCTTTTATTTGTATATCATTTCCTCCACATTCACCTCAAATATAATCTTCATGAGAGTCACTTTGTACTTTTTTGGCCTGATGATGAATTCCTAGAACTTGATTTCAATAAGCAATCAATTTGCATTTACCTGTATATAAATTGAGCATTTTTTCACTGTTCCCTGGCTGCTTGACTTTGCTTTTTTGAGTTGCTTATTCATATTATTAACCATATTTGCAATCACTCTTTCAATTTCCAAGTGTTTTAGTATATTATAGATACTATTATTTTACATATACATTGCAAATGTTCCCTCATTTTTAACTTTATGATCAACTGTCTTTTACAGTTTTAATTTTTATATAGCAAATATGTCTTTCTTTTCTGTTACATATTCTGGATAGCCTATCTTAATTAAGATTCACCATCTATATCAGAGAGTAAGAGAGAGGGAGGGAGGGAGAAATAGGTTTTATTTATTTTTACATTTCAGGTTTTATTTATTCTTACATTTCAGGCTTTATTCTATTTAAAATGGAGATAAGCCCAGTTTTATTTTCTTCTAAGTTGATACCTACTTATACAAGCAACGTTCTCAAGTTAATCATTATTCTCCACTCAATGGAATTACTATCTTTGTCATGTATTAAATGCCATACCCACTTGAATCTCTCTCCCAGCTTTCTATACACTTCAATTAGTCTATTTGTCTATTTCTACTTTGATTACAATACCTTTATAGGTTATATATTTTTTAACATTTTTATTTATTTGTCAGAGAGAGAGAGAGCACAAGCAGGGGAGCAGCAAGCAGAGGGAGAAGCACGCTCCCCACTGAGCAAGAAGCCCGTTGGGGGACTCAATCCCAGGACCCCGGGATCATGACCTGAGCCGAAGGCAGATGCTTAACCAACTGACACCCAGGCATCCCTATAGGTTACATTAATGGCTGAAAAAGCATGTCTACTTTTATTTTTTAAAATATCTTTTGGTTATTCTCATGAACTTGATGTTTTATAGGAATTTTTACCTCATTAAAAAAAACAAAACAAAGCACTGTTGGGTCTTTATTTGAATTGCATTTAGGTTATCAATTTAAGCGGTAATGTATATTTTGTATGATAGTAAGTCTTTCAATCCAAGAACACATGTATTAGTTACCTATTGCTGCCCAACAAATCATCCTAAAAAGTGGCTTAAAAAGACAAATATTAGTTGTTATCTCTCAAATTTCTGTGGCTCAGGAATTTCGGAGTGCTTTGACTGGAAGGTTCTGGCTTGGGGTTTCTCATGAAGATGCAGTCGGACGATGGCTGGGGCCAGAGTTACTCCAGAGCTTCTTCACTCACATGTCCGATGCCTGGGCTGGGAAGAAATGCCAGTCCCGCTTTGTAAGGTGGGCTGCATGCTGCTGCAGCCATCACTGGAAATTCCCACCTCCCACACCATGGTGTATCTTTTCATTCATTCTGTTCTTGTCTCATGGACTTTAGTAGGATTTTCAGTTTTATGGATTCTTCACATTTCACGTTAAATTTATTCTCAAATATTTTATAATTATTCCTATTGCAAATGAAGTATTTTCCTTTTTTATTTTTATCTTTTTTTCTAGTATAAAGAAAAGCTACTGGGGTATTTAAATACTTATTTTAATCCAGTTATTTACCACATTTTCTCATAAGTTCAAGTAGGTTTTTAATAGGATCTTTTGGGTTTTCTTAGATATCAGTAATATTTATTAGCAGAATGAGATGATTTTCCAAAACAATACCTGATCAATTTTTCTTCTATATTCTAGGCATGGGCATCTCTGAAGAAACGTTGAATAGTAGTGGATGGCCAGCATTCTGTTCTTGGTCCTTATTTTAAAATAAGTAGCTTTGTTTTATCAGGTAGATTGATGTTTGTTATTTCTTTTGGTAAATAACCTTTATCATATTTAAATAATGTCTGATTCTATTGTACTTGAGTTGCCTCAAAACATTGGTATTATCTCTATTTTACAAGTTAGATGGAACTATGAAGCATCCGGTATTGGTGTCTTTTTAAATCATCAATATTTTTATCATTATTTGATCTCTTCTATGGCGCTTTTTCTTATTTTATACTTCTAATTGTATTCGCTTTTATTATTTATATTTTGCTATGAAATCATTGATTTCTTTCAGATTGTCTACTTTATTTCTAGATTTGCATTTCTCACTTAGGTATCCACCCAATTCTTTATTTTTCCAGATCTCAGGTTGAGAGGGTTAGGTTGATCATCCATTTTTTTGTTTCTTGAGCTCTATAGCTCATGGCTTTTTATGTTCTTCCTACTATTAGCAATGGCTTAATTCATAGTGACTTTGTTATGCAGATGACCTCAGTGTCCTATCTCTGTCTCTTCTTAAAGGGTACTAATCTCATTCATGAGGGCTCTACCCTCATGACCTAAAGGACCCCTCTAAGGCCCCACATGCAAATGCCATCACATAGGAAATTAGATTTTCAACATATAAAATTTGGGGGGTACATAAACATTCACCCCATAGCACTTAGAGAAAATGAGAGTGAAAATAAGCATAAGCTAAGAAGAGAGAGTTCTCATGGGCCAGACAGAAAGCCTGGCTCACCAGGGCATCCCTAACAGCACGCTCAGACAGTTGGATATTAGGTCCCATTTCTCCCTCAGGAGAACCAGTAAGAAAATAGGCAGATAGAAAAAATATGGGGAGGGGGGTCAGAAGAGACCACTCTTTTTAAAGCATTATCACTTTCTATAATTCATTGCAATTATTTATATAAATCTTAGTTTTCCGACCAAATTGTAAATATTTTTAGGATAAATGCTTCATTCTTTTTTGAAATTCTATTCTTTAGTGTATCAGTGTGTATCTTAGTAATTGACTGAATTCATCACTGGTTAATGCATCTTACAAGTTTCTGCTTGTTTTTTCATCTTTCAAATTAGTTTTTTAATTTTTCTTGTGTCATCCAAGAGCTAGGTATTCAGTGAAATAAATTTTGAAGTGTCTCACATGGTGTCTGGTCCTTAGGAAGGACTAAATAAAAGGTAGCTATTATTGGCAGTAATAGTGTTTGTGTCATACACTGATCTGATGAATGTATAAGAAAGGGGATTTATGTAAGAACTAGTAAGTTCTCTCCAAATTACAACATAATTACTCCTTTTTGGATATGATAATTTTAAAAACTGAGTGTAACTGAATGTTTAAACACCGAGTCCACATGCTTTCCCTTTTTTAAAGGGGAAATATTTTGGGAGACATGATGATATATTTCAGAAACCAAAATACGTTATGCTTATTTCATTTCCCTAATTTTTTGAAGCATATATAACATATAGTAAACCTTTATGGAGAATTGAAGTCATGGTTACTAGTTTGTGTAATGTTTTCAAAATAACTCTATACTTATTAGCAAGCTAGTTTTCCTTTCATACCCTATGAATTAAGCCATGATACTAGCGTCAGGAAGAAAAAGTGTATTGCTGAAGTAACATCCTTGCTAGAGAGAAGAGCGAAGAGAATCCTGTCTCTTATAGTACAAGTGAGGGACAGCTATACTTTAAATATTGAAGGAAAGATAAAAGAGAAGCAAGTGGTAAGATACTTGTGTTCTAATCTCCTTTTTGCAGCATTAAGAGAGGTAGAGAAGGCTGCATAGGTGAAGAGGACAGCAAGGGGTCTTTTACGTTACTTCCTGTTGGTAGTTGGTGAGGGTCTACCTTACAGGTGGATGGGCCAGATGGGTGGGGGCATCAGACAAGAAGAGGTGGGACAGCATCACTGAACAGTGAAAGAGAACTTGAGTCAATACTTCATAGCTGTTCTTGGCTTCCTGTGGTATAGAAAAGATCTGGAAGGTCCTGTGTACTCTATGAGAAAGCTGAATCTAGCTGACCAAGGAGAATGCCAGGAAAGGTAGCAGCAAATAGATATAAAAGTGACTCTTTAGCCGAGCAAAATGGGACAGTCTTCCCAGGCAAAGGGTCAGCTCCATTTTGAGGATTTATGGTCTGGGGATAGATGAGGTAGGTTGAGTCAGCAGTGAGAGCCACCATTTCAAATGATGCAAAGAAAAGACAGATAACCAGATCACGGATCCTCCAGTCTCTTGGTGCCTGAAGGGCTGAGTTTTCCCTTAAACCTCTATATCACATCTCCAGCAACCTCCAGAGCCAGATGTTCTGGTCCAGAGGGGTATGTTTTCTATATTATGAGGGAACCATATATGGTAACAGCTAGTCTGAGCCCTTATCATGATAAATGGTAGCTGATGGAATTTAGTAAATCTTCTCTTAAAATAATAGTGTGGCTTCCTGATATGGTGCCTTGCTGAAAAATCTCATTTTGAATGTCAAAAGTGAAATACTATTTTCATACAAATCCTAATATCCCACTAAGGAAATGGATGCCTTAGACCAAAAAGGGCAAGCATCTACTTGGAAAGGGCAAAGAGACTCATTAACAAGCTTCAAAATATCATCTCTGTTATATTTATTTTTGAAGCTAGTTAGAATATCACTAAAATACTATAGCTGTGCATACTACTTATCATACATAAAAGCAAAGATGGTTAGACTTGAAAGAGACATTATAAATTATCTAGTCCAAGCTCACACAAAGAATCCAAAGAGCTTTAGGTAACATGCCTTGGGCCACACATCAAGTCTAGAACAAAGCCAGAGAAGAACTCATTCTTGATTCTCATTCTAGGGTCTCTTCTCCTGCCCCTCATCTCTACAAAGTCGATGACTCCTTATCCTTGAATATTTAGCCATCCATCTGTAAGTGTTTCAAGACACAATGCTTCACTGATTCTTTCTTTTGCAGATTCAATTTCCTGCTTAAATTCTGGCTTTAAAAGGGGCTTGCTCAAAGAACAACTGCTGGGCAAATTATATGATGATCTTTGTAATTTAGAAACATCATGCCAACATTAGACTTCTTAATTCTATTTTTTTAAATTTCAGTTATCTAGAGAATTCTCCATTCTGGTCAAGAAATTTTCATGGTAATGGTTTTGATTTTTAAAGACACTTAAATGTTTCTTTTAAAAGAAAGACCTAGAAAATTCTTCCACTATTATTAATTCTCAGAAAATAATTTAATTGAACCTTACTGAAGCTAATTAAAAGGATAATTTCTCATTTTGCTTTGTGGTCCCATGGACTTAATTCAACCAAAGAAGTATTTTATTTTTTTATTTTTTTGGAGGTAACCATGTGCTCAGAGCTTCATCAGGGGAACGAGATGAGAAATGCCCTCATATTTCTATTCTTTTATCTCGTGACAAAAACATTTTATACTAGTTGACTTTTTCTGAATAATTTCACTCTCGCTCATGCATGCTTTAATTATTTCATTTTGGATGCTACTGAATATCTTTAAGAAATATTGCTTCGTATATTAATAATAATCCAATGTAATTCAACACACACGTATTTACTTTTATTTAACATGTTATAGCCTTTACTATGTGGCGGGCACTACTGTAAATGCTTCATTAACTCAGGTGTGTACTACCATATTACAGAACTTCCTGTTTTATAAATGAAGAAACTGAGGCACAGAGAGTATAAGGTAACAGTAAACAGGTACTCACTATATAGGTTTAACTCTTAAATGCTGATTCTAGGAGCCAAGCCTTAGGTTGGTATGAAGGATATCAAGATGAATGAGGTATTATCTATGCCCTCAAGAAGCTTGGTTTACAAAGTACTCTTGGTAGAGAGAGATGTATAAAAACAGTACTGTTTACTAGTATGGAGACATGTAAAAAGTGGTATGGGAAAATAGAAAAAGAATTTCAAAGGAAGTAACACTGAAGTTGTGCCATGAGAATGAGGAGAAATAGAATGTTATTTAAGCAAAGGTTAAAAAAAAAAAAGGGAGAGCAAATCCCAGCCAGTGGAAAAGTGCAAGACATATTCCTAGAAACGTATTCATCTAGTGTGGCTGGGAGTTGAAAAGAAGTGACGAAAAAACAGTGTGAAGTGTTAGAGTAGGGCCAGGTTAAAAACGACATCCAAAGTGAGAGTCAAGATTCCAAATTTATCCTGGGGGTGGAAGTGGTTATCTAAGTTTTTTTCACATGTGAGAATGATATGATCACTTCTGAGTTTTAGAACTTGAATCTAGCAGTAATGTGGAGAATGGATCTGGGTGAGGAAAGACTGATAGGCTACCAATTAAGGGGATACTGCGCTAGTCCAGGCACAAAATCATTAGGGCCTAAACAAGGATAGTGGTGATGAGAATAAAGTAGAGGAAAATGGTAAGAAGTATGGGTAGACAGGTTTGCAGGACAAGAGAATCTGTTCACTTCTGGAAATAGTAAGTTTAAGGAAAATATGCCTCAAATGTGGTTACAAATATTGATGAAAAAGAGATCAGGGTATGTAGTGTGGATTTGGGAATCATCAGGATTTCTACCAGTGGGAGCTGTAGGACTGGAGAAATGGGTGTGATAGGACTGTAGAGTTAAAAAAGATAATAGAATCTAGCAGAAGAAAAGATAGTAAAGGAGGGTAATCATGGGAAAAGAACATCTGACGAAAGTCAGAGAAAATTTCTCAAGCAGCAGAAGTGGTTATCCACCTTAAATGCAACAGAAATGTTAGCAGGAGGACATGAAATTCGGCAGTTAGGAGGTCAATTAGTATAAAATTCCCCGTGGGCTTCAATTTTTTATTCTTCATGTGGTTTGCTAAATCATGGCCCTCAAAAAATGTCCATTTCCTAATCTTTGGCACCTGTGAATTTTACCTTATATGGCAAAAAAGGATTTTGCAGATGTGACCAAGTTAATGACCTTGAGATGAGGTGATTATTCTGCATTATCCAGGTGGTCCCAATGATGTAATCACAAGTGTCCTTCTAAGAAAAAACAGAGGGGGGGGCACCTGGGTGGCACAGCGGTTAAGCGTCTGCCTTCGGCTCAGCGCGTGATCTTCTGGGATCAAGCCCCACATCAGGCTCCTCTGCTGGGAGCCTGCTTCTTCCTCTCCCACTCCCCCTGCTTGTTCCCTCTCTCGCTGGCTGTCTCTATCTCTGTCAAATAAATAAATAAAATCTTTAAAAAAAAAAAAAAGGAAAAAACAGAGGGACATATACTACAGAAGTAGGAGGCAATGTGAGGACTGAAGCGAGGTGCTATGCTGCTGATCTTAAGCCAAAGAAAGCAAAGAATACAGCCTTAGAAGCTGGACAAGGCAAGGATAGGATTCTCCCCTCAGCGACTTCAGAGGGAGCATTGACCCTGCCCCTCCCTGCCACCTCTCTCTCTCTCTCTCTCTCACACACACACACACACACACCACTTCTCCACTGCAGCCTAAATCAGAGCAAAGTTGAGGGGAAGAGGACAGCTTAATATTAAACTGGACTGGACTTTTTAGTATCTGAGATATGAAATTATTTGTTAATACCCAAGAATACCCAATATGCCTGAGATTTCATGAAGAAGGAATAGCAGATGAGATGGCTGTCAGTGAGAAAGAATAATATTGCTCTCATCTAAAAACTCTAGACTCCAATTCATCCAACACTACTTGTACTGGAAATGATGTAACTGAGACCCACCAAGTGTGGTCAACCTGCAGGTTGAAAGATTAAAGGAAAGACAAATATAGATGGATGGTGGTAGGAGATGACTAAGGAAAAGGGAATGAAATATTTCAAGATCAGTAGTTCAGTAGAATGTCTTAAAAGCAATAGCAGATAAACAGATACCATTTTTTTTAAGATTTTAAGTAATCTCTACAAATAATGTGAGACTTAAATTTATAATCCCGAGATCAAGAGCCTTGGGGCCCTGATTTAGTCTATCACAGTAACCAATAGCAAAATTATAGTTATGTTAGTCAACATAAAAAGGGCTAATTAAACACACTGATGAGACAGTCATCTTACAAGCTGTCAGTTTGTAATTTTTGGAACTATTCCTTGGGTTCTTGATTTATTTTATTCCTCTGGCTTTTTGGAGGATGTCTTACCCAACAAAGGGTCGCAAATGGAAAGAGGATGTGGAGTTAAAGGATAAATGTAGATAGTGGAGTTTGTTTCCATATCATTCTGTGAGTCAAAGATTGTATGGGCAATACTTTCAAAAATTTTGTGGGTTTTTGGGGGGAAGAGGTAAGGACCTTACAGATGCATTTCAATTAAATATATTCAGAACCATCTGAATCTAATTTTCTAATGTCTATGACTACAATATGATTTGTGGTTCTCACCTCACACAGCTGTCAGTCAAAATAAACATTAGTGATTTTCATTTGGAGAAATATTATGATTTATCAAGGATTTTTACACTGGCAAATTTCTTAAAATATTTATAAAAGCAACATAACACATGGCACATTTTACCTCAATTGTCCTTTTAATTTTTTTTCTGGTCTTTTTGGCATTATACAAAATGTTATAAGATTTCTAACAACAAAATGGCAGTGGAAGTCAAGGCAGATGGTCAAAAAAATAATGCATGTGTTGCTTACATCTCAGAAGCAAGTTTTGTGTGAAACAGAAGAAAAACCTTTTGTTCTCTAGTTAATTACCTCATTATGCTGTAGGTACATAATTCTTTCTGAAGAAACCAACCCATTTGAAAAGAAATCACAAAATATTATGGATTATATATCCAAACCACGCAGAAATATTAAAGATGTTGCCTTTACATAATAAAGGATTTGTGTTCGTGTGAAAGAATTTAAGCTTAGGCAACCAGTGCTTCTGTAATGTTTTAATTCCTGTCCACATAAAAATCCTCTTTTGTTTGTAAATAAAAAGGGGAAATATTTCATTGTGGCATGTCCATCTGTTACCTGAACAGTCAGTGAGGTTGTGCAGTTAATCACCGCATTTCATAATGGGTTTTGAAGTTAAAGCTATACTCAGCTTTCTTGTAGGCAGGCATAAAACTTTTGCTCACCAAAACTAACTCATTCTCTCAGCATTGTGTTTGGTTTCCAGTATGAAACAGTTCAACACTCACAGATACAGACTTCCTATGCAGTTCTATTTCCCTAAAGACCAGTCTTCCAAATGGGTGTACAACTTCTAATGGCAAAACCAGGGATGGAGGAAAGGATTCAAAAGCAAAATCTGTTTGACTGTAAAGTATTCAGAGAAATATAATCTCCCATTTATTTAACGTGACCGCACTATCCTATGTGAAATCGGGGGAGGGAAAAATCCTTGCAACTAGCTCGCTAGCTGAGACTGCCCCAGCTTTCTCCTCTGCAGTGCCTTTGGTCGTCTCTTCTGAGAAGTGTGATTCAAAGCCATCCTGTGGGCCTCCCATTCCTTAGCAGAACCTCCAGTGCAAGGCCAGCGATTTCAGAGCTAGGTGACTTGCTGAAAGAGGATTAAAAAAATACTAGGATCCTCCTGAGATGACCATTTCAGAAGCTGCTCCTATGGAGCAAGGAAATAAAGGGTCGTGTGTTTAGGAGGTGAAATTTTTTTTGAAAACTGGCTACTTGGCTCTTTAGAAGAGGTTACATTTCCATTACTCTTAGTACGGCCAACGGTCTAGGGAATGCAAAACCATGCCTTTGTTAGGGAATTCCTAAAAGAGCCAATTTTTTTAACCCCCCCCAAAACACAAAAAAACACAAAAAAGCACCCCACAAAAAACTATTTTTCTGGATATCAGGAATACTTCTTTTATATTTCTTAGAGTAGAAAACAAAGTGTTAAAGAAAAACTTCCCTAATTTAAATATACCTGGAACTTTTAATTAGGATTGTAACTTCCAGTTAAGAAGGAAAACAAGAAAGCATATCAAACATCACATACAGATAAAGGTATGTGTCATTATGTATTTGTTGGTTAAAACATGTGGTACTTAACGGAAGATGATAAATTATCTTTGGGACACATCTGAAAATGCACACAACTACAAGGACACGGGACTTAATTGATCACTAGAAACAAAACAGGAAAGATTTTAACTTTTTGCTGATGATATTCATTTCTAATCCAACCCTAAAAAGGAAGCACCCTCTGCTGGATTATGTAAGATATAACTGTGACCCAAAAAGTGAAAGTGAGTTAGAGAGTCTAGCTACAATCAGAGAGAGAAGTTATTTCTGTGTATCCACATCCATCATGATATTTACCACCTGACCTGGATCTGAGACAAACTTCTGAAGACTGAAAAAACAGCATTTATTTTCTGCATTTTAGTATGAGGATTTAATATTAGTGACTAGGATGTGTATGAAGGCACAAAAGGTCTAGGGAAGCTAATCTTTGCAGGTTAAGACAACAGATGAAATGCATAGTCTAATATATGTTTCAGTGGTTACAATATTTCAAACTCAAATTACATATAATGGTTAAAGATGTAAAAGCTTTCAAAACAGTCTTGCAAATTCTTCTATATGTGGTGGTAAAACGCTAAGTATTTTCCTGATGATAAAACCATAAAAATACTAAGGAAATACCAAATTATATTAGAAAATAATATTCATTCATTCATTCATTCATTCAGTAAACGATTCTTAAGAAACTATTTCTACAAATGTGTTCCTATATTATAACTCAGATTTTTCATCTGATCTTTTTCCTGTTTAGTTGAATTAGCATTTAATGCTGGTAGAAAGTATCTGGAAGTGTAAGGCAACTTGTTTCTTTATTGAATAAATAACTCAAAGATACACAAAGACAAGCACATATGTCTAAATCATATATTCACGTAAAGTCTGGAAAAAAGCAGGTCATTCTATGTCTTTGCAGCTTCAAATTTAGGCAGAATCTGATGTTATCTGGTCCAGCCAGATTACTGTCTGTATATATCCACAGAGAATCTACTCTCTATCCATACGTTGAAGGGTTTTGATACTAGACAATTCAAAATTTTACTGTAGTTAAAATTTTAAGGATTTTTGAGAAAAAAATCTAGCTTGATGTCTCATAAGGCATTTTTGAAGAATATTAATCATTGTTTTTGTAATATCGGTTTTTAAGTCCATGTAAAGATAAAATAATCATGCATCTTCGTAATATAGATTTGAATTCATAATGCATTTATGAAAAAAAGAGGCTCCATAATATTTACCTAAGTCATTTCTAGACTGCTACGGTGTGGACAGTAGACTAAAATTAGGATACAGGTTTCCCTCCTTGTTTCTCTGGAATTCTCTATTGTAGAGGGCTGAAAACAGTGACCATGTCTTAGTTGTTGAATCTTCAGCTCGTAGTAAAGTAGCTGCAGCAAGCTCAGTACCAAATAAACACTTACTTCCCTCAACTTAAATTTAAAATCTAAATTTAATTTCCCTATTTGAAGAATAATAGCTGTTACTAGCCTGTTGAGATTCTTCTGGAACCCTGCTCCCTTGATTATTCTCTGTCCATCTTATTGCTCATACTTCTCCAGCTCTGTCATCATTGGTTCTCCTGTCAGTGCCTGGCTCAACATAAATCTCTGTCATGAAGCACCAGCACCTGGCACCGTGCCAACCACAAAAGAGATCCTCAATAAAAAACTGTTCATGACATAATGAACTTCATGCTTCTGAATTAGGAGCCATTAAGTTTATGTAATTAGGGAAGAATGAAGTCCAGCTTTTAAAATAACAGTATAACCCATCAGAAAGGTAAAATTGACAAGTACACAGATAATCCATACACAGTAGTCTAGTTATAGCACTCTCCAAGTTAAAATTTCTCAATAGTTCTCCGTTGCCACAGGTTAATTTCACACACTGGCACGCCTTACGAGACCCCCACGCCAAGCAGTGGACTGGATCACAGAATTGGTGCAGATATGGAAATGCACAGACTGGAAGTGCAGTTCTATCTCTGCTTCTTGGCAGCCCTATTACTCCACGGAGCTTCCATTCCTTCACCTGTAAAACTGGATTCATATTATATGCTCTTCAGGGCCATCATGAGGATTTGAAATAATGCACAGAGAGTGCTTAGAAATTAGGAAACAGGAAACTTCACATTAATATTACTTATTTGGCATCATTTCCTCTATTGCCTGGCAGTTACTCTAAGCTCTGACCATACCATTTCACTCGTACGGGCCAATAAGCATATTTTTTCTTTGCGTATCCTACTACTCTTGAATTTGGAGAACTCCTAGTGATCCCTCAACACCCCAATTGAATAATATATCTTATAATGCCTTTTTTTTTTTTTGGCTCTCCCAAACAGGGTTATTGCTACTTTATGCCAATACTACTTATTCCTCATGCATTACTTCATTATAGCTTTTGCTTTCTGAACTGCAATTACTTTACCTGATGCCTATCATGCAATAGGTAATAATAACATTGCATTGGCTGAGTAAATAAAAAAGACAGAGCTTTGGTTAATCAATACTGATTATGCATTATTACATATCATGTATTATTAAGTGCTGTAAACAATGCAAAGAAAAGAAAATATCTCAAAAGGAAATGAAAAACAGGATAAAAAAATGAGCTATTCAAAGGAGTACAATATATAATAAACTTCAACAGGAAAGGTGTAAAGACAGTAAGAACTACATAAGACAGCTAGAGTATAAAGACAGTGTTTCATTAGCAAGACATTGTTGAGATGGAACTGTGAAGACGTGAAGTTTTAGATGTGAGAGGGTTTCAGAATGACAGCATGATTTCTAGGTTTGGTAACTGGAATGATAGAAAAATACTCAATACAGAAAACATTAATAAGAAAAGCTAACGAATCCTGTTCTAAACAGCTTACAAAAACGAAATCCTTTGATCTCTATAACAACCCTATGGGGTGGACTCTAAAATCATGATTTTACACATGCAGAATTAAATGTCCCAAAAGATTACAGGAGCTGCTAGGAAAGTCGATCTTAAATGTTCTAACCACAAAAAAGAAATGGTAATTATGTGATGTGATGGAGGTGTTAAGCTAACATTATGCTGGTAATCATATTGCAACATATAAGTGTATCAAATCAACAGGCATGCACCTGAAAGTTATACAATGTTATATATCAACTCTATCTCAATAAAGTTGAAAAAATTAAAAAGATTACAGGAATTTCTTCCAAAGACACTCAACCTGTAAGTGACAGATTCAGGATTTAAGGCAAGGCAGTTCACCTCTAGAGGCCAAACTCTCCTGTGCACTACTGCCTCATGTGTTCGTCTATCCTGAGTCTGCGGGGCATGTGTGGCGGATGGGCTGGTGCCGGTGTGATGAATCATCCCTCAAGGGCGATGAATCTGGCTGCTGACTCTCTCTTCATGTTCAGCTGACCCTTTGCTGTTGACATCAAGACAGCGTCTCATTTAGGCAACTTACGGTAGAGAAGGGGTTAACCCTAGGCCTGGCAGGCTGGTGCTGATGAGCCTTTCTGCACACTCAGAAAAACAGTGACCCACCACTCCCCACAAGGCAATTTGGATGCCATATGGTTCAGGCTGCAATGAAGACAGTGTCTCCTTTGTAGGTTGCTTCTCATGTTCCTCGATAAGTGTCATCTTTGTAGAAAAACGAGTGGGGTTTGACCGTTGATTTGTAGAGTGGTCACCTGATCTGTGCCCTCAGTCACCCCGAGACAGCTATGAGCCTCACCCTACAAGGTTTGTACTCACAGGCCTGAGATATTTAAGTGATATCCGAATGAGATGTCATTGGTTCAAAGGAAAGAAAATGTGGATTGCACGTAGATTAACCTGGTATTGGTTTAAGTATTGAATTTTTAGGTAAAATATATACTATTTTGCTTCTTAATTAATGGAGTTCGTATGGAACCATCCAACCAGTGTTGCAGAACTAGAAGTGACCTTTTATAGACATAGGGAAACATTTTCAGAATTTAAAAATTACTCTTTTTTCAATTTAGGAACTTAACGTGTTATAGTGCAAAGGACACGAGAGGGATAACCAGGAAATTCTAGCTTCTGGAGTGTAGTCTTGGTTGTGCCACTAATTAGCTAGGTAACTTTTGACAAGTTACCAGCTCAGAACTATGAAATATTACAGCTGGGAGGTACAGAGCCTTCATCCTGTGCACCCTTCTTACTCAGCTAAGAAACTGGGGCCCCAGAAAGTTTAAATAACTTGACAAAGAGGTTATATTCTTGGCCCGTGAAGTTCAGGCAATTTTTTAAATAACTGAGTAATAAATAATCTGTAAGATTCTTATAGTTTCAAAATTCTATGACCCTATGAGGTTTTAAGTTTAAAAAATAATTTTCCCATCTATATTAGAAATATAAAAATGTGGATTTTTATGAAAACCCACATTTTCATATGACTGTGTAGATGTACTTAATAATTTCTAAAAATTGACAGTCTGCCTTAAGTGATTAGGCAGATAGTCTCTAATTCATCTTGCCTGGGGTAATTCCCACTGACTTCAAGCCCTAAATGAGGTATGGAGGAAAATGAGAAATGAGCCCATAGAGTTATAGTATTAAAGAATCACAGAGATTGTAACCATAGAGGATTTTGACTAACTCACATTAATTATCCAATTTGTGAAAGAAATAAAAGAATTATGGAGAGCTTAATTTCTGAAAAATGAGTATTTCCAGTACTCTTCAATGAAGTCATAGATTTCTATTTACAACATTTCCTAACCATGTGTATCATTTCTAAGGTGTTTTTTGTTTTTGCGACTGTCAATCTGTGTTCCCTTATATCAGCTCTCTCAGAAAGTCTGCTTATTCCTTGGAGGAGAGTTTTACTACCAGTGGAAACTGTCCGGTATTTATACGGAACTTTGATTTTTAGGGTAAAACAAAACAAACAAAATCAAGAAATGAAAGAAAGACTCTCCACACACTGGAGTACTGAGGAATGCCTTCTCCCAACACACATATACATACCCCCGCAGCCGGAACTATAAAGAACAAAGGAGGGATGGGGACAAGGTTTACTGTTTGTCTCATATGTTCCAGGCACTGTGAAAAACACTTTATAAACCTCCTTGAGATCTCACAAGTTTTGACAAGTTCAGATTGTAATCAAGTCCATCTGATCCAAGGGATGCTGTCAAGGACTCTTCTCTTTGGACAGCTATTTACTATTTGTGTTGGCTCTTTCAGAAATTTAGTTAGAGGGGTGCCCAGTCGTTAAGCATCTGCCTTCGCCCCAGGGTGTGAACCCAGGGTCCTGGGATCGAGCCCCGCATTGGGCTCCCTGCTCTTCTGGGAGCCTGCTTCTTCCTCTCCCACTCCCCCTGCTTGTGTTCCCTCTCTCACTGGCCGTCTCTTTCCCTGTCAAATAAATAAATAAAATCTTTAATAAAAAATAAAATAAAATAAAATAAAGAAATTTAGTTAGAAATCCAGGCTCACTGTTGTCACTGTTTCAAAGACTTCAAATATTTAAATTTCATTTTAGCTAAATGATGTTGGGAATGACCTCCCTTCCTAATTTAAAAACATAACTAATCTAGGCATTCACTTGGATCATTGCTTTCCTGGTATTCTATCCGTTTTGCTTTTCTAAGCCAACCTCTGCAGTGCCAGAGGACTGTTCAGCTTTCTTATCATTTTAATCTAAGACTAACATGTTATTGTAAAACTTATGACATTATTTACTTAGCCAAGGCAAAGAAAAGAAAAGAAAAGAAAAGAAAAGAAAAGAAAAGAAAAGAAAAGAAAAGAAAAGCGGAGTTTGGGCAGTTTAGAATACAGATCCTAGGGGCGCCTGGGTGGCACAGCGGTTAAGCGTCTGCCTTCGGCTCAGGGCGTGATCCCGGCGTTATGGGATCGAGCCCCACATCAGGCTCCTTCGCTATGAGCCTGCTTCTTCCTCTCCCACTCCCCTTGCTTGTGTTCCCTCTCTGTCTGGCTGTCTCTATCTCTGTCAAATAAATAAATAAAATCTTTAAAAAAAAAAAAAAAGAATACAGATCCTAACTCACCTGTTGTCAAATTCTTGTCCAGTCAATAATGGGTCATTTCAGAAATTGTAATGTCTGAGTTCTTTAAAAAAATGTTGTGCAAGTTCATAAAATCCCAAAAATAAAATACTAAGATAGTAATTAAAAATATACCCTAAAACGATTTAAAATAAATGAAAATCATTGGCCCCTCTCTCTCTCTCTCTCTCTCTCTCTCTCACACACACACACACACACCACACACACACACACACCACACTCATAATCACACATCACCGAGATGAATTATGCTCCAGTATATAAGGGCTGAGAAGAGAGGAATCCATAAAACTTGCTGCAGGTAGAAAACTTGCAGGTGGTAGAAAACCAGTACCATAAGACTCGGGTAGGTAAGACCACTCTCTGCCCTTCCTATGTTACAAGCTCACGTGGTATGTGGCAAATTTGTATGTAGCATGGGCTGATTTCAATATTTATGGTGGCTAATGTGTGGTAGGTTATTTTACCTACAAAAAACAATTCTGAAGGTTGTCAATTTTTAATTTCCAGATGAGAATGTGGATTCTGAATCACAGCATTGTAGGTGATCACAGGAGGTCTCAGAAAGGAGACTCAGGCTCCAGGGATATGATGCCAAGAACTATAGGACTGGCCTAGTGCAAAGGAAGAAGTCACAAGGACCTGGAGACCCAGGAAGAAGAGACTATTAGAGAAACAAGTCACACCTGTTGGTGACACATTAGACAAACGGCAGTCTAGTCATTTTACAGACACTTCAGAGGAGTGTTGGGGACTGCGTGAAGAGGCAGCAACATAATTTCCACACCCTCCTGTGGGTAAGACTCCTAAAGTTGATCCAACTTGGGTTTTGATAGTTCAAGGGCTAGCCCAGAAAACAGAAGGAGGCCAAATTCATTACCATTGCTAATGTCAATTAGAGGTAGGATAGGCATAGGTGGGGCTAACCACAGCATTAACATTTCCATTTCTCCACAGAGAAATAATAGGACAAAACGTAAGTAACCTGGCCACTGTTTCTTGAATCTCACAGGCCGGACAGGTACCGTGTCCATCTTAGCCAATATCTGTATCTTAGATTGAAAGTCTAAGAAATACATGGTAGAAGAATAAAGCAGTTGTCCTACCTTTGACAATTCTCAGTGCGTTCTTTCAAAACTTTTAAAACTTAAAAAAACTTTTAAAAAATCTCTAGTTTTGAACTATAAGAATTAAAAGACTTTCAGTGGCAGTAGCAGCTTCAAATCTTATTTGAAAATAGTTCTTTAGTACCTTGATGTATTTTAATTATTACAGAGAGAGAGAGCATGCAAAATATTATCAAAAAGCACAAGGTCTGTGGTCAGAGAGATCTGAATTCAAATTCATTTTCTATTAATTTTTTGCTCGGTGAGCCTCAGTTCCTTCACCAATAAAATGAGAGATAATTATACTAACTTTGCTGGGCTGTTGTGAAAATAAATACAAAAGTAGCTAAAATATCTGGCTGATTGTAGGTACTCAACAAAAAAGAAGCCATCATTAACGAAATCCTGTGTCTACAAGAGTAGTATTATTTAGTTTAACATTCAATTTTTACTTGGGCAAGAACTGTAATTATCAGTTACCAAGATTGTCTATCAGTTGTATCTACATTTTTCCCAAGGAGGGGAGAGATCTGCGGCTCTTAGAATGTACCCTGTATGAGGCAAGTTTCCTGTAGGAACATCAGAAGAGCCTATGAGAGCCACGTTGGATCGCAGCATTCCGTGACTGTTCAGCTCATTTCTTCAGTGGGTTATGGTGCCGTCTCTGTGTAATCCAGCTCAGTTGGAACAAGCCACCCAAAACTTCCTTGAGGTCTGCTTATCTTTGCAGGGAGAAATTTCGATGGTAATCCTTTGCAAGTTTCCTTCTCTGACATGTATTTCCATGTGAAAACAGAGGGCAGACCTTCCCAAGAGTTATATCTGCTTACAGCTAATTGGGTGAAGCATTTACACAGGGATTTTGCAATAACATGGGCTTGTTTTAATTGGGTTTTGAAGACTAATCCAAGGACAGCTGGACCTTTTCCTGTTACTAGGAGACACCGCAGAGCGCTCTTCTCACCTCTCAGTGATTCAAAACATGAAATAAAATACTAAATTGCTATTGTCCACAGAATCTAAGAAGTATAAAATCTCAGGAATTGCACTGACACATAATTACGACACCCCCAACCCTGAAGACCTACTCTGTGAAAGATAATTTGGGGGATAAAATGAAAAATAGGATGTAATCTTTGCTATGAAGTAATTTCCCACTTGGTGAAAGAGAAAGCAATGCAGACAATAAGCTATCATGCTAAGCAGAGTTTAGCTCATGTTCTAAAGGACAGAAACAATGTTGTGGTGAGTAGAGATTACTTATAATCCAAGAAATGGAAGAACTGCTCACAGAATGAGGCCACATTTAATTTGAACCAGGAATAAAATGAAGAATTGCCACAGGGAGCTGTACGGGCTCAGCGTGGAAACAGTGTCCGGGCGTGAAGGGCGAGAACACAGAGCACCACCGGGCAGGGCGGGAGCACTCCAGAACGACAGGTGCAGCTCCATCAGCGAAACCTGAATAAAATGCTAGGTTGAAACTGGGGCAGAAGGTGAGAGGCAGGTGTGCAAGGGTGAGGACGATGGAACTGTGTTTTGAACATGATCAGTTTGAGATCTTAGCATAATCTCAGGTTCTCTGTGTCTGAGAGACAGAATTTTGAGCCTGGAGCTTAGTGGGGGAAAACAGGAACTGAAGATAGTTGACCCTCAACAGCATAAATGAGTCACGATCACTGTCCTAAAGGTGGCAGTTACAGTCCTGAGCACTAAGGCGGTAGCTGAAACCGTGGAAGGGACCAAACAGGAAGTTAGGGGAAGGAAGACCAGGGGAAGCAGAGGAGAGATCCTTGGTGTACTGCTACTTTCAGGGCATTGACAGAAGAAGTTGGGCCCGTGAAAAACACGGAAAAGGAAAATTTTGTGAAATAAGGAGAGAGCACAAAAATGCATCATGCTAGATTCCAAGGGGAGAGAAAGCTTTGAAGCGGAGCTGGCTGTGAAACAGGTGGGGGATCCTGTAAAAGACTGAGAGTGATGAGCAGAGCGCCTGCAGTGACGGGACTGCTGAAGGTCAGGTGCCAGCAGAGCCAACTGGCGGAAAGAAGACAACACACTTGAGTGGTACGCTGAAAAAAAAAGGTGGAGGGGAAAGCTGCTGATGGGTTTTCAGGGATGTGAGTTCCAAGTGTCTCTTAATGAGAGACACATCGTGCTAAGGGTGCTGACCTTCAAATATTGTTTGGTCCAAGCCCTGGGAACTTTGTGTCTAGTTCCTGGGAGATGATACAAGCCAAAAGAGTGTATGATCTTTGGAGAATAATTAAGAAGGTATCATGGTCATTCCCACTGCCCTGGCACAGGGGAGATGAGTACTATCAAGGATGAGATTGCCAGGACAGGAGCAGAAATTGGCATTTAAAACCAACAAGTGGTAAAATAGAAACAAGTAAAGACCAAGGGACACTCTGTTTCCTCAAACCCTTGTAAGTCTAAGCCTGCTAGGGAAAGTGTGGGTTTGGGGAACCCAGAAATTCAAACGCATGAAAAGTTGGAGATTTTAAGATTAAAAAAAAAAGATTTTAAGATTGGTCCCTAGACCCTTGATTTTCTTCCCTCAAGATCAATATGGCTTTTGACCAAGACGGCCTTCATGTTCTCCTCAACTTAACTAAACTTTAAGTATGATTCCTTCTGACTATAAGCCCCTGACCTCCCTTTTCTGCATATTTGCTTTAGAGAACTTGCTAACTGCAAATACCTTCTCTGTCCCTTGGAGATGTAAATCTTCTCCCAGGCTCTAGCTAGTTTTAAAACCCAGGGATGCCTTTCTCAAGGACCTGGGAGCCATCCCTTTGAAATGTAATTATCAAGAAAGACAGGGCCCCTAATCTCTCAGTATCTGCGGGAGGGTAGGGATCTCACGTCCTAAGTGCCAATTAGCAAACACAGATGGCTTAATCATGTTGACCAACCTCCCCCCAATGTCCTCCAGTCCTTTTCCACTAAGTCACCTCAGTGCTGAAAAATCTTCCTGCCTTTTGTTCCAATAAAGTTGAGTTCAACCTCTCTTCCCTGCTGCCAAAGTCTTGACTCTTATTGCAATAACCTTGAATAAAGTCTTTCCTTGCCTGTTCAATTCTGTTGGCTGAGTTCTTTTTAATACTTTTGAGAGGCATATTTGGTTATCACTGGAGCTTTGATTCTTATTCTTTTCTTCTTCTGTACATGCTCACTGTCTTTCTGGGTTGGCTAAGTCTGGAGAGGCAAGGATAATGTCCTTTTCTGCTGGTTACTGAACTAGCCCAGTAACTGAGAAACATCATCTAATACAATGGAAACTGAGAGATATACCTCAGCCAGCAAAACAGAAGTATTGTGGCCCTTTCCCTGGAATGTAGTCTACATAATACACAGTAACTTAAAATGTGTTTTTAAAATACCAGAATGATTAGTAATAGTTCCTGATATTAAGGGGCTTGTCATGCATATCTCTGCATTTGAGAAACTTCAGAGAAGAGGAATCTGGTCCTGAATAATGGAATCTGAGCTCCAGGACATCCACTTGGTTTAGGTTCAGCTGCCTCCCATATGCACTAAAGGATAAGACCATGCTTTAAAAAGATTTATGAAATATTTATTGAAAAAAAAATACAGCGAATGTGAAGAAGCTGCTTTTCCAAACAAAATAACTTGGTCATTTTATTTTTATCCCTGAAATGCCTACAGGCACCAGTCAACATCATGGGCTAATTGTTGAAAACGAAGCTGTACTTGAGTCATATGAGGCCAGAAATAAAAATAAAATAAAATAAATAAGCAAAAATGCACTTTCTTGTGTGGGTGAAATGCTATCATTTAAAAATAGCCGAGAGGAGTTTTCTGCAAAATTTATTTGCAACAAATGTAGTTCCCGGGCTGCGTGCTAACTTTTAGATAACTTCGATTTTGACTAGATATTAAAACATCCTAGAAGGAGAAAAAGACTTATAATGGAAATGCTGACTGTCAAGGTATTGTTTTCTTTGTATGTCATATGATTCTGACCTGGCATCTAGTATCTTGGAAATAAGTAAACACACACGATCAGCAAAAATGCTCATTCTAAATCTAAATAGATTTGGATGTTGACTTGAAAAAAACACCATCCCTATTTGCCATTTGAACTTCCCCATGTAGTAGTATCATTTTATAAGATCCCTGATGTTCTAGTGACAAATTTCTGCGGGCAACACTTTTCCTGGGTGTTACGGTACTACAATAAAACGAACCTCCTGCTTTTATTTTGAATTTTATTGAAGAGTACGGTGTCAGTATAACACAGTTTCAGATGATACAGAGGAGAGAACTGAGTAAGAAGTAAGAATGAAACCCATGCAGCATTTTCCTCCTGCATTCTATCATTAAGGCATCAAGGGAATCAGCTGAATGTGTTCCCTATATACACTCCTGAAGTATTATACGAGGACGACAGAACTTTCACAAAAAATTTATAAAGCAAATTTCACACTGAATTCTTTTATCATCTGAAGGGGAAGGTGTAACTTCAACATTCAAAAAAAAAAAAAGAACCTACAGAGGCTGTGTTTGGGTTAAGAAAAAAAAAAAAGATATGTATCCTTGACAATCTGCTCACACCACGTAACTGAGCCCACGTTTCTTCCTATTAAATGTGCCCATGTGGCTCTGTGACGGGTCACCCAAAAAGCTACTCTGCGTTTCAGCCCCTGCAGTGGGGACACATGAGGTGAGTATCAATGACCAGAGAAGTCAAAGAAATGAACTTGGAAGCCACTGCTTACATAACTTTAAAAATTCAAACCCTACCACTTACTGGGACATAAAATTCGGAAAACCATTTGTAGGGGTATCAGAGAGGGCCTGGGTATAAAAGGAGAATTATGCTTTGCAAAATCCCCCCAAGACTTCCTGAGCTTTATCATGGTAATGAAGAAGTGTCTGTGGGAGTTGATGGGCCCTGCCTATGATGGGGGGGGGCGGGGAATGGGAGGAAGTTGCCAGCATATGGAATTTTTACATCTGAAATGTCGTTCAGTTCGGGAATCACTTGTGTATGCCCAGCTCAAGTCTCGAACTCTGCCTCTGCTATTAAAAATGGTCTGCAAACAGGTCAGTCTGCTGTAAAAAATTGATTTGACAACAGCAATTTTAAGTTGTTGATGGCTTGAAGTTTGCAGCATTTCCCTCTGCTGTGATGTGGTGTGAACGGGAGGATGTTTATCTGTTACTTATGTAACAGCCTGATGAAAAAATGCAGCATGTGCTTCCCTCCTATTTGTCTTCTGCATTAACCTCCTCTCGGGGTCAGGCTGGAAATGCTATACGTACTGATCGCTACACGTTATCAACATTATTGCTTAATGTGCCATCAACCACAAGTGTAAGTGGGCTCATAATCACCGCCACGGTCCTCCCAGGAATCATTTATCTGGGACTAACTCTGAAAAAATCATTTAAAATTGTGACATTTAAAAATAAAGATTAAAAGTTCTGAAAGGAACTGAAGTCACCCACACCGGGCACCAATGGCATATAAATCAAAGTTTGTTAGAGCTGCAAATCGGCGTAGCCTAACACAGACATTCAGCCTTTTACTGTGGCTACTCGGCTCCCGTGTGCCCACCCTACCTCCCCCATGTACAAAGCCACTTTTATTTTTGAACATTATCGTCAGAATCTTGAGCGTGGTTTTGGCAAACACACAAAAAGCAGTTAGGTTAAAGGGAGAAACTCTGGGCAGTGCGAAGCATCATCTCAATGGGAATACCAAGTTCAGTCCAAATTAGAAATAAACGTTTGTTGCTGGCTCTGGGAGGACTCCCTTGTTTCCTTTGGTCACCAAGGCCTAAATGCTGTCTGTGTCACCTCACTTGGCTTCTGGGACAGAGGGCCATGCTGTCTGTGCCCTTACCGGCTACAGAGGGTCCCCTCTGGAGGGCATCTGGAACGTGCCCTGGGGAATTGGCTGCTTTCTGTCCCTCCCCCGCCCCGCACACAATTCTAGTCAGAACTTTTTACTCTAAGGGAATATAGAGCTTAGAAACATAGACTATCTGCATTGAGTTTTGGAGTTTTTGAAAATGACAGAATTACTAGGAAGACGGATGTTTAGGCATGACTTATACACATGCTATGACAGACATTCCTTTTTCCAAAGAGTGGATTTAGCACCAATAATTAGTTACCATATCAGTATTAGGAGCTTTGTTACGAATTCCAAATAAACTACAATGCAGCTTATACGCAAATGTTCGCAAGCCCCACCTTGCGTGACATTGAGCCTGTAAGAGGTTTCAGGAATTCAGTAATCAATGACTTAAGAGGCTTGATAAACTACTCTTTTCTCAGAGAAATAGTGGAGAAAGAATATTAGTGGCTGTTTATATTTCTATCTTACTCGAAAAGAGAATGAAATTATTTCTCAAATATTTGTGAAGGAATTTATCTTTCTAAATGCATTTTAATGGTTGTAGATAAATACTTCTGTTGTAAGAAGGCTTCAGTGTTGCAAGAGAAAGTGAAATAAAGGGCTCATGTGGAAAGAACTTTGCAGCATGCTGCAACTTGATTGTTCACACTTCAAAGCAATCCTAAGAAAAACTGTAAATAAGGACGAGGCATAAAACTCTGGCGGCACCTGGGAATACTCAGCCCACTGCCCAACAGAACAGTCTGAATTCTGGCACACAGCCAACCTCTGAGGATAAATCTGGAAAGGCTTAATGTACACTGAAGAACCAATACACTCAGAAACTATGTGAGTGTACTTAGCTTCGTGCCACTTGGAGAATCATTTGACTTCCCTGAATATAAAATAGATCTGGTCATCATATGTTACACCAGACTCCAGTACCGCTGGCATGCCCATAATAAAATCCGGAGTTTATAGGAAGGGCGCACCTTTCTCAAGAGACACTTCTCCCTCTCTCTCCTTTTAAAGGCACATTTGGACTTATTAGAATCTCCACAGCCGTTCTCAAACATTTTAACAAAATGAAGATACACTCAGGAAGGTAATTGGGTGAGGATTACCAAGTCTGAGTCATGTAATAACAAAGGCTTCGAGTGAGTCATGCGCCTGAGTTCCCAGTTCCCATAGCTATCCTAGCTATCCGCAACACAACACTGCCTTTCTCTTTGCAAGTGGACAAACTGCTACAATGCCTCACGGCAAGCAGCTCAAGAGTTTTTGCATTGCTCATCTTAAAATATTTCCAGTTGTTTAAGTTTCTGTCATCTACTCTCCAGATTAAGACTCTTTGGAACAGAAACCACTGCCATAAAAATAGGCAACAGATCACTTGTGTATTTTCAAACAGGAAATGCACAGACATCGCACAGACTTCTTTTTTTTTCCCATGATAGCCTGGTAATAAAAATTTTTAATACAAAAACCTTTCATCTTCAAAGGGATCTGAAAAAAAAGTAATTATTGAATGCAACAGCAAATGTTAGATTTCTATTAAGTTAGCTCAATTTTCCAGTTTCTCTTTTCCTTCCTTCAGCATGCATTTCCCTATTGCTGGCTTCGCCAGAAAAATAACAGCTTCAAATTTATCCCCAAGCTAAAACCCATCAAATAATTGACGAAATCTTAGCTAACTTGAAAAGTGACTTACATAAAACCCCGTTTGCTATTTGGGGGCATATTCTGCTCTCAGTAAATGAATGTACCTTTTTTCCCATTTATCAGCAGCAGGAAGAGAATATTCTTCAAACGTGAAACTTTCTTATAAAGCTAAATATCTTTTGTGCTACAATGAGTCATACCTGAGCAAGTCTTTTATTCCTTTGTGATTTTATCAAAGTTCACATATTTTGAGAAGATTGTGGAATTTTCCAAATTGAGTTCACGTACTACATTCTTCAGCTATGCATTTTTTTTCCCCAAAAAGCTATTAGGACTAATCCAGAGCCTGACATACTCTCTTCTTGTGTTTCATATCCAATCAGTCAACGTCTTAAGATGGCAATGACTTCAACGTTGCAAATGAACACGTTCGAATGTGCTTAAGGCCAAAAAGATACAGGCAGTGAAACAAAAAGGAACTGACTGAATATGGCTTCTGCTGGTATATGTTGCTAGATTCTTATTAGAATCTCTGCTGGTACGTTAATTTTGGGTGCACAGATTACAGGGATGAAGTTCATCTCATGTCATCACTATGGTTATATCTACTGTTAAAATACTGAAAAACTACTACACAGATTGCTAGGTAGCTGCTGACAGAGTCTCTCTGTTCTGTCCTGCTGCTCTGGTCCCATCCCGGGGCCTCCAGGCCCCCCTTCCACCCCAGCAACTGTGAGTGCCTGTGTACCATGGGCCTCTGGTGCTCTGTGCCTGAGCTAAATTCAGCGTCTATTCTGGTTGACTGTTGCTCATCCCACAAATACGTTTTAAAACTCACCCCAGCTTAGGGGCACCTGGGTGGCTCAGTCAATTACGTGTCTGACTTTAACTCAGGTCATGATCTTAGGGTCCTGGGATGGAGCCCCGCGTTGGGCTCCAAGCAAGAAGTCCGCTTCCCCTCTCCCTCTTCCTCTGCTTCTGCCCCTCCCCTTCCTCCCCTGCTCCTCCTCTCTCTTTCCCAAAGAATAAATACAATCTTAAACAAAAAAACAAACAAACAAAAAAAAACCTCACCCCGGTTTGTGGGTATGGGAAACAACAGGGTCAGACTGTCAAGGTTGAATCTGTGTCCCTATCACCTTCTTCATAAAATGGAGATAATAATAAAACTTAGCTCACAGGGGTTCTGTGCACATTAAGTTTAAGATAATATATGGGAAATGCTTAGAATAGCACCTTTCAGTACATGTTCAATATTGTCTTCTTTGCTGCCTGAAGGAGGAATGGAACCTAAATTTCTTGATTATGAGCTTGGAATTTTTCCACTAGATAATACCTCTCCAGCTCAAACATGCTAGTAATATAATAAGGTACTACTCAAGAGCAACTATTGAGTGAGAAATGAAACCCATTTCCAATTTTAATTGATTTCAAAAGATGATTCACTTTGGAGTATCGCATGCTGATTTCCATTATTTACAATAATACGACGTAAATAGACTAGAGTTAAAACTTGCAGCCTCTGGAGCCAAGTAGAATTTGAATTTGACTGAAGGGGAATGTCAGGGAGTACTTCACTGCCATCTAGCACTGACTTTCCAGAAGGATGATTTGAACACTTACACTTCGGGAAAGTGCTGCATTAGCTGACCCTATGGCAGCTCCCCTGTCTGGGTGGAAGCAGGGGGTAGCGAGTGGTGACTGGACCACCCTAGGTGGAGGTGGTCAAGGGAACTGTGCGGTCTTTGCTTTAGCCTCTCAAGGCTTCATCCCTGATGACTGCAGGACTGCAGCAGCGTGGATCCTGGTACTCTTAAGTCAATCCAATTGGTTCATTTAAAAATTAGCTCCTGTTTTCAGCATAATTGCCAAACTCTGTCACTTTTGATGTGTGTGTGGTGGGAGGAGAGGGGGCTGTTAAGAGGTGGGGATAAGAGGAGAAGGATAAAAGGGAGATGCCAGCTAATCCAATTAAATGGCCTGTCTTCTCGCTGTGAATTAAGTATCACCTTCCTTTTGCCCCCACTTTCTGTGAGAGGGCATGACAAGCATTAGCCACAGGAGTAATTGATTATTCTATTGACACCTACTGCATTGCCAGATGTTCCAGGCTGCAATGCACTCCTTCATTACTGGACTCCGCGTCATAAAAATAATTTAAATTGGATGGCAAAAAAATAAACTGGATGTGTAAGCCTGGCTCAGTATCAGTCGCAGAATCAGCCACACATGTGCGTTTTAGAAAAGAAGAAAGGAAAGCACGAGCAAATCGGTGTTGGTCATATTTTGGAACATGGTTGGAACAGAAAGTTACTTTTTTTTTCCCCCTCGGGATAGCCAAACTCAAACCCTATTTCTAGGTTATCTGGCTACAATATTTACTTACGTATATTTATGAATGGGTTCTCCTCTCAAAAATGACTCTTTGATGAAAGTGTAATTGTTATGACAGAGAAAATGGGATTCAATAGTGACATGACCCCAATTGCCTGTATAGTAAAAGTGAATTTTTAATTCAAGCGGAGAGAGAAAAGTGATTGATGTGTGGACAATCAATGGTTAGATTTCTCAGCCAATCATTTTCTTTTCTATGATTCATGAAGATACATGCAAGACCATGGGTGTGATGAGTCTGAAATGAGCAAATGTGTGGTGGAGTCTGTTTCTGCTCCTTAGGGGCCATATAACATCTTCAGAGCCAGAGCCAGGTCTGGATTAAAACCTTCAGTAGCCAAAGCAGTGAAAGCAATCATGAAAACTTCTGTTTCCACCTTTCCACATTTAATTTAAAAAAAAAAAAAGTTCAACTCTTAAATGCATGTAAGAAAGCTGGACAAAGTTCTGATTTCCCCCACGTTGACTTGTACTGCTTTTTTTTTTTTTTTTAAGATTTTATTTATTTATTTGACAGAGAGAGACAGCCAGCGAGAGAGGGAACACAAGCAGGGGGAGTGGGAGAGGAAGAAGCACGCTTCTAGCAAAGGAACCTGATGTAGGGCTCGATCCCAGAACACCGGGATCATGCCCTGAGCTGAAGGCAGATGCTTAACGACTGTGCCACCCAGGCGCCCCTGCTTTTTCTTGAAATATCAAAAATAAAGCATTTCTGTTTGTCTAAATTGTTGTGCCCCAGCTTTTGTGGAGCCTGAAAATGTGCTTCATCTGTCTATTGGGTGGTTAAGGGTTTTCATTTGAGAAAATAGGAAATTATTTTTCTTTTTTTTTTTTTTTTATAATTAATTTTATTTTATTATGTTAATCACCATACAGTACATCCCCTGATTCTGATGTAAAGTTTGATGCTTCATTAGTTGTATAACACCCAGTGCACCATGCAATACGTGCCCTCCTTACTACCCATCACCAGTCTATCCCATTCCCCCACCCCCTCCCCTCTGAAGTCTTCAGTTTGTTTCTCATAGTCCATAGTCTCTCATGTTTCATTCCCCCTTCTGATTACCCCCCTTTTCTTTATCCCTTTCTTCCCCTACCGATCCTCCTAGTTCTTATGTTCCATAGATGAGAGAAATCATATGATAATTGTCTTTCTCTGCTTGACTTATTTCACTTAGCATTATCTCCTCCAGTGCCGTCCATGTTGCAGCAAATGTTGAGAATTCGTTCTTTCTGATAGCTGAGTAATATTCCATTGTATATATGGACCACAGCTTCTTAATCCAGTCATCTGTTGAAGGGCATCTCGGCTCCTTCCATGATTTGGCTATTGTGGACAATGCAGCTATGAACATTGGGGTGCATATGGCCCTTCTCTTTACTACGTCTGTATCTTTGGGGTAAACACCCAGTAGTGCAATGGCTGGGTCATAGGGTAGTTCAATTTTTAACTTTTTAAGGGACCTCCACACTGTTTTCCAGAGTGGCTGTACCAACTTGCATTCCCACCAACAATGTAGGAGGGATCCCCTTTCTCCACATCCTCTCCAACAATTGTTGTTTCTTGCCTTGTCTATCTTTGCCATTCTAACTGGCGTAAGGTGGTATCTCAGTGTGGTTTTGATTTGAATTTCCCTGATGGCTAATGATTTTGAACATTTTTTCATGTGTCTGTTAGCCATTTGTATGTCTTCATTGGAAAAGTGTCTGTTCATATCTTCTGCCCATTTTATGATTTGTTTATTTGTTTCTCGTGTATTGAGTTTGAGAAGTTCTTTGTAGATCTTGGATACCAGTCCTTTATCTGTGGTGTCCTTTGCAAATATATTCTCCCATTCCGTGGGCTGTCTCTTAGTTTTTTTGACTGTTTCCTTGGCTGTGCAGAAGCTCTTTATCCTGATAAAGTCCCATAAGTTCATTTTATCTTTTATTTCTCTTGCCTTTGGAGATGTGTCGTGAAAAAGGTTGCTCTGGCCGATGTCATAGAAGTTGTTGCCTATGTTCTCCTCTAGAATTTTGATGGATTCCTGTCTCACATTGAGGTCTTTCATCCATTTGGAGTTTATTTTTGTGTATGGTGTGAGAGAGTGGTCAAGTTTCATTCTTTTGCATGTAGCTGTCCAATTTTCCCAGCACCATTTATTGAAGAGACTGTCTTTTTTCCACCGGATGTTTTTTCCTGCTTTATCAAAGATTAGTTGCCCAAAGAGCCGAGGGTCCATTTCTGGGTTCTCTATTCTGTTCCATTGGTCGATGTGTCTGTTTTTGTGCCAGTACCATGCTGTCTTTGTGATCACAGCTTTGTAGTACAGCTCGAAATCCGGCATTGTGATGCCCCCAGCTTTGTTTTTCCTTTTCAACAGTTCCTTGGAGATTCGGGGCCTTTTCTGGTTCCATACAAATTTAAGGACTATTTGTTCCAGTTCTTTGAAAAATGTCCTCGGTATTTTGATCGGGATAGCATTGAAAGTGTAGATTGCTCTGGGTAGTATGGACATTTTAACTATGTTAATTCTTCCAATCCATGAGCATGGAATATTTTTCCATCTTTTTATGTCTTCCTCAATATCTTTCAAAAGTGATCTATAGTTTCTAGCATATAGGTCCTTTACGTCTCTGGTTAAGTTAATTCCAAGGTAACGTATGGTTTTTGGTGTTATTGTAAATGGGATGGATTCCCTAATTTCTCTTTCTTCAGTCTCGTTATTCGTGTATAGAAATGCAACTGATTTCTGGGCATTGATTTTGTATCCTGCCACCTTACTGAATTGTTCTATAACTTCTAATAGTTTGGGAGTGGATTCCTTTGGGTTTTCCATATAGAGTATCATGTCATCTGCAAAGAGAGACAGTTTGACTTCTTCTTTGCCGATTTGGATACCTTTGATCCCTTTTTGTCTTCTGATTGCTGTTGCAAGGACTTCTAGTACTATGTTGAATAATAGTGGCGAGAGTGGGCATCCTTGTCGTGTTCCTGATCTTAAGGGAAAGGCTTCCAGCTTTTCCCCATTGAGAATAATGCTTGCAGTAGGCTTTTCATAGATGGCTTTTATGAGATTGAGAAATGTACCCTCTATTCCTACACTCTGAAGGGTTTTAATCAGGAAAGGATGCTGTATTTTGTCAAATGCTTTTTCTGCATCCAATTGAGAGGATCATATGGTTCTTGAGTCTTTTCTTGTTGATATGATGTATCACATTGATTGATTTGCGAGTGTTGAAAGGAAATTATTTTTCAATTAAAATTTTTTACTACCCCGCTATTACGCAACTTCTGATTCACAACACATGCCTGAAGCAGGTTCATTTGGAAGTGGTTACTCCTAACTTGTTTCTGCATTTTATGTCCTGCCTGCTTTCCAAACCATCCACTACACAGGAAGCCAGTGATTGTCTGTTCACAACCCTCTCCTTCCTAAAATCCCTAAATGGATTCCCATTGAAATGATGATGATGAAGATGACAGCAAACAGTGAAAGAGCATTTTGCTATTTGTCAGGTTCTATTATTAGTGCTTTTCATATATTAACTGATTTGATCCAGAGAACAATTCTACAATGTATGTACTATTATTATAGCCCATTCACAGATGTGAAAATCGAGCATAGAGGAATTAAGTATCAACCACAATCACACAGATGCCAAAATGGCAGAGCCAGGATGTAAACACAGCCTGTAGTTTCAAATCTTAGGTATCATAAAAATTCAATGTCTTGTTTTTAAATAGAAGAAGATAAGAATAATGACTTCTCAACAGCAGTTTTAGACACTAGAAAGGTACGGAACAACGCTTTCAAAATTTCATACGAAAATTATTCTCAATCTATACTTCTATACCTGGAAAAACTATCAATTAAATGTGATAGCTGGAAAAAAAAGACACTTCAGACATGCAAATCCTATAACAAAATGCACTACTCATGTTCCTTTCCTCAGGAACTTACTAGAGGATGTGTTGTTCAAAAGCAATGAGTAATCAAAATTAGAGATAGATACAGAATCCTAGAAACAGAACAACCAACCTGGGAGAGAAATGAAAGGAGTTCCCAAGATGACAGTAAAAGGAGTCTAAGGGTGACAGATGAATAGCAGTTCAAAGAGCAGTCTGTGTATGACTAGAAGGTTGCAGCTTCAGAAAAATTGGAACTGATTAATTACATGAAAAATCTGACCCACTAGAACATTATGTTGAGAGACATTTTATAGAGCTGTTTGAATTCTGAAAGAGAGTCGAGAACTACCAAGCAAATATTTAAAATCCCTAAAAAAACACTTAGTCTAGGAAAACAAAAAGAAAGTAGCACAAAAATGGAAATGTAATCAAAATACTCCATTCATTAGTGAAGAATATGTTCATGCTTATAAAAGTGAAATCACTGAATATGGATTTAATAAATAATTGTGATTTAACAAAACCTGGAAGGGAAAATCTTCATTCATTATAACAGAAAGTCAATGGACAGTGTCTAATTGGTTAATCAGAAGGTAGTATTATAATACATACACAGACACACACTCTCTCTTTAGAAATAGGTAAGCACTGGAAGAAACGACAGTGTTGAGAATGACTGATTCTGGCCTAAAAGGCATGAGAGAGATTGCTGTTTTTAGTTTGAGATTTACAGGCCCAGTGGACTTTTCCAACAATGTGCATGCATTACTCTCACAAAAATAGTAAATATACTTTTTAAACTTCCAGAATTAATCATGTTAGATATTAAACCTTTTATTTTATATAAACCCAACATTATGTTCATAACTGACAAGATAATAGCTACCGTGAATGGGTGCTTACTCTTTGCCACGCACTATGACAAGGGCTTTCACACATTATCTCATTTAAAAGTGTGGCCCAATCCCGTGGAATTGGGTAACATTTTTGTTCCCACTTTATGAACAAGAAAACTAAGATCCAGAGAGGTGGAGGGACTCGTCTAGGGTAAGTACCTAGGAGCATGATTCTTGGATCCTGTAGTAAGACTATATTTAGCTTTGCAGGAAACTTCCAAACAATCTTTCAAGGTGGCTGTCCCATTTTTGTATTTCCACTAGCAATAAATGAGAGATCGTATTACCCTACATCCTCCTCAGCAATTGATTTTGTTCATTTTTTCATTTTAGCCATTCTAATAGGTGTGTAATGGAATCTCATTAATTTGGAATTCTATAATGACAAATGATGTTGAGAATTTTTCATTGGAATATTCGCCATCTATATGCTATATATGTAATTTCATTGGTGAGGTGCCTGTTCAGATCTTTATACATTTTTAATTCAACTATTTGTTTTCTTTTTTTTTTTTAAAGATTTTATTTTTATTTATTTGACAGAGACAGCCAGTGAGAGAGGGAACACAAGCAGGGGGAGTGGGAGAGGAAGAAGCAGGCTCCTAGCAAAGGAGCCTGATGTGGGGCTCGATCCCAGAATGCTGGGATCACGCCCTGAGCCGAAGGCAGACGCTTAACGACTGTGCCACCCAGGCACCCCAACTATTTGTTTTCTTATGTGCTTTTTTTATATGTTAGACACAAATCCTTTATCATATATGTGTTACACAAATATTTTCTCCCACTATATGTATGGCTTATATTTTTATGCTCATAATAGAGTATTTCACAGAGCAGAAGTTTTTAATTTTAGTAAAGCCCAACCTATCAATTTTTTTTCTTTTACAAATTGTGCTGTTACATTGAAAACTTATCACTAAACCCAAGATCATGTATATTTTCTTATATATTTTTATATTTTTCAAGAAGTATTATAGTTTTGAATTTTACATTTAAGCCTATGATCCATTTTGATTTAATTTTTTGTGAAAGGTGTAAAATCCGTATCCAGGTTTATTTATTTATTTATTTTGCGCATGGATGACACTTGTTCTGGTACCATGTGTTGAAGAGGCTGATGTCTGTCTATTTCATTTATTTTGCTTCTTTGTAGATGATCAGCTGACTCTAGTTGTGTAGGTCTGGTTTTTGGATTTTCTAGTCCATTCACCTAAACTATGTGTCTCTTGTTAACACCATACTGTCTTGATTACTGTAGCTTTACAGTAAGTCTTAAAATCAGGGGTGTTCTCCAGCTTAGTTCTTCAGTATCTTGTTAGTTATTCTAGCTCTTTGTCTTTTTACAAAACTTCAAAATCTGTTTCTCAATATCCACAAAATAGACTACAGAGATTTCAACTGAGACTGCATTGAAGCTATAGGTCAAACTGGAAAAAAGTGACATCTTAACACTGTTGAGTGTTCTTATGTGTAAACTTGGAATATCTGCACATGCCAATACCTCTGATTTTTTCAACAGTACTTTGTAGTTTTATGTATATATGTTTGTGCATAGTTTATTAGATTTATACCTAAGTATTTCACTTTGGGGGTGCTATTGTAGATGGTAATTTTTTTAAAATTCTAAATTTTGATTGTTCTTTGCAGGTATTTTTGTATATGAAATTTGTATCCTGAGAACAAGTTATACTCAGTTATTAGTTCCAGGAATTTTTGTTGCTGATTTTGGTGTTTCCACCATAGATAATCCTACCATTTGTAAATATAGCCTTATTTCTTTCTTTTCAACATGTAAACTTTTATTCCCTTTTCTTGTCTTATTGCACTGACTAGGACTTCCACTACAATTTTGGATAGGGCTAGTGAGTGAGGACATAACTGCCTTGCTCCTGAGCTTAAAGGAAAGTTTTCTGGCTTCTCACTACAAGCATGTTGTTTTCTGTAGTTTATTTGTAGATGTTCTTTAGCAAATTGACGACGTTCCTCTGTATTCCTGGTTAGTTGAATGTTTTTATCTTGAATGGTATTGTATTTTGTCAAATGTTTCTTCTGTGCCAACTGATGTGATCATGTGATTTTTCTGCTTTACTGCTATGGTGAATACATGATTCATTTTCTAATGTTGTATACCTGGAAAAAATCCCACTTGGTCATAGTATAAAATTCTTTTTACTGTATTTGTTTTGTTTTGTTTTTTTGTTTGTTTTTTAAAGATTTTATTTATTCATTTGACAGAGATAGAGACAGCCAGCGAGAGAGGGAACACAAGCAAGGGAAGTGGGAGAGGAAGAAGCAGGCTTCCAGCTGAGGAGCCTGATGTGGGGCTCGATCCCAGAATGCCAGGATCACGCCCTGAGCCGAAGGCAGACACTTAACTACTGAGCCACCCAGGCGCCCCTGTATTTTGTTTCTGAAGCATTGTGCTTAAGATAATTTTTATAAGTATAAAGTAATTCTTGAACATAAGAGAAAGGCCTTTGTCAGTGGGTCTCTGCTGAGCTGGGAGAGGTGACACTTAATGAAGCACTGGTGTTTGCCTCAGCTCTCTTAGAGCTAACATAGTGCCACAATGTTCTGTGAAAGCCTCACTGCTTTCTTTGGAAATATGGACCTCAGGTGACTGTCAAACTATATGACCTAATGTTTCAGAGAAATTTAAAAATATTTTACCTCATTGTTATATATGGCAATATGTTCTCAAAATTATTTCCAGGATGAAGGGGGAGAATGTTCCAGAAAAACATCTCCCAGATTTTGGGGATCCATATATAGCCTTCCCACAAAAATGATATAGAGAAAATAAAGCCAGTGATGGTTATAGTATAGAATTTCTGGTACTCGCATACTTTTCATAGGTAGGAGGAATAATCAAGAAATAAAGTTAGATGGGCTGCCTCCTGAATCAGGCAGTGACCCAGCTTTTTGGTTAAGCAGATATAGACATCCCCTCTTGCACTTACCTCCTCTATGGCCAGAAATGCCTGTTAGGCAGGGGAGAATTTGAAATTGATATCCATTGTCCTGCCTATGCACAAAAGTCTGTAGAAAAATGGAAGATTCACAAGCCAATCTCCCTGACAGGAAAATTTTAGCCCTAGGCTATAAAAACCTTGTAATTTATAAAACTGCACCAGTTATTCTTGTGATTTTTTGGTGTCTATATCCAGATAGACTACAGATGTGGGTAGATTCACTACCCACTATGTGATGATGCTGGGTGAATAAACATACCACCTAGGCTATGCTTAAATATGTACACAGGGATCATATCTATAGAAACAGCACTTATACTGCTTATTGGTGGTTACAACATAAGACATATTGTATTATCAGTATATCACTTTGTATAAAAAGGCTGACATATAGGAAAATAGAGATGATGTATTCAATTGCAATGCTCACACTGAAACTTTACCAGGCTCACACATACTAAAAGCCAAGTTTTTGCACAAAATATGAAAAAGACATCACTCATACAAGATGCTTCTATTTTGATATCATGTCCTCAGCCTCAGACATGTCAGAATCTCAGTAACTTTATGACTCAGGCATTATTTTATAGTTATTGGCCTCAGAACCAAAGTTCTTCTTAAAATATTCCAAGTGTATTATATATATATGTTAATTATTTTTAACACAGAGGCAGATGCAAATTAAGATATTTAATATTCAGGAGTTGAAAAATATTCAAATTCACAATCACTGATTTACTTTTGATATTGGCATAAAATAACACTCATTGTCTGAGTTCTTACATAATTTGGTTTAAAGAAGCTCCTTACACCCATATTTCATTGGTAATGTGTACAATGAAAGCATTTAGATTGAAATGTAGAAAAAAAAAGGATTGTAAGGACTGCCATTTAAACATCTAAGTTTTAGTTAATTTAGTATACTATAAGAAATACAGTTATAGGTTTCTGAAAGTAGAATATTGTAAAATATTTTCCCTCCATTTTCTAAACTCACAGATTTTGTACATACACAGTTCCCTGACAGTGTTCTGCTTTAATGTGACCCAACAGTGGGGCTGAAGCTTTCTAAGAAGTTTGTCAGAATTGGTCAGGCTTCAGATTACTAGAAATAAATGGATGAATATGCCATTTTTTAACTCTGTCAGTAAATAAAAGCCAATGAAATTCAAATATCTCTTAAAATAAGGAACTCTAGAGGATTTGTGATTTATGAATATGGCCCTTATAAACACAGGAAGGAAATATTCCAAATGATACATTATGCTTACAATAAAGACAGAAATTTGTTCTACCTTGCAGTTTCAAATTTATTTCTTCATAGCACAGAAGAAATTAATTTTTTCTTATTTCTAGTTCAGTGTCCCAAAGAATCATTTGAAATATACTTGTAAGACTAAGGTAATGTATAATGGCTCATTCACAACACAATTTTGTTCAGAAACATGCAGTTCAATTCAGTATATTTATTGATCCTATCTTTATTGTTTATCTTGGATTTTTAAATTAAAATGTGATTTCTTAAAATATTTCATTAAAATGTTTACCCTGATTATGATAAATAATCATCTTCTGTATTTTTGTACCCAAGGCAAGTACCTCACTTGGCTCACCCTGGCCCTGGTCCAAGTGCTTTTTCAACATTGAGTCTATCTACCAGGTAGCACAGTGGGCTCTTTACAGATTAAAAGCACCTCTGACTATAAAGCAGTAAAGAAGGAAGGTAAAAGAATTTTTAAACTTTATTTGGTATTTAGGTGCAAATTAAGTCTATTTTGAAGAATAAGAAGGATTTTAATTCCTTAAAACACATATTAGATTATAAAAATGATTAACAAAGGAGAGTACAACAGTATAGTCTTCAGATTTTAGTGATATATATACAATAAAAAATAGAGAATATAGAAAATGCAATTAATATCTAGTTTAAAAACTCTCAACAAGTGGTTATAAAGGGAAAGTACCTCAACATAATAAAAGCCATATATGATAAACCCACAGCTAATATGATACTCAACAGTTAAAAACTGAAAGCTTTTCTGCTAAGATCAGGAATGAGACAAGGATATCCATTCTCTTCACTCTTATTCAACATAGTATTGGAAGTCCTAACCAGAGCAATTAGGCAAGAAAAAGAAATAAAAGGTGACCAAACCAGAAAGAAAGAAGTAAAATTATCACTACTTGCAGACAACATGATATTATAAATAGAAAAACCTGAAGACTCCACCAAAAAACTGTTAGAATAAGTAAATTCAGAAAAGTTGTAGGATACAAAAATCAATATGTAAAAATCTGTTGCATTTCTATATACTAACAATGAACTATCAGAGAAATTAAGTAAACAATTCCACTTACAACTGCACTGAAGAGAATAAAATACTTGGGAATAAATTTAACCAAGAAGGTGAAAGAAAGACTTATACACTGAAAACAAGACATTGAAGAAGAAATTAAAGAAGACACTAATCAATGGAAAGATATTCCATGCTCATGGATTAGAAGAATGAATAATACTAAAATGACCTACTACCCAAAGCAATCTACAGAGTCAGTGCAATCCCTACCAAAATTCCAGTGGCATTTTTCAAAGTAACAGAACAAACAGAACAAACAATCCTAAAACTTGTATGGGACCACAAAAGACCCCAGTCAAATCGATCTTGGAAAGAATAACAAAGCTGGAGGTATTACACTTCTTGATTTCAAAGTGCATTACAAAGCTACAGTAATCAAAACAGGATGGTATTGGCATAAAAACAGATACATCAATCAATGGAACTGAATAGAGAACCTAATATCAAACCCTCACATATACAGTCAACTAATTTACAAAAAGAGAAAAAAGAGAGAGAAAGAGAGAGAGAGAGACAGGAAGGACAGTCTTCTCAATAAATGGTGCTGGGACTGGGAAACCTGAACAGCCACATGCAAAATAATAAAATTGGACTGACATCTTACTGTGTACACAAAAAATTAACTCAAAATGGATGAAGAACTTGAATATAAGACCCGAAATCATAAAAATCCTAGAAGAAAACATAGGTGGTATCCTGGACATCAGTCTTGGTGATGATTTTTTGGATCTGACACCAAAATCAAAGGCATCAAAAGCAAAAATAAACAAGTGGGACTAAATCAAAGCTTCTGTACAGCAAAGGAAACCAACAAAATAAAAAGGCAACCTACCAAGTGGGAGGGGATATTTGCAAATCATATATCTGAGAAGGGACTGGTATCTAAAATATATGAATAAAATGTATGAAGAACTCATACAACCTAATAGCAAAAAAATAAAATAAAATAAAATAAGGAATCTGATTAAAAAATGGTCAGAGGAACTGAATAGTTATTTTTCCAAAGAAGACATACAGATGGCCAATAGGTCAATGACAAGATGCTCAATGTCACTAATCATCAGGGAAATGCAAATCAAAACCACAATCACCTTACATCTGGTAAAATGGCTACTATCAAAAAGACAAGAAATAAATGCTGGCTCGGATGTGGAGTAACGGGAACTTTAGTGCACTGTGGGTGGAATGTACATTGAAATGAGCCACTGTGGAAAACAGTTTGGAGGTGGCTCAAAAAATTAAAAATAGAACTACCATATGGCCCAGCAATTCCATTTTTGGGTATTTATCCAACGAAAAAAAAAAACCACTAACTTGAAAATATATCTGTGCCCCATGTTCACTACAGTATTATTTGCAATAGTCAAGATATGGAAACAACCTAAATGTTCATCAGTGGATGAATGGGCAACCCCCTCCACACACATTATTAAAATCATAAAAAAGAAGGAAATTTTGCTATTTGCAACATGAATGGACCTTGAGGGCATTACGGTTAGTGAAATAAGTCAGAGAAACACAAATACCTATAGGCAAAAGATGGGTAAAATGGGTGAAGGTGATTAAAAGATATAAACTTCCAGTTATAAAATACATAAATCCTGGAGATAATGTACATCACAGTGACTGTAGTTAATAATACAGTATTGTATATTTGAAAGTTGCTAAGATGGTAGATCTTAAAGTTTCTTATCATAAGAAAAAACTTTTAATTATGTATGATGACATGTTAACTAGACTTATTCTGGTGATCATTTTGCAATATATACAAATATCAAATCATTATGTTGTACATCTGAAACTAATATAGTGATATATATCAATTATACCTCAGTAAACAAAGAGTAATTTTATTGGGACTGCTGCAAAATCAGGGGTGAACTGCATTTGTGATTATATCAATAGATCACATTTCAAATGCAATATACGAGTCACGGAATCTTTTTTTTTTTTGCTTTTCAGTACTTTCCTGCATTCTTAGAAGATTCGGATATTTAATAATCACATTTTTTATCTGGTAATAGCATTGGTGACTAAAAATCAGAAACAGAAAAGTAAACTTTTTACTTGACTCTGAGATCCCTAGCGAACAATCCCAAAGAAAGAGTGCAGTATTTATTTCTCTTGTTTAAGCCACTAGACTCCTATGTCATATCTAGATTAACCTCTGTCCTTGTAGGTAATATTTTTCAGTGTTGGGAAAATATTTTAACATTATCAGTCATATAAATATATATTAATTAAGTTATCTTTTATTAAACCAAATGTAAAATGAACTAAAGAAAACATTTTAATGACCCTATTACGGCTTCAATTATGTATTTCTTCACTCCAGATTTTCAGAGTTTGGTGGACCTTTGGGATTGTCTAGTCCAGTTCTCTCGTTTGCCAAGGAAGAAGCTAAGAGAAGCAAGTGACTTAGCTGAGATCACAGAGCTAATTAACTGTGGAACCTAAATTAAAACCCAGGTCCTCTGGGCACAAGACAGTAAAATCTAGGGCTGAGGTGAATGGGAGGCAGTATTAAGAATACCTCCAATCTGATATCACTCAGTGTTCTTTCTTTTTACTTTTTCAGTTAAAAATTTCAGGTATAATTTACTTACAATAAATTGGACAATCCGATTCAGTGAGTTTAGACAAATGTATATCTTTGGATTAGAATGTTCCTTCGCTAACACAAAACAAAACAAAACAAAGCATCTTGTGCTCCTCTGAAGTCAATTCTGGTCTACCACTCCTACCTGCAGGCAATTACTGATCCATTTTTTTGCCATGATGACAAATATAGATACAGTATAGAATTTCACATAAACAGGTTTATCCAGTATAGATCTTTTGTGTCTGGATTCATTAGTTCAGCATATTTTTGGTCAGGTAGAATTCCATCGAATGATTATCCCATCATATGTTTATCCATTTATCTCAGAACTTGAGCTGTTCCTACCTTTGGGCTATAAATAAACCTTCTGTGAACGTGGGCATACACGTTTTCGGATAGAAGTAGGTGTTCATTCCTCTGGTGTAAATAAATGGAGTGGAACTGCTGAGTCATATGAACTTCTGTTTGACTTTATTAAGAACCTACCAACCAGCTCCCTAAGGTACCATTTTACATTCTTGCCAGTGATGCAGGAGAGCTCCCATTGCTCCATATCCCTGCCGGCGCCTAGTGTTGGCCAGACATTTTGATTTTAGTCTTTCCAACGGGTGTGGATTTTTGTTTTTCTTTTTAAACTTTAAAATTGGATTGTCAATATGTACAAATCATCTCCTGGTATTTTTATTGAGATCACATGGAATCTGTAGACGATTTGGGGGATAATTAACTTGCATATATTTTAAAAATTTATTCTTAGGGACAAATTTTGGTTTTCATGCTCTTATTTTCATTTTTCTAATGGTTGAAGCTGCATATGTAGAAATAGAATTGATTTACATATATGTTCTTGTATTATATCCTTACTAAACGCCCTTACTATTTCCAGTGGCTTCTATGTAGACTTCTTTACATACATGATCATGTCTTCTGGGAAAAAAGAATGTTTAATTCTTTCTTTACAATCTATTTTTCTTTCATATACCTTTTTTTTTTAAGATTTTTTAAAAATGTTTTCCTTATTTATTTGTCAGAGAGAAAAGTACAAGCAGGGGGAGCAGCAGGCAGAGGGAGAGCAGGCTCCCCAAGGAGCCCGATGCAGGACTCCATCCCAGGACCCCGGGACCATGACCTGAGCTGAAGGCAAACACTTAACCAACTAAGCCATGCAGGCATCTGTCATTTTTCTTTCTTACTTCACTAAGACTTGCAGTACATTACTGAATGGAAGTGCTGGATGGAAGTAATCATCTTTCCCTTGTTCAAACACTTAGAGAAAAGGTATTTAGTTTATCACAATTAATTCCAACATTAGCTGTAGTTTCTTTAAAGTTGCCCTTCAAAATCTGACAATGTTTCTTTTTATTCCTGGTTTGTTGAAAATTTTGTTATAAATGGGTGTTGCATTTTGTTATTTTTTCCTGAATCTCATGAGATGATTATATGGATTCCTTTTTTTTCCTTTAGTATATGCATTATTACTTATATGGATTGCAGAGATGATTTGCTTGAAACTTTTGTTGAGTATTTGAGAACTTACATGTCTATGTTCATGATTATTAGTCTGTGATTGTCTTTTCCTATCGGTTCTTTGTATCATTTTGATATCAGAATAATAGTGGCCTCAGGAAAATAATTAGGACACATTTCCTCCATCTCTATATCCTGAAATAGTTATGGAAGATTTATATTAGTTATTCCTTAATTTTTTTTTATAAACTTCACCAGTGAACCTATATGGGTCTAGAACTTACATTTTGGAAGGTTTTAATTATTTTATTGTCTTTAATGGATATAAGGCAATTCAGATTTTCTGAAGCAGCATAATTTCATTTCAGTTTTCATAATTGTTGTGTTTCAAGGGATTTGTTCATTTCTTATAAATTTTTGCGAATATTCCCTAGTTGTCCTTTAAATATCTGGAACTCAAGTTACTTCTTGATATTGGTAATTGCTGTATGGTCATTTCCTTTGATATTAACCATTCTAGCTAGATGTTTATCAATAGTATTGATTTTTTTTCTTGTTATTGAAGTCTAATTACATATAATATCCTATTAGTTTCAGGTATATATCATAGTGATTTGATATCGGTATACATTCTGAAATGATCTTCACAGTAAGTCTGGTTATTATGACTTTAAGAAATAAGCTTTAGATTGCATTCTTTTCTGTTTATTTTTTCTTTCATTACCTCTGCTCTTATCTTTATTGTTTTCTTTCTCTTACTCATTTTTTAAATTTAATTTTCCTCCCCAGTTGTGATTTTATAAAAAGACTTAAAAGTGATAAAACATATTTTTAATTTACTCATGTTTAAAATGTTTGTGCTCTTCCAATAATGTGCATTTGAATTTCCATTTGGTAGAATTTTCCTTCAGCCTGAAGAAATTCCTCTTAATATGTTTTATAGCACAACTTTGTTAGGGGTTTATTCATTTTGTTTGTATGAAAATGTTTTCATTTTATTAGCAGTTTTATGGGTATTTTCATTGTATATAGAACTTTAGATTCACAATTTTTTGTTTTTTTTTAGCGCTTTAAAGATGTCATTTGCATCGTACTTTGTTTTGCATTGATTCTGATGAGAAGCCAGCTCTTAAGTTTTTCTTTATCTGCAAATATTATGTCATTTTCCTTGTTTTTTAAAGACTTTCACCTGTATCGTTAACTTTCAGCAACTTGGTTTTCTTTATGTTCTTCTATCTTGGGAATCAATGGAACTCTCGGGTCTCAAAGGTTCTGATTTTTATCAAATTTGGAAATTGTTTGAACATTCTTTTTGTTTTCCAGAAGTTTTTTTTTTTAAACAAACTATCTTTTTGAGTTTTATGTGCACAGCAAAAGATTTCCCATATACACCCTGCACCCACTCATGAATAGCTTTTCCAATTACTAACATCTCCCAACAGAGCAGTACATTTGTTACAACTGATGAACCTATATTAATAAATCATTGCTCCCCAATGCCCATAGTTTATAATAGGGTTTATTCTTGGTATCATACAATCCTTGGGTTTGGACAAATGTATTATGTGTATCCACCATAATAGTATCATACAAAGTAGATTCACAGCCTTAAGAATCAATTGCACTCAACCTATTTATCCTTCCTCCCTAACCCCTGGCAATTACTTATATTTTTATGTCTTTATAGTTTTTGCCATTTCCAGAATGTCATGTAGCTAGAATCGTATAGAAGATCACCTTTTCAGATTGGCTTATTAGAATTAATAGTATGCATTTAAGGATCCTCCATGTTTTTTTCATGGCTTAATAGCTTGTTTCTTTTTAGCACTGAATAATATTCCATGATCTCAGTGTACTACAGTTTATCCATCACCTACTGAAGGACATCTTGATTGCTTCCAAGTTTTGGCAATTAAGAATAAAGCTGCTATTAACATCTGTGTGCAGGTTTTTGTGTGAACATAATTTTCAAGCCCTTTAGGTAAATACCAAGGAGCACAACAGAAGGATCATAATAATGTGTTACATAAAAAATTGCCAGATGTCTTCCGAAGTAGCTATACTATTTGCATTCCCGCAGGAAATGAATCCGAGTTCCTGTTGTTCCACACCTTTGTCAGCACTTGTGTTGTTACTGTTTCAGATTTTGGCCATTCTAATAGGTGCGTAGTAGTATTTCATTTTATTTATCTTTAAGATTTATTTATTTATTTAGAGAGTGAGTGGGGATGGGCATGGTGGAAGGGGCAGAGGGAGAGGGAGAGGGGATCTTAAGCAGGGACCACACCCAACACAGAGCCCGATGCAGGGGTTGATCTCCCAACCCTGAGATCATGACCTGAGCTGAAATCAAGAGTTGGACACAACCTACTGGTACCCCAATATTTCATTATAATTTGCATTTTTCTGAAGACATATGATGTGAAGCAGAGTTTGTGGGGTCTTTATCTCATTTTTAAAGCAGGTTGTTTATTTTCTTATTTTTGAGTTTTAAGAGTTCTTTGTATATTTTGGATAACAGTCCTTTATCAGATGTGTCTTTTGCATATATTTTCTCCCTGTCTGTGGTTTGTCTTCTCACTCGCTTGACCTTGCCATTCATGGAGTAGAAGTTTTTTTCATTTTAATGAAGTCCAGCTTATCAATTACTTCTTTCATGGGACTTGCCTTTGATGTTGTATCTAAAAGTCACTGCCAAACCCAAGGTTTTCTCTCATGTTAACCAACAGGAGTTTTATAGTTTTGCATTTTATATTTAGGTCTGTCATTAATTTTGAGTAATTTTTGTGGAGGATGTAAGGTCTCTCTCTAGATTTTTTTTTTTCTGCATGTGGCTGTCTAGTTGTTTGACCATCATTTGTTTAAAAAAGGCAATCTTTGCACAGCGTATTTTTCCTTATTCTTTAATCAAGTAGTTTTGGATTAGATACTATACATTGTGGATGCTATGCTGTTGAATACCTCAATTTTGTTGAATATTGTTTTGGCAGGCATTTAAGTTACTTGCATATCAGCTTGGTCATTTCTGTGTTTAAGCTTTATAAAATGGGTCTCAAGAGACCTTTACTCTAGGGTTTGTTTACTAATAAAAACATATTTTTATGGGGACTTTATTAAATGCTGTGAGTGTTCAAGAACATCTTCATATTGCCTGATAAGAATCTGAATAGATCCAGTCTATACTCTGGAAATTGTGTGGTGTTAGCACACCCAGCTGTTTTCTCCCCCTGCCTGGTCTTGGGTACTCTCTGCACATGTGAAAATTTTAATATTTGGATGAAGACTCAAACAGACCGCACCATAGATTTGTGGAGTCTCTTTTCTGCTCTTCAATAATTCTGTTCCACAAATCCTAATAACTTCAGACTCTCCGAATTCAAATCTCTGTCCCTTCCATATAGGAAGATTGCTACATTTGGAGTTGCCTTTTCTACATCCATCTCTACAAAATGATTCCAGGTAGAAAGAGTATCCACAGAGAACACCTCCTTTCTTTATCTCCATTCCTTTTTTTTTTTAGATTTTATTTATTTATTTGACAGAGAGAGCGAGCAAGCCAGCGAGAGAGGGAACACAGCATGGGGAGTGGGAGAGGAAGAAGCAGGCTCCCAGTGGAGCAGGGAGCCCAATGCGGGGCTCGATCCCAGGGTCCCAGGATCATGACCTGAGCCGAAGGCAGACGCTTAAGTACTGAGCTACCCAGGTGCCCCTCTCTCCCTTCTTTCATAGTTAACAGTCCTGTACAGCCCAATTTCTGGTAATAGTGCTTAATATTTATTTTTTTGTTATTCATGGCAGGAGAACACCTGGTTCCAGATACATCAAAGCCAGAAAAAATATTTTAAGAAAAAAAATTTTTTTGCAGTTTTATTTCAAAAATTTGTTCCTAAGAATTTCCAACTCATAACTGCAGTAAGAGTAAGGCTGCACTGAACAATTAGAATAGAAAAAAAAATAGTCAATGATACTGTAATAGTGTTGTATGGTGACAGATGGTAGCTATACTTGTGGTGAGCACAGCATAATATATAGAGATGCTGAAATCACTACACTGTACATCTGAAACTAATGTAATACTGTGTCAATTATTCTTAAATTAAAAAAAAAAAAGAAATGGGGCGCCTGGGTGGCTCAGTTGTTAAGCATCTGCCTTTGGCTCAGGGCCTGATCCCGGCATTCTGGGATAGAGCCCCGCACTGGGCTCCCTGCTCTGACAGGAGCCTGCTTCTTCCTTTCCCACTCCCCCTGCTTGTGTTCCCTCTCTTGCTGGCTATCTCTCTCTCTGTCAAATAAATAAATAAAATCAGAAAAAAAAGAAAAGAAAGAAAAGAAAAGCAAAAAAATGGAAGCACAGAAAGTTGGCTTGAGTTTCATGTTCAAAAAGAATAGTTTCAAAAGAGTAAGATTTATTTAGTGTCCTTTCATTATCTGATGTGAAAAATGAAGTCTGTAATTCTCAAAGTTTTTAAAAACTTCTCCAAATAAGTCAATGATTTAAAGCAAAATAATCTCTCTGTCTCTGTCTCTCTCTCTCACACACACACACACACACTTTTTACTTTTTAAATTGTCAGATTGTTCTTTTCCAAGACCCAGCTATTTGTTAGGTAAAACTGAATGCCAACACCTTTTAAAACATGATATTTTAAGCTGAAAAGTTAAGCTGTGGGAGTTTGGGAAAACTTACTTTAGAAATATAATTGCTTTCAAAAACATTTTCTAGGACTTGAATGTCACAAAAGGAATTTAAAATGAGGGGGAAAAGTAGACTATGATCCTGAAAACATTTGGGGAAGATTTTTTTTTTCTATTTTCATGATATTATATATATATTTTCCTCTGTTTCTTAGGCCTTGGCATGCTTTTCCTTTTGTTTATGGGCTACCATTAGATAAGAACCAGAGTGTAACTTTTTGTTTGTTTTATTTTGTGTTTTTTGGCTATTGGTATTAAAAACAAAAAGAGAAAACTTAACTGTTTGGTGATTGTTTCATTGATTCTATCCCTGTCCTTTAGCATACGCTGGAATGGCAGGTAAGTCCAGCCTGTTAAATGCTGATGTGGTACCAGGGGATTCTTGATCCAATTTTTCACTAGAACATAGTCTCTCATCTTAGTTTGACATTCTACTCCACTCGCCACTGTCAGTGTCAGAGGAAGTGTCATTATTTGAACAATAGCATCTTCCAGAAGAAAAGACACAGTGTTTACTTTTAAGAATGTCAGTCATTGTACATTCAGAAGCATTTTCTGGGGTTAGCAGACACGTATCTGACTAGACTAAAAGCAAAACTCCTCAGCCATGCTGAGAATCACTGACTCAAGACTGGAAGAGACTTTAAGAAACCAACTAGTAGTCTTCTGCCTTCAGCTAAAAGAGAAGAGGCTTTTCTGTTTGAAGCACATTCTGCAATTACTTTATTTCTTGGGGATTCAATAAGCTTCTGGTTTGCTTTCTTACAATCGGATTTACATCAAAAGAATATTTGTTGGCAAATATATATCTTAACTGCTTTTATCTCTAACCAGCAAAATTATATGCATAAATCACATTCTTACATAGTTGGTAGTATTCTACCACGGGGGTCAGCAAACCTTTTCTGTAAAGGGCCCAGCAACCTCTGTTGCAATGCTGACCATGAGATCTCCGTTGCAACTGCATAGCTCTACATTGTGCCATGAAAACAGGCATAGATTACATGGAAGTGAATGGCTAGGACTCTGTTCCAGTACAAGTTCATTTACAAAAGCCTGCTGTAGGTCAGGGCCTGAGAGCAGTAGTTTGCTGACCCCCACTATTCCATGGTTTTGACAAACTTGCTCCTGGGAAAGGCAGTCCCATGTATGCAGTCTTTTGACTCCTACATGGCCAGGTAAGAATGTGCCTTGGGCCCAGAATGTTCCTTTTTCAAAGTAATAAGGAGCCCTCACAGCCTGTGATGGGCACATTTCTTTGAGAGGATCTTCCCCTGATCCAGACCTGATATGTACTTCTCTCTTCTGATGACGCATGTGTGCCATAGAGGGTACATGGTCAACCTCACTGCTGTATCTGTTCCCAGAGGAAAAGGAATGAGGTCCTGAGCCTGTAGGACAAGAGGCATATGTGCAGACCATCTCCAGGCTTGGGGATTTCCAAGTGAGGTCCACTAGCCATGGAGGACTGATGCTCGCTACCAACAATCACTAAACAAGCCTTGCTTTGTCTCTTCTCCATGTGAATAGATATTATTCCATTCAATTTTGTGTGACTTGCCTTTCTTGGCAACACCAACATCTGAAAACTATGGAGGGAGTTGACATTCCGGGACTACAGCTCCTGCTGGCAGACACCTTGAAGGTATTTGCTGTCTTCCAAGCAGTGGGACTCCTCCCTTGGAGGTGGTAAGAGATGCCATTCAACACAACATTTTGTTTTTTTACTATTACTTGAAAGATACAATATTTTCTATAAAAATGACTCTTTTAATTGTGGGATCAGTTTAAGCAACTGCTTTTGGCGAAATCTCTTAACAAACTGTCTTACAGAAAGGCTAAGAATTGTCATGAATATTCTAGACCAATATGAGTGTCGTCTAGGTGTCTTATTTCTCGAGAATCTTTGATTATTAGGTCAATATTCAAAAAATAAATTGCATGTTGGTTTTGACATAGTTCTGGGATATTGTATTATGTCCTAGTATTTTATTGTTTTTGAGACTTTATTAAAACAAGCATATGTAAAAATAAATGAAAATAAATATACACAAGTATTTAAAATTGTTAAATAACAAGATAAATGACATTTACAAATAATGGCATTTATTCAAAAAATTTTTTTTAAGAAAGCAGACTTTCTTTTATTCTGCCTTAGTGCAAATTTAGCTATCAAGTCCTTAAATTTCTGCTATTATGAGATTATTTAAGCCAAGAAAATTTTTGGATAAGAATATTAGTGAAAACTTTCACATATATAAGTAATGGTTTGGCAGGAAAATGCATACAATTGTTTAGACTTAGATATTTTTCCATCTGTTTTCTCTGAGAAGTGGTGAAGTTCAATTTTAAATAAGAACTCTAGAATTTAGATTTTGTGATTTGGGGAATTTTCATTAATATGTGGATTCTTCTGGTAAGATTTCACGTGGTTATCTTGAAGTAGATTTTCTATCTAAATCAACTTCGAAATTGATGAACTATTTTGAAAAATAAAACAGGATATTTGTTATGCTGAGAAATAAAGGAAATATTTTGTAAACATGTTTAGAAATGCAGCTAATGTAATTAAAAAGATAATCACTTATGCAATTTTTAAGTTTCACTTCAAATTCTCTGACTGAAATCTCATTAAGTTCCTTTTCATATCGTGACAGGTAGAAATGAGCATAATTCTTACAATATCTGTATTTTTATCTGCACAATGAAAAACAGCCACTTGGATATTTTTTTCTTCTTTTGTATGAAACAATAGTATTCAGTTCTTTTTGGAGCATGATAAATTTTCTTTGCTGAGTGAGGACTAAATTCACTAAGTTTGGTTCCCAAGAACAACTGTGGGAAAACATAAATGCATCACATAGTTACAACTTTTGTGGGCATGGTAAAACACAAGACCTGCATTCTAAGAAATTAAGAATATGTTGTCATCACAAACTCTAGCAGGACTGTTACTATCCTTAGAAACTCGTTAAGAATGAGGTAATAACAGAGACAGAAATCAACTTCCTATATTAGCTTCAGTGCCTTCTACCAGATTTTTAAAAATTATGTATTCTTCATTTACATATAGTCCATTCATGGCTTATCAACCCCAAGCATAAATTAACATCATTCTGAATGAAGGTCATGTCCACATTCACTAATGTTTGAATAGTTTGAAAAACAGTCAAATCAGCACAAAAACCAGATGCCAATAAAAAGTAGTCAAAATGAAAGCTGCCAACTATTTTTTTTAAATGTAAAACTGCTACTTGACTAATTACTTTCGGTTTTGACTGATACTCTTTTGGGTTTTTTTTTAATTCTTTTAAAATCAGCTTTTGGAGGGGTACTTTACATACAGTGATATTTATTCACCAATTGTTTATAAGTGTGCAATTCAATATGAGACTAGTGATTAACCACTGCTAAATTCTTAACAAAAAAACCCATTTCCATCATCCTTCAATTCCCCTTCCAATCCTTTGCAGTCAGTCCTCTATCCAATGCCCACCCCTGGCCACCACCGATCTTTTTTCTTCACTCACTTCCCATCTTCTAGTATTTAATATAAATGAAATCATGCAGTATATAGTCTATTGTTTCTGACTCTTTCATGTAGTTAGATTCTTTTGAGATTTACCCATGTTTTTAAACAAATGTTATAAAACCCATAATACATTGATAGCATTTTTGCTTTAAATAATCATCTTTTAACAAAATTATAAATGAAAAAATGATTTGGTCGTATATTTACCATTTCTGGTGCCCTTCATCTTTGTACAGATAGAAATTTCCCTGTTGGATCATATTCTTCCTCTCTGAAGAATATCTTCCTTATAATACACATCTGTATGTGATTAATTCTCTCTTGGCCTAAAAAAGTTTTTATTTTGACTTCATTTTTTTTTTAAGATTTTATTTATTTGACAGAGAGAGAGACAGCCAGCGAGAGAAGGAACACAAGCAGGGGGAGTGGGAGAGAAAGAAGCAGGCTCCCAGCAGAGCAGGGAGCCCAATGTGGGGCTCGATCCCAGGACCCCAGGATCACGCCCTGAGCCAAAGGCAGACACTTAACGACTGAGCCACCCAGGCACCCCTATTTTGCTTTCATTTTTGAATGATATTTTTACCAGCCTAAAAATTCTTGACACCTTTTTTGTTTTTTTCACCGAATTTTTAAAAATGTCCATTCATTGTCTCCTGTATTGCATAGTTTTAGGCAAAAAGTCAGCTGTGATTTATTTTTTTCCCTCTCAATATATAGGTATCTTTTTTCTCTGGTTGCTTTTAAGATTTTTCACCTACCATTGGTTTTAGCCATTTGATTTTTAATACATTTTGTCATGGTTTTATTCATGCTTATTTGGCTTGGTATTTGTTGTGTTTTTTGATCTGTTAATTTAGTTTTCATCACATTTAGAAAATGTTTATCCATTATTTTTTCAGGTATCTTTCTGCCTTCACTGCTTTCTCATTGTGGAACTCTAATTACAAGTGTGGTAGATGCTGGAAACTGCTCTGCAGAACACTGGTGCTCTCTTCATTTCTTCCAGTAATTCTTCTATCTTTCATTCTGAATTATATTCTAATGTCTGCAAATTTATTCATTTTCTCTTCTGCAGCGTCTCATACACTGCTAGTGCCATCCAGTGTGTTTTCCACTTCAAATATTGCACTTAAAAAAATTTCAAGATGTTCTTTTTGTCTTCTTCGCGTAGTTCATTTCTCTCATCATGCATGTTTTTCTCTACCTAGCCGAACAAATGGAGCATGTTTATAGTATCTCCTTCAACATTCTTTTTTTTGTACTTTCCACTCTTTTTTATATCCGTACTGGTTTTTATTGATTTTTTTCACTTGGTTATGATCATATTTTCTTGCTTCTTTGCATACCTAGTAATTTGTGGAGTTTTGTTTTTGTTGGACATCGGGACTTTTATCTTGTTACATGCCCTCAAATAGAATTGGATTTTGATTTGGCATGGAAATTAAATTCCTTGGAATCAGGGGGATGCTATTAAGGCTTGTCTCTAAGTTTTATTAGGAATAGGTCTAGAGCTCTCTGTAGTCTTGGGCTACGCTAAGTAGATATCCTTCTGCAGATTTTAGCTGATATTCCATATTTTACAATGTATTTCCAGTCAGGTTGGTAGGAAATGCAAACTACTCCAAAAGCCATGGCAACCCCTGAAATTCTTCTGCAAGTTCCTTTCTATTGGTTCTCTCCTCAGCCTCAGGTAGTTTCTCTGATACATTTGTAGTGCAGTGTGAAGCCAAAAACTATGGAGTGTCCCTGTATAAAATCCAGAGTTCTCTTTCTGTGTGTCCCCCTCCTCTACAGTAGTCTCTTCTGGAAATTTTAGCTGTTTTGTCTTGCCAGATCTTCACTCTGACTTCTCAATACCATGACGCATCTGGAAACTTTTTGGGGTTCCTCTTGCTGAGAGGCTGCCTGGAAACTGCCTCAGTGAATTGAGGGCTCACCTTATTTTTTTCCTTCATTCAGGGACCACATTCATCAATTGCCTATTGCCCAAAGTTTGAAAAACAGTCTTTTATTAATTTTGCCTAATCCTCTAGTTGCATAATGCAGGAAGATAAATTTGATCAGTGGAAATCCTGATTTGTATGTGTGTGTGTGTGTGTGTGTGTGTGTGTGTGTGTGTGTATATATATGTCTTTTTACCAACAATATATTAGTAATCACAGCTTTGACCTGCTGGTACTATCATCCTTCAGACAGATATCTGGAATCTGACTCTTTCCTCACCAACTTCACAACTATTTTCTCAGTTCAAGCCACTGTCTTATTTGTATCACTTTCATACTCCCTAATTGTTCTCATCACTTCCCTTCTTCATGCTCCACAGTTATGTCTTCCACATTTTCAGTGGTATCTTACTAAAATGTAAATCAGATTATATCATGCTCTGCATTTCCAACTCTTCAATTTGTTTCTCTTACACTTTGAATAAAATGAAAGGTTCTTGTCTTGGCTTACTGGACCACATATACTTCTATTTTCATGGCTATGTCTTCAACCAAATTCCCTATCATGCTGTTTTTTGCTTATTCTGTATGCTATAACTATACAGATCTCCCTGCTGTTCACTGAACAAAGCAAGGTCACTTCCATCTCAGGGCCTTTGCACTTGCTATTCCCTCAGCTTTCACTGTTCTTTCTTCAGATAATCACATAGAATGTCCCCTGCTTCATCAAATGTCTGCTCAAGTGTCACTTCCTCAGAGGTTATTTCTGAGAAGTCTATCTAAAGTAGGACTACTTCTGCTATCTGCATCCACTTATCCTGCTTTATTTTCTTCTTCATAGCACTGCTCACTGTTTGACATTACATTATGAATCTGTTCTTTCAGTTTTTACATTTCTCCCCTAGAATATAGGTTTAATATGAATGAAGATTTTATTTTCTCATCCATAAAATTGTTTTGATGAAGGACCACCAATTACATAATGAGTCTAAAAGAAAATTATTCCTGAACATTTAAAAATTAAATAGTGTTGGGGCGCCTGGGTGGCTCAGTCATTAAGTGTCTGCCTTCAGCTCAGGGCATGATCCTGGCATTCCGGGATCGAGCCCCACATCAGGCTACTATGCTGGGAGCCTGCTTCTTTCTCTCCCACTCCCCTTGCTTGTCTCTCTCTCCCTGACTGTCTCTTTCACTAGCTGTCTCTGTGTCAAATAAATAAATAAAATCCTTTAAAAAAATTAAATAGTGTTATAGGAAAATCAAATACAACAACACAGAAAATTTCCTTCAGGCTCCATAGAGAATGGATTCCCCAGACAGTTAGGTGAGTGGAAGCTTCTACTGGTTTCCAGATTCCCAAAGAGCTTATGTCTGCTTTGGGAGAATTACTAGTTTGGAGTACACATTATAAACCACTAGTGCCTTCAGCTTATTTTTTATGGATCTGTGAGAATTTAAATGAGGTAACATGGTGAAATAGTGTTTTGCATTTTTGAAACTGTAGCACCTTAATTTTTATTTTACAACAAAAATCCCTTTTTAAAGACATAGTTATATCACTTTGTAGAAGCTTATTTAGCTCATGTGTGCTTGCTTTTTCTCTGTCTCTCTCTTGTCTCTCTCTTCACAATAGCCTTTTGTGAAATCTTGAGATATAAGGAGATAATGGGCTTTAAAAAAATTAATGTTTATATTCATAATCTAGATCACTATTCAGAGGTTTTCCTGTGGGGCACAGTGGCCTCTGCCAACCACCTCTCCAGCCCCAAGTTAATGAAGGGAAATGTTCTCTGAATGTTCACTCTACTTTCATTTAAGAGCTTTAAGTATTCCTCCCAAACATACAAACACATTTTTGTAGTATATTTCTGAAATCTATTCTCTGAAATATTCATTAGACAGACTTCCTGAAATATTCTCAAGTAATTCTGAGGTCTTCTAAAACTAATCACTAAAATGTTTGGCCTCTTAGCAATAATAGAAGTACAGCAAGCACTGGCTTAAATATAGAATTCAACAGTATGTTGAATCTTAGACAGAAATACAGACAAGAATACCAAGCAAGAATGTTTCTCATTTTCACTGTTGCCTCAATAATCATTAAGCTGGATTATAAATAACTGCAGTGTTGGCTGCATCCTCCTGGCTCTGGAGATCTGGAAATACTGTCCCCACTTCCACTCTTGGAGCTATGCTAGTTCATATCCTTCCCAACAGGTTCTGTGAGTGACCCAAATCTTATTTCCCATGCCTCTCTCTGGCCACAGGTTTCTGCACCCAAGGGAGCTGGCCAGATTTTACTTCGGAGCATTTAAAGAAATTGCACCTCAGCCTCTTTTCTACTTTCTATGAGATATTCAATGACAGACAGTATTTCGTGGTTCTAGTAGCTTTATTGAAGTGCTAAAAAGTTACAGGAATTGCTGCATGAAAAACGTTGCCTTCCAGACCCCACACCCCTGTATGTGAGCCCTGGGACACAGCAATTGCTGAGTGAGGAGTCCAGCCTTTCTGCTTCCTACTCTCAGAGAAAGCACCCTCTCTAGGCTGTACTGACTGCCAGACACACCCTAAAATTCAATAAACAGTTTCTCCTTATTGATACGCATAACTGTAGACTTCTATTACTTGTGTACTCGATAATTTTCCTGGGAGAATAAAGAAGAGATACGAAATAATGTTGTTTTTGCTCACTAGTGAAAATACTCCATAAACATCCTTTCTTCATCACCATTGTCCTACAACTTTTTAATGCTACTTGCAGATGACCAGCAAGTTTCTCTTGGCTGTGTCTATTTCTAATTTGACGAATGTGGCCGATCAGTTTATTTATTGGCCAGTTCCATCCAAAGCAGTAGTACATTCCCCTCTCTGTGTGGTCATTTTCTGTGGGAGGCCAGGCAGTTTATTCACTGGAAATAAAAAGTACTCAGAGAGTACAATTTGTGCATTCAGTTCTCTCTTGTTTACTGTTAGTCATTTTAGAAAATTAGTAGTTGAAGACAGGGAGCCATAGCATGCAAAGAAATAGTGTCACTCTTTCTGGAGTGCCCTTTACTTCTCTCATGCACCTGGAAAGATGGTGCCCACTCTTTACTATTCAGCAAACGGGTAAATATTTCTCACTCTTTACTATTCAGTTAACAGGTAATTATTTCTATAAATGGTTTTATGACACCTAGAAGTACAATTGGCTTCATTATGTTCTTTTGGTTTAACATATCTCTCCCCATCAAAGAGACAATTAGCTCCTTGGGAACCAGGATTGTATCTTTGATTATACAGACTCAGACTCTCATAAGATATTCTCAGTAAATAACCAGGGAGTGGCTGAATGAATAACAACAGTATTCAATACATAATACAAACTAATCGAGGGTTACATATAAAAATGAAGAGGAATATTGGACATAATTGCAGAACATTTCGTTAGAAAAGACTCTAGAATTGAGCATTAAGAGCATATTTAGATGGAGAAAACTTCCAGGACCTTCTGGGAGAAGAAGTATAAATGGATGCAAAGATGGAAATTGGAGTATCATGTGGGATATTAAGGAGACTGAATTGATTTAGTCGAAGATATATTTTGGAAAATTTCAACAGATTCAGACATGTTAGATAAGATAAACTATCCAGATCCCTAAGCTGATGGCAAAAATGTTTGGACTTAATGCAGTAGGCAATAAAGAACTGGTAATAATATGATTCAATTCTTGCATCCCTGTCCTTTTCTCAAACAGGAATAGGACTGCCTTCAAAAACCAAACTATACTCTTTATTTTGACTGTAAGTAGTAGCTAGGAATGGCTATAATCACCAGATGATAAAGAATTGGGAACATTGCAAATGGTGTTATAATATGATCATTCAAGTCTGCTCACTAGTGCTTTTCCTGCAGTCGGAATCTCAATGCCAGGCCTCTGAACTTGCCTGCCTGACCTGACTCCATCGCCAGCCTCTTCTGCTCTTGTCCACATTGACTCAGAAGAAGGGGGGCCTGGAGTCCAATGGGAAAGCTATAAAAGTACTCCAAATGAGATAGAGAAAGCTTAAATTATAGTCCTATTAGAAGGAAGAAATAACAGCTGGCTAAGAGAGACAGCTGAATGGAAGAACAGACAAGACTTAATGATATCATTTAGGACAGCTGTGATAAGAAAAATGCTAGTATAACTGATAGAGGTGGTAGAGTGAGGACAGTTTGAAGTGGGTAAGAGAGAAGGACAAATTAGGGTTTGCAGATGTTCAGTTTTCAGTGACTCTAAAAGGAGCTCGGTGTAACACAATAAACTGAACTAGAGATTTCTCAGGAGAGAAAACAAGTGCGGAAGAGAGACTCAGAGTCCAGGAGGGACGACATATACTTCTACAGAGATGATTAAAGGTATGAGAAAAGATGAGCATTCTGTGAGAGAATGTAGTTGGAAAAAAACAGAGAACCCACTTTGGTATTTTGTTTTTGAAGATTTTATTTACTTATTAGAGCGAGAGAGAGAGAGAACAAGCAGGGTGACGTGCAGAGAGAGAAGCAGACTCCTAGGAAGTCCTATGCGGGGCTCAAACCCGAGATTCCAGGATCATGACTTGAGCTGAAGGCAGATGCTTAACCAACTGAGCCACCCAGGCGCCCCCCACCCCCATTTTGGTATTTTATAATCAAATACATCATTGATTCTAAATAGAAGTCAGTCAACTTCACATTGATTCTCTTAATTGAAAACTATTCTGTGAAAGATGATTACAGGCAAATATACTGAGGCGAAGACTAGGCCTAAGCACCATGAGAGAGAAAGAAGAAAATTAGTCCCCGCTGGTAGAGACCTTAATATAGACGGTAAGAACCAATCACTTTGAGTCCCCTGACAGTGAAAATAAGCTATGTTCTATACACAGAAATCTGCCATCAACCTGAATGCATTTGGGGATGACTGAAAGAGAATAAGGGGAAGAATACATTTCTGGAAATGCATTTTCACAAAAACATTCCTTCTTACTGCCAAGGGACTAAGGTTTTGCATACCAGTGGGAAAAGAAGAGACAGCCAGGAGACAATCCGTGTGATTTTCTAAGACCAAGAAATCTGCAGGCTTAAACCACAGAGAATTTACTGTCCGAATACCCCGTGAGTAAGGTCTCTTTGCTAAAGCTGGTGGCAACAGGCTTCAGCAGGATTTTCATGAGAGTGTAGTAAAAAAGGTTAAGGATACTGACATTGCTAGAGGCAAAAGCGCCGGGAACGCCACACTGCGCCTGCGCTTCAAGGAAGGCTCTCACGTGGTCTACGTAAGCCACCTGTTCACGGAGTGTAAAGTATGCCAATCCACTTAACCCTAATTATTTGTAAGTGAACGATACTTGGCTATTTATTCACAGGGAGATGGAAAAGAAATTTGATAGAATGTGTTCTAATAAAATTCAAAGCTCTAGATCAAAGCTCTATAAATAGCTCATTGTTGCAAACTTCACCTAGAATAAATGTAATATTTATTTCATTTCATAACATGAAATTCTCCAAGATGAATACCAAGTTCTGCTTCTGGAAACTGCATTGTAGTGACATACGAATCCCAATAGAATTCACAGATTTTTTTTTTTTTTTTTTTTTTTTTTTTTTTTTTTATAAGGAGAGAGAAACTGAACTCTGTTCCTGGTCACAACTGGTAGGAAGCAATGGATCCGATGTCCCAAAGAACAAACCTTTTATAACATGATTGGAGCGATGGAGAGGAACAATTACTCTTCAGTATGGCCACACTCTTTGTGGGTTTGACTGTAAAAAGGCGTGATGAAGGAGAGGAAATTGTTCTGAAAGCATTTAATTTGTGTATGCTTTTAATCATCAATCATCACCATATGATTGATTTTCAAATGCAAAGACAATTTCCATTTCCTAACTTTTACAGAATTGTGAAAGGCAGAGGAATTGTAAATAGGTGACTTCTAGGCTCATGCTTTTTAACCACCGAGGAACTGAATCAGAATAGTAAGGAAAGAAGTGATACATGGAATCTAAATATACAGAAAGGCCCTTTTTTTTTCACTACTAAGGCAAATTAGGTAAAATGTTGCAGAAAGGTTGAAGATTAATGCAATGGGAAGATGTTGATTTTTTTAATCCATCTCAAACGCACTGATGACTTCCCTTTTTATCAAAAATTCTAATAAAGAAACCAACTACTGTTAACAAAATAACATCGTGAAATATACAATACACACCTAAAAGTTCATAAAACATGTAAATACGATCTATAAAATAATAACGCAGTGAATTTTTGTGTCCATACCACGTGGCTTTAAAAAAATCGAATACGAGCTTCCAGTTTCCGCTCCTTCTGTAAAGGGACTGGAAGTTTTACTCTAGCCTCACAACAAGCTAAAAAATCGAATAAACTGAAAAATCAACAACTCTTCTCTTAGCTCTGTAAGAGAAATGAGCTCACAGGGCAAACCACTAACCTGCGGGATTAGAGGGACACACAAGTGAACACACAGAATCACACTTAGCAGAGCCGAGACTCACAAGCCAAAAGCTCCCTGGAAGCCGGCAGAAGCCCGAGCCCAGGTAAGAAAGTCAGAGCCGCAACAGAGGGATTGCTGGAGGTTCACAGTGGACTCAGTCTTAGAGTCAGAAACTCCAGAGGAATCCCGTCAAAAGAACCCCACACTTTTGTGAGGTTCACATCCATGAACTTGACCAGGTTTCACAGTAAATTCTGAAGGAAAAAATTCCCCCAGGCTTTCAGCAGGACAGAGGGAAAGGAGCCATTTGACACCCTCTGGCGCACTCGGCTCTTAACTCTGTTCTTAGCGTCTGCCCTCAGGAGAAGCCATTTGACCAGGCCCCAACCGGCTGGGGCTTTATCTGAACCTAAGTGCCCCGGAAACACCCAACTCCAGCTATTCCAGCCTTCCTGTCCTGGGGGGCGGTGAGGGGGAAATTTGAGAAACACTTGTTCAGTTTACGGAAGCATAGGCTTGCTCAAAGACCCGGAAGAGCCAACACCTCGAAGGAGAAGAATAAATGTGAAGGACTGATGCTAGTCAACCTCAAGACTTATTACAAAACTACCATAATCCAGACATATATTACTGCTTAGAATGAGTTGGGGATTGGTCCCTCTCTTTTCTGGAAGAATTATTAGATGACTGAAATGATCTATTCTTTGCAAGTCTGGTATGTCTAAATTGTTGGTGGGAGGGCAAAATGGAACAACCCTACTGGAAGGGACCCTGAAGAATCTAACAAATCTATACTATACACGTATTTACAGTTTGCTTCAGCAATCCCCTGCTAGAAATTTACTCTCAAAATATACTTCTAGGAGCTCCTGGGTGGCTCAACTGGCTAAGTGTCTGCCTTCGGCTCAGGTCATGATCCCGGGGTCCTGGGATGGAGCCCCAAGTTAGGCTCCCTGGTCAGCAGGGACTCTGCTTTTCCCTCTATCTTTGCCACCCCCCCCATTTGTGCTTTCTCTCAAATAAATAAAGTCTCAAAAAAGTATATATACTTCTATAAATCACAATGGCTTATGTACAAGATTATTTGTACAGCAAAGTATTGGAAACAATATAAATCCTCATTTACAGGAGACTAATTGGATAAACTATGCTATATCCACACATCTGTGTTGCTATGTAAAAACAGTCCATTGTTTCTAATTACTGCATGATTCTTCACCATACTTAACTTATTCCTGCTTCAAAGGATAGATGCCCAGACTGCATCCAGTTCCTCGTCACAACTAATAATGCTGTAAGCAGGCCTGGTGTTGAAATTTTTACAGCTGGCACATCACAAGCCTTGTCCAGTCACAATAGTCACCTGTCTTAGCACAGGGGCAGGTTCCTAGAAACCTGGTTTAGTTCACCAAGCAATATGGGTATATCTCAATATTTTAAAAACAAGTGTGGGGGCGCTTGGGTGGCTCAGTCGGTTAGGAGAGGGACTCAATTTCAGCTCAGGTCATGATCTCAGGGTTGTGAGACTGAGCTGTGTGTGGGGCTCCACACAGTGTGTGGAGTCTGCTAAAGATTATCTTTCCCTCTTCCTCTGCCTCTCCCACCCCCCCATGCTCTCTCTCTTAAAAAAAAGACAACACACACACACACACAAACAAAACAAAAAAACAAAAACAAAAAACAAGTGTGCCATCCTGGTACGTGCTGGCTGGTTCGTAGGTTCAACTCTGAGGAACATCGTTGTGCACATTCCCACCGTGAAGACTTTTTTGAGATCTTTAAAATCTGGAGTGGGATTGCTGTGTATGGCGTGCTCTCTGGAATGTCTGGACCAGTTGATAACCGCACCTGTGGCGGCCTGTGTTCTAGCCCCACATTCCTTTCCCTACTTGGGAGTTTAGAAGGAGTCAAGTCTATCCCATGGTTCTCATTTACATGTCTCTAATTTCTAATATTCTTGGGCATCCTTTAGGTGTGATTTTTGGCAAATTGCTCCTTTCCTTGCTCCTTTTCCTATGAAAATTTTTTTCTTCTTTGTTGATTGTCAGGGATTCCTTATAATGTGGATATCGCTACTCTGTTGTTTTTAATATGGCAAATATCTTCGCCTCTGTCCCCTTTTCTTTGCACTGTGTTCTTCACCGAAGATAAATCTTTAATTTTTCTGTATTTAAATAACGTATTCTTTGTTGAACCCTCTTGTTTATAGCTTTGTAGTTTCTGTCTTTCCACGCACACTCAGGACACAGAGCAGCTGCTCAGATTTTCTCCTAGGTTTTGAGGCATGTGGTGTAAGAATGTTTGATTCTTCTTTTACAAAATATCTACTTTGGAACAAAGTGATAACCCACAAAATGTCTCAAAAATTCTTGGCTTAGTTAATGGCCATAATTGCTTCCAACATTTTGTTATGAAAAATTTCAAATATATGGAAAAAGTGAAGAAATTATTACAATAGATATCTATAAGCCAATGGCCCATGTTCAATAAATGCAAACATTTTTACCATACTTGCTTTGATTCTATCTACATTTTCACTACTGAGTATATCTGAAGATTTCTTAGAATTCCTTTTCCTCTTAGAGTATATCCACTGAGGATATAGAGTCAGAACATTGTTTAGATGACACTTTGAAGAATCTTTCTTCTTTTTCCTCTTTGTTGTCATGTTGCCAGTTTGATATACAATAAGGTTTATTTGTCTCAATTTGTTTTCAGTTTTTAAGTTTATGTATGGTTTAAGAGTCAAAGCAATGTAAAACAACTTATGAGTGAAGTTTGTTGCCATCCCTGTCCTCTCCACCTTGTCACCTCCCTTCCCTGTAAGGGACCATTTCTTATTACATTCTGGCATATATATACACGCACACACACACATTCACTTTCTCAATTTTTAACCCAAAAGTGTCATAATCTATTCATTGTTCTGTGCTTTGATTTTTCCCTCTATAATAACACCAGATATCACTCCATATCAGTATATATAAATCCTTTCCATTTTTTAAATTTAATGGTCATACAATATTACACTATGCCCATGAAACAAAGTTCTTTGTTGTTTTTTAACCAGACAACTATTAATGGACATTCATATTATTTCAAATTTTGTTTTATATTTGTAGAGGTAGACAGGGAAGATTTCTTAGGGATGGTATTTCCTGGTCTACCTACACATATAATCATTCAAGATATTGCCAGTGCACAGGACTTGTAACTATGTGCACTCTGACCAACAATGTATCACAGTTCCTGATTCTCTGCAGCCTAACTGTCAAACTTTTGGAGTTTTGCCAATCTGATAGGTGAGAAATTATATCTCATTGTAGTTTTAATTGGTGTTTCTCTTATTACAAATGAGGATGATTATCTTTTCATATATTTAACAGTTCATAACTTTTGGGAACCACCTTTCATATTCTGAGCCTCCATGGTAGAGGAGGGCCTCATTAGGTTAAGTGAATCTGCATAGTCTATTCCCTTTGCTACAATGATTGGTTCAGAGGTGGTCACTTGGCACGTCTGGAGCCAATAAAGTCAGGACTAGAATGGCATTGTGCTTTTTCTTGCAGATGGCTGGATTGATTCCTATTTAATTGATATTCTTTTTCACACGGGAGCAAAATTATTACTTCACCTTGTATTGTCAAAAACATTTATGCAATAAGTTACCATATTTAAGTGTATATCTAATTATTGCATTCCCTGATGAGTTTAAACTACATGGGAATCAAGCAAGGATATGAAATATAATGACTGACCAGAGCAAGGAGATAAATTATTTTGGGTGTGTGGTTTTGTTTATATTTTCATTCTAGATGATGGTCTCTGTTAGAGTGATTTAGAATATTATACTCTCTATCATAGGTGTTTTGTTTTGAAAAAAAAAAAAGACTTCTGCTGAATCTCTCCTGTGAAATCTAAAATCAAACATCCAGATGGTTTAAATCACCCTTCAGTGATAATCATTTTAAAGAATATTGAATATTTACTTAAAAGAAATAAAAATGTATTATTTTTGAAAGCAGAAAATTTTATGAAGTCCTTAATATAATTGCAATGGATATTCACTCTTGTTGATCATTGTCCTTTATATCGGTTTATCTGTCATATATAAATGAAATGAAGCATGCAAAATCTAGGCATTTTGATTAAAAGTGAATTAAGCATTCTGGAAAAACCTTACATTCAGCAAATTGTACTTACCGAGAAAGAAGGATAGGAGTCAGCCACTCAAAATTCAGGCATCTCTGTTTCCAGATTGCTGACAAACACAATAAAAAGTGATAAGACACTAATATACCTTAAAGGATAGATGAATGTCCATGACACTGAAAAAATAACAGTGATGGGGACTTTTTTGCTGGCAGTTTCACTTAGCTTATTTTGTAGTTAGCTATGTTATCTGTGGTGTAAAATATTCACGTGTCCCCCCATCTCATAAGAACTAACAGAATGTGTTCTTTACGCTAATATCATTTTCCTATTTACTGATCCATCCTTGAACTAATTTGTGATACAGAAGCGCCTTTTGCATGGAAATAGAATTACTTAAACCCTCTGTCTGAAACAAAATAACCACTCAACTGTTTAAGCTTCTGTTTTTCTCATTATTCCTATCGCCATTAGGAATATGTACCATTTTGATAGTTCACTGTTCACTAAAGGTTAAATTGTAGATATCTTAGAGATTCTAGGGTCAACTAAAATGAGTTCAATAAAATATTATTACAATAATGTTATTGTCATTATTGCTATCAACTTCATTCAGGACTCTGGGAGGAGCTTGGTTTACTGAAGAAAATTTACATATGAAAAGGACTACAGATCATTTTAATCAGTTTCACCAAACTTTTGAGAGTTTACCAAATGTTCTGTGTCGTCGTATTCCTAAACACGGAGTATCTATCTTTATGCCAATATTTCCAACGCAGATCTTGCGAGAGAAGACCGTCAGTATATTTAGTGAGTTTAGCCTTCTTAGACACGCTTCACTATGTGTCTAGTTCTGTCAACTCAAGCTGAATTATAAGCTGTCTTCCACCTAGAAAAATGTACATGTAATAAATGTCTTCACTCCCCCCTGTTTTTTAAAGATTGTAAACATATTTTCTTAACATAAAGAAATGAAAGAATCATACTTTTCCTCTGGGAGTTTATGGCCTGGAAGGGAAGATAAGATTTCTATACTCTGTGGGGAATGTTGTGGTAGAAATACTACGCAGTGCTGTGAGACTTGAGGTGGGGAGGATAGAAGCCCGCCCCGAGCGAGACATAGCAGAAGCACTTGCTAGGAGAGTGGGCGACAGAAGGAAAAGGTAGAGGACAGGAGTAGAGGAGAATATCCCAGGCAGACGGAGAGGAGTGAGCACATGGCATGATGCAGCTGGACGCTAGTTCCACACGGGCGCAGCATGAAATGAAAAGGAGAGACAACCAGTAAGAGATGAAGCAGAAGACGTAAAATCAGATCACAAAAGACCTGGTGTGCCAAGCAGTTGGAATTTATCCTATCGGATTTTAGGCAGAGGGACGATGTGCTGATTAGATCCTTCTGGCAGGTATGTGGAAAATGGATTATGGGTGAGAGACAGACTCGGAGAACTTGTAGCATTTTCTTTCTATTGCTATTATGTAGTCGTAAGTGACTGATAATCTGTGTAAACTAATAGCATTTATATGGCTTTTATTAGGCATATTGGTTATAGAAGTAGCCATCTCCTTCTAGACCGATCTCCCTGAGGGAGACTGTCTTAACTCATCTTTAGAGTAATAATGACGACCATTCAATAATTGCGTTCTATTTTCTAGATAATGTGTTAAATGATTTTTAAAATGTCATCTCAATGAATCCTTGCAATAAGGTAAAGAAATCAGTAGGTTTGGTTTTGCCCATTTTTTTTCTTTGCAATGAGGAAACTGAGTTTAGAAAAATTAAGAAAATAAATAAAAGTGTTTTGTATCAGTCAGGGTCCTGGCAGGAAACAGACCACACATAAAGCAGGTAACTGAGGAGAGTTGAATAAAGAGACTATTTACAAAGGAGAGAGCAGGGTTAAAGGAATCAAGGGAGGGACGCTGAGCACACCGAGGTTAGTGATGGTCAGAAGCAGCTGGTCCCCCAGTCCCGAAGTGGCAAAGGGCCGGCGGTATTTACGGGAACCTGCAGTGAGGATCTCTAGTTGTAAGAGACAACCACCTGACAAGAGGTGAGGCTTTCAGGAGAGAAATGAAGGCGGCCATGAAGAATAAATACTCTGAACTTATTCTTTCTCCCATTAGCCTCCAGTCAATGTCACCCAGAGGGCAAGTGAGTCCACCAAACTCCAAGGCAAGGGAGTCTGTTAAGGGAGTTCCCAGTGCCCAATGGTTATGCGCTGTCAGCACAGAGCAGAGCAAAGAAGCTGGAGAATGGATCCATGGGAGCAATGGGGAAATGTGCAGCACAAGCTAAGATCAAGGACAGCACTCTTGCCCAAAACCCATGTGCTTTTGAGGATTCCCAAGTCCTTGACTAGTGTTCACAAGTGCTTGCCACTAAACAATGACTATGTGTCTGCATTCATGGCTTGGTCCCTCATCTCTTCCAGTTCCTTATTCAAATACCCCTTGTCAGGGAACTCTTCTGACCACTGTAATAAGCACAGCAACCTCATCCATAGTCCAGAACTCCCTATCTCCTTTCCATGTTCATATTTTTCCATAAATCTTATTCTCTTCTCCGTATACGTCACTAACTGATGCTTTCAGTATATATCACCCACTCTTTCCAAAGCTAAAATGTAACCCCTTTGAAAACAGAGAGTTTTCTCTGTTTTGTTCACCCCAGTAGCTAGAATAGTACCTGGTACCTAGTAAACGCTGAGTGAATGAATAAATGAATCCATGAATGAGTCGCATGAATCGAACACAACCGAATACTTCAGAAAACATGTGTATTTTTGACGGATAGTATTTTGAATCTGGCGCATCGTCTATTCCGTGCAAACTGGATTGGTACTCCTCTATATTGCATTGTCCGTACCAAGCCCAGCGGGTCAGCTCGTTCGTACGGACGTGGCTATCGCCTCAGTGGAAGACAGAGCACAGTACACTCTTCTAGTGTTGATTAAAATATTGCTCATCACTGCTCATACTGCCAATCATTGGAAAGCTCCATGCCTGGACGTTCACACAAAAAAATCATAGGATTATAATTGAATATTTCAAACTGTGTCTCTAAGTTGTTACTTTCACAGCATCGTATTCTCTCACTGCTCTTCTCTTATCCTGCAATTTCTCCTATTTTACCAAATTTTTTTTGGTTAGCATCTTTTTCAAGTTGTAAGAAACTGAGCAGTGTTCCAGTTGCCCCGGGCATGGGGAGCTGTGCTAGGCTTACCTCTTAGAAGCACCGGACACCACGCTGGCAGGCAAAGAAGGCCTCACGGAGGTCCATCACATCTTTCAGATTGCAACAGGGGTTCCCTGACCCAGGCATCTTGCTTTCCTTTCAAAATCTAACTTCAATTGCTTCCTCTGGGTGATGCCTCCATTTATTTATTTATTTTTTTTTTAGAAAAACTTTCTTCTGATGTATAAGATACATACAGTTAAGTAAACAAATCGAGGCATTTTATAAGGAAACACACCCATATGACCACCATCCTTATAGCGATCAGGAACAGTTTTAGGACTCCAGAAGCATTATTTTGCTCCATCCCAGTAAACATCCTTTCAAAGGTGAGCAACCTTCTAGTCTATGAATACAGATTAATTTTTTACAGTCAGATTGGTTGAGATATAAGCTACACACCAAAAATTCATACTTTTCAGGTCTAACAATAAAGCAGCTTTGGCTGTTTTTGAACTTTATATAATTCAAGCCTTTAGTGTCTGGCCTCTTTCAGTCAATGTTATGTTTGTGAAATTCGTCCATATCATTTTGTGTAGCCACAGAGCACCACTGGTTTTTTATTGCTGTATAATACTCCATTTCACAAATACATGATGATTTATTTATCCATCCTATTGGTAATGGATTTAGGTGGTTTCCAGATATGGGCTATTATGAGTAATACTTCTATAACCATTTTTGTACATGTCTTTTCATAAACATATGTATATATTTCAGCTAATAAATATCCAGGACTGTAATTTCTACACATAAACTAGGCATATGTTCAGCTTTAGTAGATACTGCCAAAGAATGTTCTAAAGACGTGTTAACAATGTATATTCTCATTGGTTGCCTCACTTTTCTACCAACACTTATAACGCCAATATAAGAGCANCACATACACACATGATGTATATGTATATATGCACGTGTGCTTGCCTATATATATGCCTATGTGTATGTATTCTCACTACACAAGGATTTTTACAAGCTAACTCCATTTGTAGCAGCGACTCTGCCATAAGCAGAAGCAGAATTCCTTCTCCATTTTTGTCTTAGCTGTTCTGCATAATTTCTTCTCTGTTGCCTAAATATTATTATACTACATTTAATGTTTGTATATCCTCCATTTAATGACCTTGTGACAGATTGTATTTTCCAAGATCTCCCATTCCACCTCATTTTTTAAAAGATTTTATTTATTTGAGAGAGAGAGACAGAGATAGTGACAGAGATAGCGAGCGAGAGAGAGAGCACAAGTGGGGAGGAGAGGGAGAAGCAGGCTCTCCACTGACCTGCTGAGCAGGGAGCCTGATGTCGGGCTCGATCCCAGGCCCCTGGGATCATGACCTGAGCCAAAGGCAGGCGCTTAACCGACTGAGCCACCCAGGCAACCCCCCACCTCATTTTTTTTAAAAGATTTTATTCATTATTTAAGAGAGTGCACACAAGCTGGAGTGGGGGAGGGGCAGAGGGAGAAGCAGATGCTGAGCAGTGAGCCTGATGAGGGGCTTGATCCCAGGACCCTGAGATCATGACCTGAGCCAATGGCAGATGCTTAACCAACTGAGCTACCCAGGTGTCCCTCCACATAATGTTCTTATAACGTGACTTCACCACTCCACCCACGAGAAATAGAATCTTTGTTTCCTCCCTTTGAACATTGCCAGATTCAAGAGGGTGGTAGAGTGTGCTATGTAACATCCAAGGCTAAATTAGGAAAGACAACATAGTGTCTTTGAATGTTTGCTCTTGAACTCCAACCACTGTTCTGCAAGGAAGCCTAACCAATCAAGCCCATGCTGAGATGCCACATGCAGTCCACATGATGGTGTTCTGGCTGACAACCCAACTGAGGTCCTAGCTGACAGCCAGCATGACCACCAGCCATGAGAATGAAGATGCTTCTAGATGGTTCTAACCCTTTGCAGCTATGTCACTCTCAGCCTTCATCATCTTCCTACCTGGAATGCTAGGCATTGCAGAACAGAGAAAATCCACTCCTTCTATGACTATTCAAATTCTAGACCTCATAATCCATAAGCATAATAAAATGGTTGTTTTATGATACTAAGTTTTGGGGTGATTTGTTACATGGCAATAGCAACAGAAAAAAAAAACTTCTCTAATGCTTTGCACTTAAAAGTTATCTAGAACAATCTGTATAGTACGGCTAATTTTTAGATATAAGTTAATTTTCTTTCTGTATTTCCACTTATTCTTCTCTCTCATTCCTCCAAGTGACAAGTTCTTTAGAGCAGATGTTTAGCAACAGTGTCAGTTCTCCATCCAATCGGTCTTGATCAGTGGAGTATTATCTTATCTCAGAGACCATTATTCTCAGAAGAGAGCTGTGTAACGCCTTGTGGCAGTTAAACATTTGTGGACTGTCCAGCACAAAACACACCCTGTACTAATTAAAAAAGAAAAGTTTGTTAGATAATTTGAAAATAAAATTCAATACTGTAGGTTAAAGGTAGGCTCTCTTGGCACTAGCAGACCCCGACATGTAGGTCAATAGCAGGCGACCAATTATAACAAGTAGAACCCCAAATGTATACTGGTACAAACACAACAGAAGTCTATTTCAGGCTCATGTGACTATTTTGGTGGGCAAATAAGTCAAAGCATGGTTCTCTCCCGTGCAGTCATTCAGGGGCCCCGACTGTCAGAGGCCCTGCAGTTTTCAACACATGCCTTTCAAACTGGAAGTCAAGATGGTGCAGAGTGACACAAAGGGAGGAATTTATGGGCCAAGTATGGGTCTGAAAGTGGCACATGTTACTTCTGGTCACATTCTATTGGTTAGAACTGAATAATCTGAACATACTGAACTGCAAGAGAAACGTAGCGTAGTTGTATACCCAGGAAAGAGCAAAGAACTTGGACTTTGTGAGCAGCCAACAATCTCTGTCCCAAACACAAATAATGCATTTAAATGAAATTTAGTATATTTACTAATAGTGACTATTTAGGAAACTAAAATAGAATCAAGTGCCAAACAGCAACTCTTCTGTTGTTTTCCTTCTTGTATTTGCTCTATGACAACATTGGTTAAAATCTGGACTGATTCCACTCCTAACTATACCCTTTCCAGGATGTGAAAAACTGAGAACATTTCTTTAATCAGAGTCTCTCACAGCATAGAAAGATAATTCAAAATATGATTGCAATAAAGAAAGGCACAGGTACTGTGGGCTTGAGTGGTCATTCTCTGGTTGACTAGTTAGCTAAGGGATTACACTGACATGACATTTTATCTCCTTCTCCACTGCATTTTTTTTTTTTTTGTGGATTAGAAAAAAAAAAACAAAACCCTCTATATATTTCTCTTCTGTCCTTGTGCTATATTCAAACCCTTCACCACTGAGATGATTTGAGTTGAATGATATGTATGACCACAAATCAGCACAGGGCCTATCTGGATTGGCTGGGGGAAAAAAAAAGTGCAGGAATTTCTAAATACTGATCCATGGCAAAGTAAAACAATCTAGTGACTTATTTTTAAAGTTAGATGCTTTCAGGTTTTTTGTATTAAAAGCCTATGTAAATATAATAATACAGATATATATATATATATATATATATATGTTTATATACACATATACCCCTTTAAATATAATGGTAATGGCAAACCATATGCATTTAAACCATATAACTGCATGCATTTAAAAACGTAACCTAAATACACAAAAATTTAGAGATGTATGATATCCCAAAGTTTTAAAATAATATCCTATAAAAACCAAAATTTGAAAACTAGTGGCATCTAAAAATAAAAAGCAAACTACCAAAAAGGCCCACCCCTGGGCATGTTCAAGCTTTTGCCTCATTTTTAGTATCATGCACTTAGCCTTCCAAGGAGTTTAATTACTCAGAATTTGGAATCCAATTTTTATTTACTTATTTTTATTCTTTATGGTTTTTTTTNGCTCTCCACTGACCTGCTGAGCAGGGAGCCTGATGTCGGGCTCGATCCCAGGCCCCTGGGATCATGACCTGAGCCAAAGGCAGGCGCTTAACCGACTGAGCCACCCAGGCACCCCCCCACCTCATTTTTTTTTAAAGATTTTATTCATATTTAAGAGAGTGCACGCAAGCTGGAGTGGGGGAGGGGCAGAGGGAGAAGCAGATGCTGAGCAGTGAGCCTGATGAGGGGCTTGATCCCAGGACCCTGAGATCATGACCTGAGCCAATGGCAGATGCTTAACCAACTGAGCTACCCAGGTGTCCCTCCACATAATGTTCTTATAACGTGACTTCACCACTCCACCCACGAGAAATAGAATCTTTGTTTCCTCCCTTTGAACATTGTCAGATTCAAGAGGGTGGTAGAGTGTGCTATGTAACATCCAAGGCTAAATTAGGAAAGACAACATAGTGTCTTTGAATGTTTGCTCTTGAACTCCAACCACTGTTCTGCAAGGAAGCCTAACCAATCAAGCCCATGCTGAGATGCCACATGCAGTCCACATGATGGTGTTCTGGCTGACAACCCAACTGAGGTCCTAGCTGACAGCCAGCATGACCACCAGCCATGAGAATGAAGATGCTTCTAGATGGTTCTAACCCTTTGCAGCTATGTCACTCTCAGCCTTCATCATCTTCCTACCTGGAATGCTAGGCATTGCAGAACAGAGAAAATCCACTCCTTCTATGACTATTCAAATTCTAGACCTCATAATCCATAAGCATAATAAAATGGTTGTTTTATGATACTAAGTTTTGGGGTGATTTGTTACACGGCAATAGCAACAGAAAAAAAAAACTTCTCTAATGCTTTGCACTTAAAAGTAATCTAGAACAATCTGTATAGTACGGCTAATTTTTAGATATAAGTTAATTTTCTTTCTGTATTTCCACTTATTCTTCTCTCTCATTCCTCCAAGTGACAAGTTCTTTAGAGCAGATGTTTAGCAACAGTGTCAGTTCTCCATCCAATCGGTCTTGATCAGTGGAGTATTATCTTATCTCAGAGACCATTATTCTCAGAAGAGAGCTGTGTAACGCCTTGTGGCAGTTAAACATTTGTGGACTGTCCAGCACAAAACACACCCTGTACTAATTAAAAAAGAAAAGTTTGTTAGATAATTTGAAAATAAAATTCAATACTGTAGGTTAAAGGTAGGCTCTCTTGGCACTAGCAGACCCCGACATGTAGGTCAATAGCAGGCGACCAATTATAACAAGTAGAACCCCAAATGTATGCTGGTACAAACACAACAGAAGTCTATTTCAGGCTCATGTGACTATTTTGGTGGGTAAATAAGTCAAAGCATGGTTCTCTCCCGTGCAGTCATTCAGGGGCCCCGACTGTCAGAGGCCCTGCAGTTTTCAACACATGCCTTTCAAACTGGAAGTCAAGATGGTGCAGAGTGACACAAAGGGAGGAATTTATGGGCCAAGTATGGGTCTGAAAGTGGCACATGTTACTTCTGGTCACATTCTATTGGTTAGAACTGAATAATCTGAACATACTGAACTGCAAGAGAAACGTAGCGTAGTTGTATACCCAGGAAAGAGCAAAGAACTTGGACTTTGTGAGCAGCCAACAATCTCTGTCCCAAACACAAATAATGCATTTAAATGAAATTTAGTATATTTACTAATAGTGACTATTTAGGAAACTAAAATAGAATCAAGTGCCAAACAGCAACTCTTCTGTTGTTTTCCTTCTTGTATTTGCTCTATGACAACATTGGTTAAAATCTGGACTGATTCCACTCCTAACTATACCCTTTCCAGGATGTGAAAAACTGAGAACATTTCTTTAATCAGAGTCTCTCACAGCATAGAAAGATAATTCAAAATATGATTGCAATAAAGAAAGGCACAGGTACTGTGGGCTTGAGTGGTCATTCTCTGGTTGACTAGTTAGCTAAGGGATTACACTGACATGACATTTTATCTCCTTCTCCACTGCATTTTTTTTTTGTGTGTGTGTGGATTGGAAAAAAAAAAAACCCTCTATATATTTCTCTTCTGTCCTTGTGCTATATTCAAACCCTTCACCACTGAGATGATTTGAGTTGAATGATATGTATGACCACAAATCAGCACAGGGCCTATCTGGATTGGCTGGGGGAAAAAAAAAGTGCAGGAATTTCTAAATACTGATCCATGGCAAAGTAAAACAATCTAGTGACTTATTTTTAAAGTTAGATGCTTTCAGGTTTTTTGTATTAAAAGCCTATGTAAATATAATAATACAGATATATATATATATATATATATATATATGTTTATATACACATATACCCCTTTAAATATAATGGTAATGGCAAACCATATGCATTTAAACCATATAACTGCATGCATTTAAAAACGTAACCTAAATACACAAAAATTTAGAGATGTATGATATCCCAAAGTTTTAAAATAATATCCTATAAAAACCAAAATTTGAAAACTAGTGGCATCTAAAAATAAAAAGCAAACTACCAAAAAGGCCCACCCCTGGGCATGTTCAAGCTTTTGCCTCATTTTTAGTATCATGCACTTAGCCTTCCAAGGAGTTTAATTACTCAGAATTTGGAATCCAATTTTTATTTACTTATTTTTATTCTTTATGGTTTTTTTTAAAAAGATTTTATTTATTTATTTGAGAGAGAGACAGAGAGAGAGAGAGTGAATGGGGGGGGCAGAGGGAAAAGGAGGGAGAATCTCAAGCGGACTCCACACGGAACACAGAGCCTGACATTGGGCTTGATCCAAGACCCTGAGATCAAGAGTCAGATGCTTAACTGACTGAGCCACCCAGACACTCCTGGAATCCAAATTTTAAAACTTTTATCCAGAATATCACTGACAGGAAAAACATCACGTTCACATCTCTTTAGTAAAAATCATTTTCATTCTGTCATAAGAAATGCTGATATTTAACAAAAGTAATGACAAATTACATTGCTTAGAAAAACTCAAAATTATTGTGGTTATTGTTTTTTTTCTTAAAGGGAAGATAATACACTATTATTTGTTGTAACTCTGAAATTTAAGTAGAATTTTTAAAAATAAAAATCTATAGTTTTTAAATACTCTGTATATAGTATTTACTTTGAATGGATTTATCTCCTTAATTGATGTCAAGGACGTCTATTAAAGTTGGAAATACTAGAAGATTCTCTTTTGGTTTGAGAATGTTTAAAGTGCTTTTTTACCTTTGAGCAAAATAACTGCGTATTGAATAAAGATCACATTTTGAATGTCTGAATGCTGAATTCTTTGCAGCTGAGTTCAAATCTGAAGCAACCACACAAATTACCTTTGGTTTTAAAGTTAGCTAAATTCAGAGCTCCTGATGCATATTTTAATAATACAATGTTGTGACCTTAACGAGGACTGCATTTGTCTTTAAGTCCACACGATAGTGAAAGCTTAATATTAAAAAAAAAAAAAAACTTTTGTCTAGCAAAAGTGATTTGAAGATGTTTTGCTCCATGCATGTGAACTCAGCAGGTGATTCTTGCCTATCTTTGATGTCAAACAGCACAAAACTTCAGTGAGTAGTAGCTTCAGAAATGCAATAGACATAGCTGAGTCTTCATATGAAGCTCATGCTTGAACTACATCAGAAGAACTGACATCTATTATGGTGAGCAAAGACAAGTGTTTGAAAAGAGATTCAAACAGAAGTGTCAGAATTTACAGTGCATAGTTTTATATAAGTTGATTTTAACCAAGCATATCTCTATGAACTCTGCAGGATAGAAAAGAAATTTCAAAAGGCAGAGAAATTGTTGTCATCTAAGGGCATGGAATGTTTTAATAGCTTAAGGAAGAACATTTCTGTAAGGTTATGTGGTGATCCATTTACTTTGACTGAGTAATAAGGCTTGTCATTGTGATAGTGCAGTTTTTAACCCTTAGAACAATGGAAATATATGTGAGCCAGAGAGCATGAAGGGCCACTTAAAAACTCAGAAGAAACTTGTGGTCCATTTTAAAGTTTCAGCCTCTAGTCACAGAGACTTACTATAAATTTTCTGAATATCATCAAGCCACTAAAGAGAAAGCAAACAAGAAGCAGCAAACAAAAACCCCTTTTAGACCTCTATTGACCTTAAAAGAAATAAGGGAGAGAGAATTCCGCGGTATTTCTACATTGCTACTTCTCGAAAGAAAACAAACGTTAGTGGTTATGTTATGTTTCTTCGTGGGTGCTTACTTGTATTCCCAACAATGCACAGGCTTTGTGCACATTATTATTATTTTTTGAGAGTCTGTGTTTGTGAGTGTGAGTGTGCTTTGTAAGTGGAGGGAGGGAGTGGGATAAATGTTAAAGACCTCAAATGGAGAAACGCTTGTTTGAAATTGTGTCCTAAGGGCTTAATCACAGCAGTCCTCTGAAGCTCTCCCTAAGGGGTCTAGTGTCACAAACTGACTTAATTGTTTTTCTAGCAATGCTTTTCCACCCCGCACCCAAACAGACTCAAACAAAAGCAAAACTCCTTCGCTAAAGCAAAAACCACAATTCCTGTGCAGCAATTGCCAGCTTGTAATCAACATTTAGCAGTGTGAGATCTACCTCTTCTTAACCTACAATTAGCACAATTAATGCACCACATGTCAAACCACTTGTTTAGTTATTATATTCTAATGTTTGCTTTTAACAACAAATTTCCCTCCCTAGATTAGCTGCTAATGCCTCCTCCAAGGACAATCTGGCTAGTCAAATTCAAATTTGTCACTCCCTTGAGCACCACATCTCAGTTCTCTTAGATTTAATTACTGAATTTATTACATTGCATTTAAACAAATACTTTCTCCTTCTAAAATGGTCTAGACCTTCAGAAGGGAAAGAGTAGCAGATGCCATATGTTGTACTGGTCCAGTCTAGCTACGGACGTACCACGTAGCCCATAGCCCTTTCTTTCATGTTATTATAAGATGTAGCTAATGCAAATTAAGCAACTAGAAAGTAAATTTAACAAATGTTCATTACACATATACTTTCTCCACAGCATGGGCATAGTGCTGTGGGGAACCAAAAAATGATATAATAACAACAAAATAACCACCGTTCATTGAACTGTAACTGAATTAACTCCTTCTATCCAGTTAGTATTTGTTTATGTCCTTCATAGCACTTATGAAATATAGAGCAATTATGTTTGTTTCTTTACTTATCTAATGAACTCCAAGAAGGTTGAGACCTTACAAAGACTTTACTGCTCCATCTCCAATACCTAGCAGATGCCTGTTCCATAATGGGTGGGTGGTCAAAACATTTTGTAGAATAACTAACAGATGTGCTAAGTCCTTTCTATGCATTATTTCATTTAATTTTCACAATTATTATTATTGTGGTTTTATAGATGTGGAAACGGAGCCTTAGATGAGTTAAGTAGGATTGTTTGAGGTATAAATCAAACACAGGTCTGCTGACTCCAGCGCCCAAGGTGGTAACCATTTCCCAGCGTTGCCAATTCCGAGAACATATACTAGGTTTCAGTTGCTGGAGGATAATATTTAATGAATGATGCCAGGAATTATAATCAGAGAGTAAGAGATGTACATAAATAAATCACAGAAGAGAGACCACAAATTGCTATAATAGAAGGACAAATATCAATCTGTGAATGAGAGAAGGTTAATTTTAACTAAAAGATGAGAATCTAGGTAAGTTTCCTGGAAAGGCATAATTGATTTCATATATATTATTTTGTAGTATAAAATCTTCCATTTGGCTCTTTTAAAGTAATTCTTTATATTTTAATTCATTGGCATACATATTTTTCTTCCTGTTCTTAAACAGTGTTACAATAGCTGATTTAAAATCTGACCTGCTAATTTCCACATGTAAGTGCTCTCAGGCTCAGTCTTCACAGATTTCTTTTGAGAACGGGCCATTTTTTCCTCTTCTTCCTGTTTGAGCAATTCTGGATTACACCCTGGACACTGTGAAGGTTGTTATGAAGACTGAATTTGATTACACTCCCCTGAAAGTCCTGACATATTTTTGTCTGTTTTTGCAGACAATTAACCTAGTTGGACTCAAAACAACAGACTCAGACTCTCGGCAGCCGCTCACGGTTCCTTCCCTCAGACTCTGCCTGTAACACCTCACATGCCCAGCGAATGAGCTGCTTGTCCAAAGATCAGAGCAGAGTGAACACAGAGAATTTGGGACTCCTATGCCCTGGCTCTCTTCTTGCCTGGATTCCTTCTTACTTTTGAGTGGCTGTGGTTTCCCTGAATTCTCTATCCTGGTTCTTCAAACCATACAAACTGTGGGTTTTCTATCAGAATTTTGGTTCTAGCCTCACCTCTCGCTGGAACCTGTAAAAATAAAAACTCACCAGGTGCTATTCCCTTCCGTCAAGGGTCAGTCTCAGAGTCTTCCTGCTTTTGGTGTTTGGTATTTATATTTGTCCAAAGCTAGGAGTTGTTATCTACAAGAGGCTTGGTTTGAAAGCTCACTTGGCCTTTAATGGACACGGAACCTCTCTGAATAGTAAGATTTAAATGACCTTGATGACATTGACAAAAATAGGGCTGGGGAGGCGGTGCCTACGGGGACTTCCCTACCAAAGGAATTCTTTGTACAATGGTGATGAGAACAGAGTCAAAACATGTTGAGTTTGCAGTACTGTGAATAGCCAGTGTGGGTGTTTGGTTCTTTAAGTGGCTGTGTGGGAGAGTGTGAGGATACCTGATAGGTAGGCAGGTTGATGGGAAAGGGATGCTGAGAAATCACTTTCTAGATGCCATGTAATCTTTTGGTAATGGGGAGCCCTCGAAGATTCTGGGGCATGGTAGAAAGACAATCCCATGTGTCTGGGAGACCCAGTGCAGAGGATGGCTACCTTGGGTGGATGAACATGGCAGTGCTGGCTCTGTAGGCAAGGGAAGCTGCCGGGAGGTTACTGCAGAACCTAGAGAAAAGGCCCAAATTGAGGCAGTTGCAGCATAAATCCATCTGAACTGAGCAAATATAATTAAAGTTTGGAATATTTTTCCATACATATGCTCTGTAATAGTGAAAAAGACATCTAAAATGAAATCTTGTCAACATGGGAATCTAAGGGTGAGAATATTTTGATTGATATTAAATTGGTTATAAAACATTTATGAATCGTGATTTCAACTTGTAACTGAAAAACACTAAACTCCTTTGCAAATTTAAACATTAAATGTACTTAATTGTCAATTAATGGAGTGAGAACGTGAAGAAACTGACATTTATAAATTGCTTACTACTTGCCAGGCACATTATCACCTTCAGTGCCTACTGGATCCCCTGAGAAATAGTGATTTCTTTTTCCATTTTACAGATGTGGAAATTGAGAAGCACAAAAGTTAAAAGTAGCTTTTCCAGGGTCACACAGAGAGTAAGTAGAAGATATTACGTTATTTAATCCCAGGTCTACCTGATTCTATTGTTTATTCTATTTTTCGCACAATTCTATTTTTTAAAGTGAATAGTGAAAGTAGCAGACAAGCTCTAACTCTTATTTCGGGAAGCAACTTCCAGATCTCCTCTTGTTCAGTGTCTTCTGACAAATTATAGAGCTATGATTTCAACAACAGTTATAAATTCCTTGGAAGCACAACACAAAGAGATGGTTCTAAGTAAACCGTTTGGTTGTTCGAGCCTTCTTTTCCCCTGTGGAAGAAAATTGTTAGAATGAGTTCCTAATGGACTAAAATGTGAAGGGACAAACATCTTGACTAATAGTAAAAAAAAAAAAAATATGTAACATAAAAGAAGTAATCTTTATCCAGATAACTCAATTGTTTTGATTTTTTTGTTTTTCGTGAGTTAACACAGGGACAACTAGGGTTCCCCTGAAGAAAAGATAGCAAATTTTTTAGGATAAGTTTTTTGTTTTTGTTTTTTGATAATGACTTTTTTTTTTTTAAACTGAGTATAGTTGACACACAATGTTACATTCAGGTGTACAACTTAGTGATTTGACAAGTTTATACATTATGCTGTGTTCACCACAAGTGTTGCTACTGCCTGTCCCATTCCACCCCCATTACAGTATCATCTGTTTTTTATTCCCGTGACTTACTCATTCCACAACTGGAGGCCTGTATCTCCTTCTCCCCTTCACCCATTTTGCTGAAACTCCCACCTCTTCCCCCTCTGGCAACCATCAGTTTGTTCTCTGTATGTATAGGTCTGATTCTGCTTTTTGTTTATTCATTTTTTTAGATTCTGTTTATGAGTGGAGTCATATGATATTTGCCTTTCTCCATCTGATTTATTTCACTTAGCATAGTGCCCTCTAGTTCCATCCATGTTATCTCCAAAGGCACGATCTCAGAGGACAAGTGTTTTTGTTTTTGTTTTAGGGCAGATGTTTTTAAGGTTATCTTTCCATATGGAGAAAGCACAAGGTTCTAAGAAATCACTTAGTTCTTCATAAAGCCTTCAGATATTATATGTGTCTAAACGACCCTTGAAGACATACCCCAAATTTAACCATATGCTCCCTTGTAATGATTTCAATATTTGGTCGCTCAACCTTTTTGCAGCTGACACTCTCCCAGAACACTGGATGTATTTAAGGTGGGCGGGAGGCAGGAGACATAGATAGCACTGTGATTCTTCTACAACAGAAGATACTAGGAGTGTGGGGAAGAAATGTTACCTGTGTCTTAGTAAAGGCCTGACTAAATCTAATGGAAGGTGGTTTTGATTATTATTAAAGATTTTACTTCTCAAATTTTGGGCTTGCTCCAAATTACTTTTTAGTGAAACTTTGGTAGAGAGTAAAACTGGAAACTCCGGCCATTTTCTTACGGAGATTCATTACAATTCTCTGTATTATTTGGGAAAGGAATCACATGAACTAATTCAGGTTTCACTTCGTTATTACCAGTAGCACACACAATCCACGGAACAATGAATCTCAGGAGAATCAGGTCATGGTGGAGCTGAGGAGGGAGGCCAGGTGGTTTAGAATAGCACACTGTAAAGAGCTCGTTGAGGAAATATTTGTGAGGCACTTCGATGTGGGCCCTGGACACCCGAGAAGACAGAATCATTGATATTGGAAAGTTTGATCAAGAACTAAGCACAACTTCTAGTTCATGGCTGTGATTTCTATCTTTATCCCCAAATGGTCTTGTTTATCTGTAAGCAGTTCTGTGGGCTATTCTGTTTTACAAATCAAGCTCCACAGATTAACTAGAGACTGGGCTCAAAATTTAAGAAAAATGCTGGAGATTTCACACTCACGATTATAAATATAAATATGCCATCTTCACAGTTTTAGAAAGATTCCTCTAGGCTCCTGGGGTAATATCATGTCAGTGTTCCAGTTTCCACAGGACTTAGATAAATAACTTTGTGAAGGTTGTTCTGAGTTTATGGAAAATTAAAATATATATCGAATCAAGCATACCAGGTTTTTTTTACTCAGCTTTTTCTTTTAAGAAGAGTCAAGTGAGAATTTACTTAGAGCCATTTTTTGGTTCTCTTTTAAGAAATAAACATATAATTTGAGCATACTCTTTTCGGAAAGAAATATTTGGGGCTATTATGATGTTAAGCTCACCTTCAAACTAGATAGTTTTCCCCTTCCAGCTTAATCAGGTGCTTAATACTTGGATCAACAAATACTCTTCTCCAGCTGTGCTCCAGCAAGACAACTCCTCTGCATTAGCACGTGACACTACAACACTAGCCACCTTTACCAACTTAATGAGGACCTAACTCATGCCTGGACCAGAAGAACTTGCCTGTCTAAGCAATTCAATAAAACTGGTTAGAGAACTTGCTTTCTCCAAAAGAAAGAAGGAACTGTATTTGGACGCTAGCAAGCACTGTATTTATATAAAACTGATTATTATATTTACTAAACAGTCCAATATAAAAGCTAAAGAAATCTCTACCAAATGCCAGATGACTTTATTATAGGAAATGTATATTCATAACAAGCCAATATACTCCTTCCAAAATTTTATGAAATGATGACTAAAAACATTCTCAATTTGTAATTGTTTGAAAGTCTCATTTACTTATAGAACCCCTCCTTTCCCCCAAAATAGACACCCGCTATATACAGCAGATATCTAATATAGAAAACATACACGAATGGAGCCTCTGAAACGTGAAATGTGAAACACCCTTATAGGCCAATCTGAGACACTGATGGAAAACCTTGAGATAGAACATATGAAGAATTTTTAAACATTTATTTATTCATTATTTTAGAGAGAAAGAGAGAGAGAGCACAGGTGCATGTGCTGGGGGGGGCAGAGGGAGAGAGACTCTCAAGCAGACTCCCTGCTGAGTGCAGGGCTCAATCCCAGGACCCTAAGATCATGACCTGAGCTGAAATCAAGAGTCCGATGCTTAACTGACTGAGCCACCGAGGCTCCCCATATGAGGAATTTTTTTTTTTAAAGATTTTATTTATTTATTGGACAGAGAGAGAGACAGCCAGTGAGAGAGGGAACACAAGCAGGGGGAGCAGGAGAGGAAGAAGCAGGCTCATAGCGGAGGAGCCTGATGTGGGGCTCGATCCCATAACGCCGGGATCACGCCCTGAGCCGAAGCCATACGCTTAATGACTGTGCCACCCAGGCGCCCCCCCATATGAGGAATTTTTAAACAAATACCAGATAAGCCTTTCTATTGATAACAGCAAGATGAATTTTTTTAAAAGACAGAAAACAAAACAAAACAAAATACAATCAAGAAAGGTCAAGTTAAAAATAAAATTTACTTGCCAATAGATTAAAACTTATTTTTAATTATTACTTTAGATTTTCCAACAGCGGTTTAACATAATTTTTAAATTTATGCTTGTGCAATAAGAACAGGCTTAATCTAATTAGGCTGCCCTTAGCACCACACTTAAATCTGCCTACAACAGTAGATACTATTCTTATATGTAAGGAGAATCTGTGTGATGCATTTGGTACCCAACCAAGTGGAAAAGGGCCTTGATTTAAAAACTTGGGAGCCAAATGTGTTCTCTATCAAAATTAGAAGCTATTGTTCTGATATATTATTGTGTCATTTCATCAGCAGTGGACCACAGACACAAGCTTTATTAAAAAATAGTGGCATGTTTTAAATGTCCATTAATGTATGTTTAATTAAAATGGAATGTCTATAACAGTCCATGTGACATCTATGCAAAGATCAAAACAATCAATTTTAATCAGTATTAACTTAATGGATACAGAATGAATTAGAAAGAAAGGGATGTTCCAAAGGAAATAAATAATACATATAGAAAGCTTGAATATAAGTAATAATAGTGGGTTTATCTTGAAAGGAACCAAGAAAATTCAGATTTCATATAGTTATGACTTAATTAATAACTCTTTTAAATATCTATTTTTAACAGTTGCCGAAAATTCCAATTCACTGAAGTGCATGAAAAGAGAATGTACATTCATTCATTCGTTTATTCATTAACCCAGCAAATATTTATTCAACATTTGTTAGGTAGCAGGCATTATAATAGCAAAATATGCTACCTAGCCATAGGTTGCTCATAGACTGAGTTTAGAGAGGAGTATAAATGCATAAATATAATTCAGTGTAAATAGGAACTATTATAATAAGAGTTATGTACACAAAGAAGAGAAGAGTCAGAGAAAATCCTTAATGGGTGCCCTCAAGAATGTGTGGTAATTTACGGGTATAAAAAATAGAAGATTATTCCAGAAAGGAAGGAGAGCGTGTGCAGCGTCATGGGTATAGAAGAACAGAGTGTCTTCAAGGAACTCTGCATTGCCTACATTGGATGAAGAGTAAGGTTTGGGTGGACACTGTGGGAGAGGAAGTTAGCTGGAGGCAAAAAGCAGAGGCTTTTAAAGCCATGCTGAGTAATTTGGACTTCCAGGCCCCAGGAAGGAACTGAAGAGTTCAAAGAAGGTGAATAACATAATATCTTTTACCTTTTTAAAAGACCAGTATGTTTACACAGGGAGTATCAGTGAATATCAGAGAGGTTCAGATATAAAGACAGATAGACACTTACAGAAGGTACAACAGCCCAGAGGATGAGACCCTCAGCCAAGGCGGCCGCAGGGGAGCCCCAGTGAAGGCGTAGAAGTTACAGAATAAACACTGACGTGAGCTGGGGGGTGGGGAGGGCCGTAGAGGGGGTGGATCGTAGAATGACTCCCATGTTTTTGACTTGGTAACTTGTTAGATCATGGTATCTTTGACTCAAATAAAAAATACAAGGAAATAAAGGTCCAGGAAGAAATAATGAGTTCAGTGTTGGACCTGTTGAAATTGATGTGCCTCCAAGTTATACATGAAAAGACCTCAGATATCAGTTGCATATATAGAAATGTAGGGCTCAGAAGAAAAAGGCAGAATCAGAGTTGTTGCATTAATCACATTATGTTCATGCTTTGAAATGTTTGATCAGTATACATACAAACCTGTTAGGCTGTAGTGTTTCGGATGTGTAAATTATGCCACCATGGACAAAGTTGAAAGAAGCACCTGTGGCAAGTTTCAGAGCAGAGAGCTACAAATGTGGCAATCAGAAGTCTGAGGCAAAATATGCCCAGGCTCAGTGGGCATGGACAAACTATCCTTTAGCTCAGCATTCTCACAGAAGCCAACCTAACATGTCTGAAAAATACAAAATTTATCAAATCAGAGATTAGCCATTTACCACCCCGACATTCAGGCACCTACCTGTTCCTTTATTTTCATTGTCTGGGTACTATCTCAGATGCCAGGAAAATAGCAACAAACCAGAGGGAGAAAGTCCCGGGCTTCATGGAGCTTACAGTGGTCAAAACTCACCATGAACACACACACAAGTAAATAACATAGCTTAATTCCAGACAGCAATAAGCATAATGAAGAGAAAGAAAGCAAGACAAAGGAACAGTGTGAAAAGTGGCACTTAAAAACAGGTGGTCAGAGAAGAAATCTTTGTTGAAGGGAAGGGAACAGGAAGTCATGGGAAAACCCTAATGTATGCCCATGGCTGCTATGAGTGTGGCTATATTTAAATAAAATGCATTTTTCCCCCAAGGAATCCCAACAGAGGACACAAAAGATGAGACATGGTGCTGATGTCTATTTCTGATCCTTGTCTTAGCTTCATCATGTTTCTATGTATATGAAAAAGATGCAAGATAGAGCCTATGAAGTTTGGGAGGGAACGGTGGTATCATATACAGGGAAACAGCCTAACGAATACTTTAGTTTTTAAAATAGTCTTCATTTCAGAATGAAGAAACATTTTGTTCACTTAAAAAATAATTATATACACACACACATATATATGTATGTATGTATAACATTCATTTGAAGGCCAGTGAGTTCCTCGCTGTAGCTTAGACCAGATGAGTCTTATGGAAATAAGTTTTACACTCATGAAAATTGGAGTTTACTCAGGAAATACCGCAAGCGTCTTAATGAAAGTGCCATGCGTGCCCCTTCTGAAATTTAACACATGGAATGAACCTTTCCACATCTGTAGCAAATGCAGACTTTGCTGCCTTAAGGGCTTGGCATTTTCAGATAAAAAAGAATCAATGTCATTATACAGTATCTCTCTAGAGCATCGTAATTATTCTGCATGCATACAATATTTATTTAAAACTTAAAATTAAACTTCAAGAGGTGGTCATTTGAAAGCTGGCAGTCAGTGAACGGATCCTGTATTCATGAAAAAGAGAATATTTCTTCTAAAAGTTGAGAAATAGATCAAAACGGTCTTTCCAGTAACTGGCACTTTAGTCATATAGATGCTTTTTATGTGTCAGATTTATTAATCAAGAAGGTCCATGGGAACGAGAGAAGGAAATCTGGAGGATGTGACTGTCGGGTTTTGATATGTCAGGTATAATTTTGTAGCTGTGATTTTTGGATTGCAGTACACACACAGCATTGTACTGATGTTTGTGTATCTCTTTATCCTCATCATTTGTGATGACTGGAAAAGAAGATAAGGCGGAGATGTTTTGATACAGGATTGAAACTTGAAACTACAGTCCTTCAATTTGAACAGTATTCCTGTTTCATCTTTCTTTTCATGTTACCTTTTTAACTTTTGCCACTGATGTAAAAGGAAAAAAAAAAAAGAAAATTTGAAAAGATGCCAGGTGTTGGTTCTTATCTGGGTGAAGGATCACAGAAGTAGAGGATAAAATACAGTTTGTAGTTTGTCACAGCAGCAGACTTATGAAGATCAAACACTTGTCAACAACAACTGTTTGTCCTCCTCTGGCCATCACAGAATTATTAAGACGGTGACAGCTCTTCATAGTTGGTACGTTTGGCCAAGATTGTAGCGTCTAATGTTCCAATTAGTTGAACAGGATGCATTCTGCTGTGATGAATACAGTCTTCCTTAATTGCTTTTGGCTGCTTCCTGAAATAAAAGAGCCTCGTTGTGTTACAAATGCGCTGGTCACTGTGAAATTCAGAATGGTATGCTCCCTTTTAAGTCGTCAAAAATAACACGGAACAGGTATCTCCAAAAGCTGAGGGACAGCAGTTTATTTTTATGATGTTTGAACTGAGAAGGTAACAAAACTGTCTGCAAAGCAAAAGAACCAGGCCAAACTTTTCTTTGGTTATTATTTTATTCTGCCTGCCAAATCCCCGGTTTGATGTTTTCCTCCATTGGTTTTCAAGAATATGCCGGCTGCTTGCGCGTTACTTCGATCTTGTGATTTTGTGCCGTGTCATGTAATTCTTGGTGAGACTTCTTATTTGTGACCAAACCCGAATGACTGTTTGTTTTACGCAAACTTACTAATTTTTTTTTTTTCTTTTTGACTCCCGTGGACATCATTCCATACCAAACGTCTGACAGTCTTGGTCCGTATTCAACTCAGATTATTTCTGGGAAGTGTATCTTCCTGAAGTCTAGAGCCAACAGTGCCTTTCAGCATTTGCAGGGACTGGTGTTTTGCAGGAGTGCTCTTTTTTTTGTTTTTAAGATTATTTCTTTATTAGAGAGAGAGAGACAGAAAGAGCACAAGTGGGTGGGGGGAGGGGCAGAGGGCGAGGGAGGAGAGCTGACTGCCTGCTGAGCCAGGAGCCTGATGGGGACTGATTCCTGCACCCTGGAATCAAGACCTGAGCCGAAAGCAACGCTTAATGGACTGAGCCACCCAGGTGCCCCTTTTGCAGCAATTCTTGAAGCCCCTCTCAGGTTAGCGTCTCTTAGCCATAACTGTCCTCAGTAGCTACAGGAGGTCCTAGAGAGCCTGAGGGGCTGGTAGAAATTTCGTCACCATGGAGGCAAAAAGGTATCAAAATCAAGGAAGGAAATTTGAACAAGAAAGTCCTGAGCAGAGACGAGAAGCCGTAAGATATAAAGACAGAAAGTTTTAGATGAAAAATATGCTCCTCTAATACCTTCAGGGATTTTATGTGTGGTTTTAATTCTTTAAGTGAGATTTGTACCTCCTTGTGTGCCAAACAAAATCACTTGAGAAAACCAAGTTGAACAATAAAATTATGTGCATATAAATAAAATGACATCATATTTATAAAGAACACTTTACAAATAGTGACCTAATCTATGTACCTATTGTAACTGCAAATAAGTCTGAATTTGCCCAGAGGGTTCATTCCCTGATATTAAAACAAACAAACAACAAACAAACAAAAAAAAACATTGACCGGTGAAAAGATCAAGGTCACTGCTTCACTACTTAACCTAAAACTCAGTACAATCTTCTCAGCCTCCTTCTTCCTATTAGCCTTTATGAGTGTGTGTTCAGCTTTCCGAAACTAATACATGCATGTAGTGCTAAAAAGGCTTATGTCACAATCCAGCAGTCCTTACTACCTTAGTTCCTCGGCTCTGTAAAGACAACCACTTTCAATGCCATTAACATGTTTCTTCTTGGTGTGGTACTTCTATGGTATTCATATAGATGTGTCATGTATATGTCCATATATGTCATATATGTATATGACATATATATTCTGGTATTCATAGATATATATCCATATATATCACATGTATATCCATTTCTTAATTTAGCAATTATACAAATAATATATTGACTTTTTGTTTTGGAAGTATAGAATTTACCTCTCTCTTATGCTCCCCATCTGCTTGCTCGCCCCAATCACTCAATATAGTTAAATAATAATTTTCTGGTTAAAGTAATAATCAGTGTTTATATAAATATAAACTATTGATTATTGCATAAATAGTTTTCACTCTGAGATTACAATTCTTTTCTAATAAAGCTTTTTTTTCCTCCTGAAATTAATATTATCTCATTATTTCCTTTTCTCTATTTTTCAATTATGGTTCCTATGAAGTAGTTTTCGAAATCTATTAAAATAAATACCCCCAAAATATGTCAAAGGGCTATTAACATTTTTTTTTTCTTTTAGAGAGAGCGAGAGAGAGAGCACACAAACAGAGGGAGCTGCAGGCAGAGGGAGAAGCAGGCTCCCTGCTGAGCAAGAAGCCTGATGTGGGAATAGATCCCAGGGCCCAGGATCATGACCCAAGCCAAAGGCAGATGCTCAACGGAGCCACCCAACCATCCCTAACATCTTTTTAAATGTTGAAACACCGTTTTAAGCAGTCTCCCCCATCCCCACACCAGTCCTCTGTCTCTTGCTCCATTCTACATTCTTTCTAGTTGTGCATAACTTACATACTGGTCCTTACCTCTGCAGGTCTCCTGTACTTGAACCCTGGATTCCTGAATCTTTGTTAGTGTTTTGTTTTGTTTTCCCTTGTATTTCTAAAGCAAATCTTCCAGTATCTTCCTGAGAAAGAGGGCACAGGAAGCACGTTTATTTAATTTAGATATCGAATATCTGGTGATACCTTTATTCTACCCTCATATATGATTGATAACTTTAAAATCACTTCATAATGAAATTTTATAAGCACTGAACCATAGTCTTCTGGAACTCAGGTTGCTCTTAAGAATTCGAATACAATTTCTTGTTCCTAAGCATTTCTACATGACTTGCTTCTACTCTTTCAGTTCTTAGACTCTTTTTCCACCCCTGTGTTTCAGAAAGTTCGTAACAATCTGCTTTGGTGAGAATCCTTCTCCGTTGTGCTTGGCCTTCAGTAGGCCCTTTCCGTGTGGAGACGTATGACCTTCAGTTCTATGAAATGCTTCTGAACTGATTTTTGATAATTTTGCCTCCTCTGTTTTCTTTGTTCTTTATTTCTGGGTTTTGTCGCTTTTCAATTCTCTACTTCCTCTTCTGTAGTGTTTGTCTTCCCCCGCACCCCCTGACACTTCCTTCCTTGACACTATCTTTTGTATCTTCACAGAATTTTTTTCTGTAATCACATTTTAAATTCTAAGTGTCATTCTTTGTTTTCTGTTATTCCTTCTTATTATTACAACCTGTTTCTTTTAGGTACAATATCTTCTCTCATCAATCAGGATAATAATAATCATTTATATAATATTTTTTAAAGTTTTCTTTTGTGCTTTATGTTGCCTCCATTTCCACCCCCCCAGTTTATTCTCTTTACTTGTGTCGCTCTGTATTTTCATATTTCCCTCAAATATTTGGTGTTTCTTGACTGTTCATTCAAACTTAGGAGTGAGACCCATTTATAAATTGAAAAAGAAAAACTAGATGACATCTCTTGGTGTGTGGGAAAGATTTCGACATAGATATTTATGTGACGGGAACTTTAAATGTCAGAGTATGGGTTTTTCCACAAGAGTTCTCTATTTTCTCCAGAGAAGAGTCCTCTATACCTCCTGGGGGTGGATGGGAGGGCTCTGTGGGTGCAGGATTGGTGTGGGCACCACACTGTGGGCGGCCTGGGGGAGGGACCTGGGGTGGCTCGTCAGGCATCATGTGCACCTCCCCTACCCCCTCCCACATTATCTCTACCCTTCAAAGTGCCTGATGTTCTGGATTCTGTAACATTTCTGGTGCTTTTTTCCCCCCTCAGAGACTCAAGGTCTGGTCTTTGAGGAGAAGGTCAACAGGGGAGAAGTAGCCCCAAGGTATGTGACAGGTGTCACCTTGTTCTCTGAACACTGACGCAAGCCTAGTTTTCATATTTTCTTGCCTGATGTTAGGCTTCAAATATTTGGTAAGCACTTTATTAGGTAAAAGGTTTCACTTGCCTCAAAAGTTACACTTTTTTCATAAGATAATTTGACGTGCATTTTGAGGTAAAACTTTATTGAAAGCTTTATAGCTGACCAGGTGCATTAAACTAAATACTTTCCCTTCATCTACTAATTTTGTAATTTTGTTAAAGAAAGGAGGACTTTGGTTTTTTGAGTGACTTTTTCTCCCTATAAAATCCCATGCTGCTACCGCTTTTGTTTCTATTATCCCATATAAGCTGTAGGGGTCTTTTTTTTCCACCCCAGGGGCCTCACAATAGAGTTGCCAAATTGTCATTATCACGGCAAATCTCTTTGTTCTGACAAATAAAACCTACATGTTTTATTTTATCCCATTTTCTGGAGCTACCTAGTTCAGTCTAAGTTTTTAAAAGTAATCACCAGTCTTTTTGAATCTTGGGAATGTATTTCTTTAGACCCTGTAATGTGCATAGTGTAAAACCATTTAGAGTTATACTAATTTTTTCTTAGAAATACTATTTCAAGTAATCATGCAGAGAAAAAAAAAAGTGAAAATGACTATTTGTATCAACTGAGGACCTCAATGAAAGTTGCTAAAGGGTTGAGAAATAGGAGTTACAAAGGAAAATTTGAGGAAAGGAACCGGATTATCTAGCCAAGAGAAAGGTCTAACAGTTAGCTACAGTTCAAGAGCAGTATAGTAAAATAATCACCTGCTGTTCTCTACATCTAGAGAAGACACAGAAAAGGAATTAGGCTTACAGTAAAATGTGGAAATTGTGAAACTTTGTAAGATGCACCAACTTTGGCTTTCACCAACACTCTCATAAAAAGGAATGAACATACAAGGTAAGGCCAACTGGATGTTCAGATTTAAAAGATATGAGTCTGAACAATCCCTACAACCAACTCATTGTTTAGGACCCTAAGACTCCCCAAACCCAATCAAAGGTATAGAGATTTCCATTTATTCAGAAGTATCAAATTTGGAATAAAGTGAAAAGGGGCCAATGAATTCAATTGGCTTGGTAAAAGTACTTAATTAATGTTCATCTCCATTTCGTAGTAATACAAGAAAAAACCCTAAGGAAACAAATAAAGAAGGAGTGTGTGTGTTTGTATGTGTGTATGTGTGTGTGTGTTGGGCCCACTGTGTGAGGGACCCCTCAGAAGGCGGAATACAGATCATGTAGTTTAGAGACCCCAGCACTATGTGCCTCTTATCTTCTTGAGAAATGCCTATTTAATTTAGTGACTTCTGTCGGAAAATCCCTAGGTGTGCTCATGACTCTGGTATTCAGTCGAGCTCCTGCACATGCCCGAGGGCCCCTTCTCTATCTGTTCTTCCACATACACAGAGCTGTTTGGTCCCACCAGTACACAGTATACAGAATAACTGTATCCAGAGCAAAGGCTAACCTGACTTTCTTAGCATCCCTCACACAGATTTATCCCTGAAAGATAATTCTAAGGCTGTAGGGTTTTTATAAACTTAGCTTTTCCCCCTTTACCTTCCATTTTTTCTCTTTTTCCAATCCAATTTTTTTGTTTGAATTTTGGGTACCTTATAGAACCTAAGAAAAACTGGATATAGCCTGGATTTTTAAAATAGTAAGGACTTACTAATATATATTAGTATATATATATATACATATATATATATATATACACACCACACACACACAGATAGATGGACAGACCTGTGTTTTGAGCTGTCCATTTATATATTAGAAGCTGACTCATGGGAATAAGCATTTGTATTCTCACATTTGGTGATCAGTTCTGACCATTACTTATTCTAATAATAAATAGATTTGTCCCTCAGAGAGATTGTCTGGGGGGTTGGTTCAGGGAAAATAAGTCATTTTTAGCTTATCTATCTTTAAGAAGAAATGTAGGACCTAGTGCTGAAGGCCGAACATAACATGGGAAACCAGACTTCCAGCTGTGGCTGCAGTTACTGGGTGTGGCCTGGGAACTGAATCCTGAAGGGAGGAGTACGCTCATTCCTTATAAAGAGCCTGGGGGTGGGGGGCAGCAGAACGTATACACATACATATGTGTGTAGGCTCTAGCAACTCCAAAACCCTATAATTTCACAATTTTAATTCTCTATCAATGTCCAAATATTCCGTGATGATCTGACACACCATTAATTTAATTCTATGTTTAAACCTGATAGAGAAGACATTTCTCAATCACTAAATACTTTTCTCAGTAAACATGTTACATGAGATCTTCTTAGAAATATGTATTATGTATATCTTGAATAGTCAGAGGGATGGACTTGCAAATGCTGCAGTGGAAAGCCAAAAGCTGTTAACCATCTCCTCGTTCCCTTTCCTCTTGCAGAGGACACCCTGGAAAGCTTTAACTCGACGTTTCTCACCTTCTTGGGCAGTCAGGAGAGGCCACATGGCAGATTTCTGCACCAGAAAAGGTCAGTGGAAACTTCCGCCCAGTCCTTCCCTTCTTCGTGCTCAGAAGACAGAGCTGGGGAAACAAGTACTCGCACCACCAGGCCAAAACACAAAGGAAGGCCTACATGACAAGGACAGTGGAGAGTGCGTCTCATGATGGCCCTTGATGAGCTGCTGTGCCAGCCCCTGACACCCTCCCCCTGGGCTTCTTGCATACAATGTGCGAAACTGAGATACCTTTCTAGTTAAGCCAGGAAAGCAGGGGTTCAGAGTGTTCTATTATTTTAGCTGAGCACACATCTCACCTGCAAGAGGTTAAGTGATACAGTGAGTCACGGTTAAATAATTTCAAGAAGACCTTGGATAAGCAAAGTTATATGTTTGTTTGTTTGTTTGTTTGTTTTTTTGTTCTAAGGCCCTTATCTTCCACCACCTATAAATCCTCCCAGCGTGGATAAAGGAGGGAAGATTTATCAATGTGTTTGGCCATATACCTCCTTCTCCTCCCTCTTTTTTTTTTTTTCTTTAGCAGCTTGATTGAGATAGAACTCAATGCTACATAAACTCACCCATTAAAGTGTACAGATCAGTGGTTTTTTTATGTTCAGAGAGTTGTACAACCATCACCATGATCTACGTTTAGAACATTCTACCACCCCTAAAAGAAACCCAAAAACTCCTCTGTTTTCTCACATCCTAAAGAAGGCATTTTCATAACATACTTTAATTTCATGGCAAATAATTCTATTTTTACAGAGGTATCTACTTAAATGAGCATCATCTCTCAAGTTGGCAACATGAACTTGGCAAGAAATATAATTAAGCCTATATCTAAATTTATACCTTTGGTATCCTAACATCTATCACAAAGTAGGACCAAAATGAATTCCACTGCCACAGATTAGATAGAGTCGTTATATGAAAGATGAGACTGTGATTTCTAAGCATTTGCCTATTGGGATGTAATTAGATTAGTATTAAATGGAGTCAAAGCACATTTAAAAAGAGATTCAGATAAGAGGATGGATGACCTGTTCTTTTTTTTTTTTTCTCTTATGAGTAGTTCCCCAACCAGATTTGTGAAGAGGAAGTTCCTTTTAGCTCTCCTCTTTCACACTCCATTAGTTAGGATACAGCTGCTGTAACAAACACATCCAGAACCCAGCGGTGAGACAGAACAGCCCTGAGAGGGGCGGGCAGGTAGGAGCTTTCATACCTTCTGCTGTAAGAAGTCATCCAGAGCTGCTGGTTTCTTCCACTGTTGCGCTCCGCTGTCGCCTGGGGGGTGTCATCACCACTGGCTGTTAGGAACAGAACTGTGTCCCTCCCCAAATCTGTATGTTGAATCTCTATCCCAAATGTGACTGTATTTGGAGATAGGGCCTAGAAAGAGGTCATAAAGATTCAATGAGATCATAAGAACGGGGCCTTAATCTAACCACAGGACTGGGGGCCTTACACAAAGAGGAAGAGACAGCAGAATCTCTCTCCAGGTGCGCACAGAGGAAGGGCCATGTGAGGACACAGCGAGACAACACCATCTATAGGCCAGGGGAGGCCTCACCAGAAACCAAACCTGATGGCCCCTAGATCTTGGACTTCTAGCTTCCAGAGCTGGTAAGAAAATATATTTCTGTGATTTAAGCTACCTACCGTGTGGTATTTTGTTGTGGCAGCCCTAGCAGACTAATACCCTAGATTACTAGCACCATGTCCTCATTCTTGTACACAGGAAGAAGAAAGGAGACATAGTGGAAAATAAGAAGCTTCCTTTTAAGGATATGATATAGAAATTGCAAATATTATCTTTGCTAACATCTCCTTGTCCAGAATTTAGACACATGGGCATGCCTAAACATACAGAAGGTTAGAAAATATCTAATGGGCTGCCTTGCTTCCTGCTAAAACTCTGTGTGTGTGTGTGTGTGTGTGTGTGTGTGTGTGTGTGTGTGCATTAGTTTAACTAAAAGGCAGAAGGGGGGAATGTACACTGGGTACTTAGTAGTCTCTGCAACAAACAATCTTCCTCCCAGTTTTAGCATCTCTTTCATAGTTGCCTCTTGGTGACTCAAAAGCTTCCCAACAAATGACTTTGTAGAACTGGCCTGTCGACAGTACCCTATATTCTGAACTTTGATTATTTGATCCAGCTCTTCAAAGTTTTTTGCAATCCTGTTTCATTCCTCGGCTCTATGTTCTTAGAGAGTGGTGATCTCACTAATTTATACTAAAATATTAATAGATGATAAATCAGTGGCTATCGGGTAATAATGCTCCCAAATAACTTCTCTTGTTTTTAATATAAACCTTCAGGAATTGCTAAATCTTAACCTAAACTGGTAAAATTCTACATATAAAGTTTCAGATCTTCATGCAGATAGATAAGGAAGAAATTTGGGGCCAGTGTTCTTTTCAGTCTCACTGAGATACTGCAGAAGTTGTTGCCTGTGCTTAGGATTTACTCCTTAATTAAAGGTAAAACAATGACTAACATTATCTTAAAGTCATATTATTTTTTAACCAATTGTCCCTTTTCCCTTTCCATTTATTCTGTTGAGATTCTTGCACACTTGCACCTATCCCACATTCAGAAAGACTCCATAACATCAACAGATGGTCCAGAGATGGCAAAGAACTGCATGCTCTAAGGAGAGAGCTAAGAGAACCCAGTGAGCATATGACCTAGCAAGTAAGAAAGATGTGTTGGCTATGTACTATGCCAAGGTGCCAGGGGTACCTAGAGCCATGGCAAGACAGATCTGGACCCTGTCTTCATGGTGCTTAGAGGTTTGCAAAAACTATAATAATGGGCTAGTTTGTGTCTTTGCATTCAGAAGAAATTAACTCCTGTCTCTAGCAAGTTGTGCTGTTGAGAGGTAAAAGGGGGGAAACCCAGAACATTACGGTGGATACGTGTGCTTTCTCTGCCTCTTTGTCCACGTTCCTCCTCTTTAAAGGCGGCTTTCTGTGTCCTGTCAGTGACTGTACCCAGGTCCAGGTGAACATTAGCAACGCTGCCCTGAGCTCAGAGACCCTCAGCCCGTGTTGGCTCCCTGCCTGTCTGTCATGCTTTGTGATTCTTTTGTAGTCACTGTACTCCTAGTGGACAAGTGAAAACATCTAGCACGTAGCAGATGTGAATGAGGAGAGGATCTTCAGAACCGATAATCTTTAATTAAAAGCATAACACTCTCTAGGTTTATGTCTCAGGACCACATAACACATAAAGTATTTTGATAATGAAATTCAGCTGGTACCCTCTCTCTATAATGGCTCTTCTTGGATAGAAGCCAAATGGATTAAAGTTGTACCAAATTTGATCCTGTACCAGGAGGTATTATCATTAAGCTTACAATTCAGCTTATGCATTTCTTCCAGGAGAGCCAAAATTAATTTAATTTTATGAGGGTCAAGGGACAATTACTGTGTGTGTGAGGGGCTCAGGATGGGGTTCAGCTTCCCTGTCATCGAGCACGTCAGCAGTGATGATGTTCGGGTTTCCTAATCCACTGAGAAGAGGAGCAGGCAGTCATTCCACAGGAAGGCGTGAGTGAGGGTGCAGGACAACTGGGCTCTACCGAAGCTCCTCACAGCTGATCCCTCCCTCACAGCCTTGTCTGGGGGCCAGCACATTTCTTCTGTAAATGGTCAAACAAATATTTTAGGTTTTGTGGACCATAAGAACTCCGTTACACCTACTCAACTGGGTCTCTGTTATGAGAAAAGAGTTACAGACAAAACACGAAGGAATGAATGACTGGATATGTGCCTAGAAAACTGGATTTATGTATGTGGGAATTTGAATTTTAGGTAACATTAGTATGTCATATAATATTATTCTTCCTTTGATTTTTTGTTTTCAACCATTTACAACTGTAGAAACTATCTTTGCTCATAGGGCAAAGTCAAGCCCTGGCCTGGTTCTTCATTCAACGAGAAATCACTGAGTGACCCCGTGTACTATGCAGTGTTCTCAGAGCTAGGATCTCTGCAGCAAACAAACAGAAAAACCTCCCTGCCTGCACAGAGCTTACATTCTATGTTCATCCCTTGTCATTGTTTATCATCCGGAAAAGAGTCACTATAATGATGATGGGTGCAAGTCTAAGACCCTGTTACGAAACTTTACAGCCACAGGCTCATAGGGCCATGAGTAAGTGAAGTTTGCAATCTGCAAGTTCCATGGCAAGCATGTTCTGTGTACATACCTTTATGATCATCTCTCTCGCAGTATATTACATCTCATTTATTCCTCATCCCTAGCACAGTGCCTGGCACAGAAGAGACATTCAGTACTGCATTTAAATGAATCTAACGTGCTATTAGCAGTATTTTGCATACTAAAGAAAAAATTGTTGCCAATTAACTATAAGATGGTCATCCTTGTGAGAGGCACCCACATTTCAGAGTTGTTAAAATGTGAAAAATTGAACTACCCTATGACCCAGCCATTGCACTACTGGGTGTTTACCCCAAAGATACAGACGTAGTAAAGAGAAGGGCCATATGCACCCCAATGTTCATAGCTGCATTGTCCACAATAGCCAAATCATGGAAGGAGCCGAGATGCCCTTCAACAGATGACTGGATTAAGAAGCTGTGGTCCATATATACAATGGAATATTACTCAGCTATCAGAAAGAACGAATTCTCAACATTTGCTGCAACATGGACGGCACTGGAGGAGATAATGCTAAGTGAAATAAGTCAAGCAGAGAAAGACAATTATCATATGATTTCTCTCATCTATGGAACATAAGAACTAGGATGATCGGTAGGGGAAGAAAGGGATAAAGAAAAGGGGGGTAATCAGAAGGGGGAATGAAACATGAGAGACTATGGACTATGAGAAACAAACTGAAGACTTCAGAGGGGAGGGGGTGGGGGAATGGGATAGACTGGTGATGGGTAGTAAGGAGGGCACGTATTGCATGGTGCACTGGGTGTTATACGCAACTAATGAAGCATCAAAACTTTACATCGGAATCTGGGGATGTACTGTATGGTGATTAACACAATATAATAAAATAAAATTAAAAAAAAATGTGAAAAAGAGAAATGTGAGACTTAAACTCTATGGAATAGGGCAAATGTTTCCTAGCTAAATTGTTCTCTATCCCAATTCATTCTGAAAATGTAAAATGTGAATTTATAATGAGGCGTGGGAGAATCAAAATCCTCACTATGGGCTTGGAGAAAACAGTCACCTGAGAGTGGTCTGCCTGCGCTCCCTTGACTCTGTTGCATTTGTGTGCCGAAGACGCTCCCTCCCTCCTGAAGGGCCCCTTGCTCTCTGGAAGGTTCCTGGGCTGCCTCTCCAGTAGCCTTGCCTCCTTCTTGCCAGTCTGGTGGTGAGTGGTGCAGAAACGTTTTAATTAATGGTGAACTTCTCCAAGTTGAAGTGCAAACAATTACAGCTCAATTTTACTTTCGGCCTCATTTTCAGCATTTCCATTCTCTCCTCCCTCCCCATTAGATGACTCTGTTTCACAGTCTGTAAAGCTGGCTAATGGCTCCGCTTGCAAAAGAGAGGGCATTGTTTCTCTCTCCTGCAATTAAAAGCTGCATAGCGACAAAGCCAGAACTGTCAGGCTCAACATCTCTAGAGGAGTCCTTCCAAAAGGTGGACACCTCACTCTTCTCTAGCTGGGGCATGATTTCTTTTTCCAAGAAGTGATCACGTCTTCTCCATAACAACTGTTTGCACACAAGACTCAAAGAAAGTTCATAGCACACATCACAAGTACATCTGATATGTAAGTGAAGTGATCTGTAGCACTGCTAATTAGACCTAAATTCTTGATTTACTATTTATAAAACAAAATTGATTATTACTTCATCAACAACATTTAAAGCATCATTAAGAGAGGTCTGCTCCAGCAGCCTCAGGTTAAATTTTTTAACAAGCACTTTAGTTGCTAATCTGTGTTATTGCCAACATATGTAAACTTCCTAATGCTAATTGCATTCAGCTGTGAATCAAACAATGTCTAATTCTCTTCAGGATTAATTATGCACATGTGCTGCCTGCATTCCTAAACATGGTTCTCATAAATAATAAGAGATATATCTAAGCAGATGGGATTTTTCCAACTAAATGATCTGTTTATCATGAATAAAACAAATGACACATTCTAGACTTCAAATGCAGAGTCACCGCAACTTCACATATTTTTAGCATTAATAATTACCCCCACAATTGTTTGTGTGAACACATTTCTGAACAATTGAGCAGCAAACCATGTTTGCTCACAAGCTATATTTATCTCTTACCACATTTAAAATTTTTTTTGAACTGAGAACTGGGAACAGAGTAGTTATTTCATGCACTGACTGGGTAAAGATAATTGTACACTGTAAAGATTCAACTTCTATGATCCCCGGGGAGTTATTTTTAAATGGACTTTGTAATTAAAATGATAAAATGTTATACGGTCTTCTTACTTTAGAGAACAGAACATGTTTGTGGGCATCTTTTCTAGCATTGCAATTTCTAGAATCATTTCAATAGTTCCATTCAATTCTTTGTTCCTGCAACAAAGATAATTTTGAAAGAAAATGTACTTGTATAAAAAAGAAGAGAAACATAGAAAAATGTATAGAATTGTTGCTAATCTGTTTTATTTCTGTGGGTTTTGTTCACTTGTATAGTGTACCTGCAGTATATTCATAGTAACATGAACCAACATTAAATTGGCATGCCTTGGCATTCCAAAAAAATAAGAATATTTTCCTTTGAGGAGGGAAATCCATAACAGCTTTTTCCAAGTGGAGTTGAAAACTTAATACCAATTCCACGGCTGTCTTCCTTCCTCTCCATCCTTTTTATGCCATTGTGACCAAAATTTAACTGTCTTGTCCATGACCATCTAGGTAGCTAGCCTACTTGATGAAGTATTTAAACTGTGGCTCTAAAGAGAACATAAGTGTACATAAACCTTGTAACAAAAAGACCTGAGTTTGAATCCTGTTTCTACTACCTTACAGTGCTGTGAACTCACAAGTTATTATTATAATTTATTAAAGATTTAATTGATTTATTTGACAGAGAGAGAGAGACAGCCAGCGAGAGAGGGAACACAAGCAGGGGCAGAGGGAGAAGCAGGCTCCCAGCAGAGCAGGGAACTGATGCGGGGCTCGATCCCAAGACCCTGGGATCACGCCCTGAGCCGAAGGCAGACGCTTAACGACTGAGCCACCCAGGCGCCCAACGACTGAGCCACCCAGGCGCCCCAACTCACAAGTTATTTAGCCTCACTATGAAATTTATTTCCTTCACCTCTAAAAGATGACAACATCTCTTATTTGGTTCCTGTGAGGATTGATCAAGCACCTTTACAGAAGATGCTCAGCGAATAGGAATTCTCTTCCTTTTCCTTGTCCTTCCCCAACATACTATTTAGCTCCTAGCATTCACATGCAGAGCCTTCACAAAAAGGGGACACATGGAACTTTCAGTGGGAGAAAGACTTAGGAGCAGTCTTTTCTGGAACTTCTCAACCTCACCCAAGTCCATTGTTTACCTACATGGCTTATAAAAAAAAACCTTCCTTGTCCTAAATGATATAATTCTTACTTAGCTTAATCACAGTACACTCACTGTTTAAAAGCACAGACTTTGTGATTATACCAGTGAAACAACATAACCCCGCCATGGTTTTCACAGGAACACTTAAAAACATGACCTATGTGATGTAGTAATAAATTAAACACTGGATCAAATACTAATTCAAGTTGGCAAACCTGGTAACTTAGGTTATCTGACTGTAGCAGTGACTATTTCAAGCTCTTAAGATCATAAATTTTTGGCTAAGCAATCAGTCAAAGCCCTCCCTTCTGGTTTTATGAAGAAATCCTGGGTTCTGGTCTCATGTTGCTGTTTAGGAGGTGATGGTGTGAATGTGGTTGATGGCAGATGTAGAATGTAGAGGAAGTGTCCTCTGCCACAAACTGCTTTGTCTCAAACATTTCACTGGGAGATATTCTCACCTCTTCCCTTTACATCCCTCAACGGGCACTGGAACTCCCACCTCTCACCTCCATCCTCCCAGTGAGGGGCAATCTTCTTGCCCTCATTCAACATTCGACTCATCTAGATTCAGTGGAAACTACTCAGTTTCTTAAGTTTCGGAAAAGGTTTTTTTTCCTTCTTTAATCAAATTTTTAGATTGAGAATTCAGTTGGATAGTAGAAAATCAGAACTAAAAGCAAAGCAAAAATAAAACAAAACAAAAACAACTCTGGGTTTAGTCCTGCCAATAACTTCCTTTGCCTGATGATACTTTCAGTACAATTAGTATTTTTGTGATACAATAACTGAGGCATTTATGATATTGAGACACAAACAGAAGCACAATTATATCCAACAGCTGCATTTCCCAAGCCAGGAAAGTAGGTATTGGAGTTAGTTTCCTATCAAGTTAAAACTGAAATGGTTATTGAACTTCACCTTGCCTCAGTCTCCTCATCTGTAAAGTGGAGATAAAACTAGTAAATATAATATAATTTGGAGGATTAAATAAATAGTAATTGTAAAATGCTTAGAACAGTGCTTGGCAGTAAGAGCTTAATACTTGTTTTCTTCTGTTATTGTTGTCAAGAACTTACAAATTCAACCAACCCAAACTCTCCAACACATTTTTGACCTTAATATGACTTTCTTATTCACCATGGATTTGAGTAAATAATCTAAGAAGCAAATAATGAACGGGGATTTAAAAAAAAAAAAATCTCTGTCCTTAAAATTGACAAGCATCTGAAAATACAAAAGGGAGAAAAGGAATAAAACGCTGGATTAAGGAAGGAAACGGTGCTATTAGAGACTCTGGTGACTGCACAATGTATCTGCCCCCGGCACTGAGCCCGAGGGTCTTTTTATGGGTTTTTTTTTTCACCCTTCGGTTTTCTCTGGGCTCATGCCCACATGTGAATGCAAGCTCCATTCTACTCCCCATTAGTGTCTTTCCAGACTTGATAAGGATATTCATGCTGTTCCCGAGGGTTTAATAATTGCCAAAAGATGCATTAAATGATAACACTGATTGTGAAGTACTTTAAGTCACTAAATTCTCTTTCTAACAATTAATTTCATATCCTTCCAAAAACAATTTTAACTGCTTGGCACACAGCATATGGTACTTAATATTATACTGACATTTAAACAAGTCTAAATTTGCTAGTTTCATTAACTAGCTTTACGCTAAAATTTATTTGATTTCTAAAACGTACGTTTGGCAACGAATGTGCTATCTTATATAATGTAGAGGGCACATGGTTAGGAGGCTGGAGTCCAAACATGTTCAGCATCTTGCTAATGGATGTTTGTTAGAGAAATTTCTCCTGCTCAGTATCAAAATTTTAAGTCTGGGGACTTGAAAGTGAAGTGAACTTAGATGAATAAACAAACTCATTTCTACATAGTTTATTTGAAATATAAAATGGAAAAGCAGAGAAAATTGCCTGTACACCTTTAGCTTTAACTACCAAAAATATTGCCCTGTTGCTCATAGGTATTACAAACTTTTATACGTGAGGTCCCAGCTTAAAAATAGCAAGGCTAAAGTGAAACCCAACAAAGAAAATTATTATCAGTGTAATCTGTCATCAGATAAATATTTTCATTTATCTTCATAAATGGACTGTATCCTCTGATTTCTAAAGTTTCTTCTGGTTTAGAAATCTACCATTCCTAGTTCTTCTAAGATTTTGAATTTGCATATACATTTATTTTGGTCGTTCTAAGTATTTGGTCTAAATACTTAATTAGAAAGATGAAAAATATTCATCACGAGGCTGCATTACGACAGTCGTGGGCCCTGGGAAATTGTGTCTTCCTGGGTGCCTTCCTCCATTAAAAAAAATCATAAGAAAAATTATATTTTACAGTTGTGTTTATATAAAGCTGAATATATTAAGATCATGTATTAAAATATTTTCTTCTACATAAAAGTTTATTTTTTAATTCTTATTTAATTTTCATTAAATTTTTATTCTTAACTTTTATTCTTAATGATTTCAAAGACCTCTTAAAGTGTCGTGGGTTCTAGCTACCATCTATTCTAATGAGTGAGTTGGCCCTGATTTATCTACTCGATTTGGTGTATCTGCTGGCTCTCAAGTCATCTAGGGTGGTGCTTCTCAAATTTTATTTTGCATGAAAATCAGAGAAATATTGTTAAAATGCAGACTCTGACTCAGTAAGTATGGGGTGGGTCATGAGATTCAGCATTTCTGACCAGTTCCCAGGTTATGCTAAAGTTGCTACTCAGTGGACCACACTTAGAGTACAAGGTGCTAACAAATAGGTGCCTGGGCCCTCCATACATCCATATATTGTTCTTCAGCGTCTATGCTTTCTTTAGGTGCTGCCTTGTAACCACTGGTCATGCTTCTCTCAGGCATGCAAGAAGATCCTACCGCCTGCTTCACACACATCTACTTACCTACTGACATAGATTCATACCCAGACCCACACTTGTCTCTGAATCTGTGTCTGGAAGAAGGGTATGCCAATATATTAGCAGAAATCATTCATATGTGGTAGAAATCTAGAGATATCGAAAGTTATCTGTGTAGTTCACTGTTTGCCAGCTCTCTTCACTGAGCATGTGCCAATTTTCTAAATAAAATATTTTTTTATCATAAGTGGTTAGAAATAATTTATACTACAAACATATCCATGAAAAGAAGGCAACATACATCGGTCAAGGTACAATTAACAAAATGTCATTTTGGTGATCTTGTGGAAAAGATGGGAAAAATGAAACCTGGCTATTAAGGGAGTAAAATTATATTTTAATATGAAAGTGTATGTAATAGAATTCACAGTTTTACATTTACTACAATGAAAGCCAATTAAGTTTTAATAACATATTCTTCTAATAAACTGTGATTCTCCAGATTATATGATTTATCTTTTCACCTTCTGTGACCAATACATTCTAAACACTTACTATGTAATTGCTAAATCTTGCTTTTTAGTGAGTGAATAAATACATAAAATGTCTATTTACTTTAATATTTTTGGCAATGACCAACATAATCAATAATGAGCAAATCCAAGAAAATGGCTAAAAATTCAGGGTCTATTACACAGGTTGTTATCATAACTTGAAAGACACCTACCACACTATTCATTCCAACTCTTAAATATCACTGGCACTTAAACTTTAAAAAATTTGTCTTTGGGGATCTACAACACTACCCAAAAGTTTACTTTTACAATTTTTTTAGAACTTAAAACATTGCTCATGAAATATATTCAGTTTATCTGAATAACATAAAGTAGTATTACTTCACTTTTTCCATGAAATCTTAATGGACATTCTTTTTATCACCTCAATTTGTTATAAAGTGGTAATTTTTTTCTCCAAAAACTCATATTTTAACTTACAGTATGTGAATATTTTTTTCTAAATCTTTCTCTGATCATCCATCAGACTTTGATAGTTATAAATGCTAGCTTAAATCCAAATGATTTGAACAGAAAAGAAAATAAAAATCCATAGTTTGAGATTGGACAAATATATTTTGCTTGGCAGTCAAGATCTCATACAACTGAATAATACAGTATGTCATCGCAACATAACAAATACAGTATATATGTATATATATATAATCTTTGAAGTTTTAATGTTCTCTTTGTGCTATACCTTTTAAAATTTTATTTATAACCAGTATATGACATATAAACAATGGAAAGCTTTCAAAGTTGAATTCATTACAGGTATTAAATGCACCCATAATTATACCTTTCTCCATTCACTTGAGGTGACCTGTTATTTGGCACTTTTTGGATGGAAATATTCTTACTCAATTCATGGAATGTTTTCAACTATATTAGTGCAGTATGTAGTAACTGCCTTACCCAGACATATAATTCTTACAGAAATCCTGGAATGGAACTCCATGAAATTAATATTCTGTGTTTCCCCTGCAGACCTTTAGAAAGAGGAATTTTATATGATTTTTGCAGAAACCTGATATAAGCCTATATAACTTAAGGATCACATTCAGGTTATTTCCCATAATAACTTAGCACCAGGCCAACACCCTGTATACAATGCCATATTTATTTTAGGTGAACTATAGTTTTGAGGTTTTATAATTTCTTTGCGTAATGTGTATATTTAGAAAACACGTACATACGGTTGACAGACGTTGTAACTATCCCTGCTATACAATATAGCCATTGAGCCTTTGTCTCTGAATCATACAAACATAATCTTATGAACTGTTTTAAACTTCAGGAGACAGATTACTTTATCCCGTATTTCAAATTTTTAAAATTTTTATGGCAATATATATATATGCAATATTTATACATGTTAAAGAGATTCATAATTGCCTATGTAAGTCTGTCTAAATTAATTTATTCACGTATTTCCCCTGAAAGGCTTCACGACTGGTCCTTTGGTGGTGAGAAACATGATGTCATGGAGAACGAGTGACCTAACTACTAAGCACAGAATTGCTCCTAGAAAATTAAATCATTTAGGGATGCAGTGATATGTTTAATTATATAAAATTTAAAATATAAAAAGAATATATGAAACATATATGTGAGTTAGGAAGCACAGTAAGAAAAGATCCCTGTGATTCTACCACACAACCTAAGAACTAGAATATTACTAAAGGTGTTTCATCTATTCATATGTTCCCATTCTTTTTCCTCCCCAGAGGTAATCACTACATTGAATTTTGTGTTTACTGAATCCTTTTAAAAATAGCTTCATCACAACAAAATGTGTTACTTAGATTTGGTTGCTTTTGAATTTTACAGAAATGATATAGCACAATTATTAGCTTACAATGTTATAGAGTAAAGAATGGCCACCTACAGCCATGGGCCAAATCTGACCATGAGTCAAATGTATTTTATGCAAGGTCTAGTTTTTCCACAATGGCAAGAAGACCTGGCAGAATATCTCGTGTTCCTTACTGTCTGAAATAAAGCCTCCAATAATCACTTAAATTATCAGAGATTAGTAATTCGAAGATTACATCATAAATTTCTAAAGGACTAAAAATTCCTTCTAAATTCTAAAAGACTAAAATCAAGTTGTTTCAAACTTATTTAGTCAGTTAGAGCTGCCATAACAAAATGCAAAAGGCTACTTGGCTTAAACAGCAGATGTTATTATCTTATAGTTTTGGAGGTTAGGAATCTAGGATCAAGGTGCCAGCATGGTTGGTTTCTGTTAAAAGCTCTCTTCCCATCTTGTAGATGCCTGCTTTCTTGCTATGTCCTCACCTGGTGGCAGAAGAGGGAGGGTGGAAAGCAAGGAGGGAGGGGGAGGGAAAGGGAGGGAGAAAGGCAGAGGGGAAGTAGAGGGAGAGAAAGGGAGGGGGAGGAGGGAAAGAGACAGGGTGAAAGGGTAAGCTCTGTGTCTCCTCTCAGCAGGGCACTAAGCTCTTCATGAGGGCCCCACCCTCAAGACCTCATCTAAACCTAGTTACTTCCCAAAGGCCTTTTTCCAAAACTCATAACATTTGGGGGCTAGGGCTTCAACATATGAATTTGAGGGAATATAATTCAGTCCACAACACTTATGTGTGAATTTTGTATTTTAAATTCAAAACATATATATAATATATAAATACACACATATAATTATAATATGTAATTATATACATAATGATAAAATTGACCAAGCAATATATATATTGACCAGGCAATAAAATAAATTGAACAGGCAATATATCCGAACTTCCATGGCTGGTCTTCTCCCTTTGAACATTCAGAACCGCAAATCAACACACCCTATTTCATGAAGCATTTTTCACAGCACTGAAGTCATGACTGACTGCTATGGTTGAGCATATGCAGACTTTAAAATACAGCTGTTGGTGTTGCGTATTTTTGTTTCATGTAAAAGCAGAACCAACTACACTCAGGATCACATAGTTTTGTTATGAGTCACACAACCTATCTGCCCTCACAGCCTTTTTATCACTCCATTCCTCACCTTCTCTACTAAGTACTTAAGATTTCCTAAAATAACAACCCTTTTCTGAAACACCCTCTAAATTCATAAATTCTTTCCTCTGTTCGTTCAGTTTCCTTTGACCAACTCATTCGTTTCACAGTATATACTCCAGAAACACTACAGGTATATGTTATATAAACATGTTTTATTTGCCTTTTTCAACTATAAATTCACCTTGTTATCTTTCTCCAATGTGCAATTTAATTGATTAATTGCTGGGCCTCACTCCCAGAATTTCTTATGCACAAGGTCTGAGGTGGAACCTAAACATTTGTATTTCTAATAAGTTCCCAGGTGATGCTAATGTTCCTGGTCTGGGGACCACACTTTAAGAACTACTAATTAAAGTATTTTTTAGCCTTTCCAAAATCCAAATGATGTCCTTGGAATAATCCAGGTCATGGAAAGCTAAACCAGATTATTTTGACTGGTATGTAGGCTTATGCCAGCAGATCATATTGAAACATTTTTAAAAAGTCATGGAGAACCTGTCCTTAGATTTATTATAAAGATGCTGGTAGCACATTGTGTGCATTAATTGGCTTCTTTTATACCTTGGCACATTGTCCACTATCCTACCTGGGTTCTTTCTGCAGGTGAAAGCCTAGGGTAGAAATTTCATCAGGACTCAATGACTCATCATGCCTGTTTTCATTTTTGAATTGTATGTTAAGTAACTGACCATGTTTCTGTCTTTGGCTTGATTCTTATGAAGCTCAGAGGCAAATTAGTAGCCAATTTCTAATAAATTGTGTGAGAATTAAATTATTTGTGCATTAATTTTATTCTTGGCTCTATCTTCTATTATTTACCCTGATTTTTCCTACCCTCCTATCAACTTCCTCTTATTTCTATGTTTTTCCTTTTTGTGTCCTTACGGGTTGCTTATTTTGGAAGAGAGGAGTGGTAAAGGTTATGAAATAAACAACCAGCTTAGCCATCAAACAGATAAATGCATGACAACACAGATGATGTCAAAATTAGTAAGAAGAGGTTCAATAAATTCCACTGAGTATAAAAGAGAGAATTTGGGGATCTATTATATTTTCCCTGGAGTGTTACCCTTATTACTTGGTTAGAGTCCCACTATTCTTCCACAGTGGGGTTTACAGTATTTCATTGTTAATTGAGGTTTACATTGAGTTTCACAGAGCATAGCTGGGATTGCTTTCCAGGAGAACACAGCCCACCAGGTCCAGGATTCTCTCTTTTGCAAGGAAATGGGGGAGAGTACTTCATAAATCTAAGTGATTCTGCTTCCTTTTATACATCTGGAATGTTGTATTTATTATTGTAGAGAAAACTAAAAAAAAAAAAAAGGTGGAGTACTATTCACGGTAGATTATTTTTACTTGTTCAACTATACTGTGTTTAATTAGCAGGGGGAAATGCAGCCCAACCAAATGAGGAGGGGGCTTGTTTTCTGCGGTTGTTGTTCAAGGTCTTCTTGCTTACGTGTCAGTGAAATAGTCCCCATATATGGCTGCAAACTTGTTGATTCTTTTAAACAAACATTGAGTCAGACAGAGGGAAATCATTTCCATATTTCATGCCGAAAATACATATGTTTTCTATCAAAAATTTTGGGAGTTTTTTTGGGTTTAATTGAGGAGATTAATTTACTAGCATGTTTCATGTTTCTCTGCACTGTAATTTATTTTTAATTACACATGAATACCATATGTAGTTCATTGACACTCTTTATTAATTCTTGAAAGTAAATTTACTCACCACTCATGTCACTTGTATCATGGGGTGTGTGTTCCTTGTTAAGTGATTCCTTTCTAATTTCTAAATAATTAGCTAATTAAGGGCACGATCCTAGGGTTCTTATGCAAGGATAACACCCACTGGCTTGAAGACAGCGGGATTTGCTTTTATTGTGGATCACAGTGCTGAGTGTCCTTATCATGTTGTTTTTTCTAATTAAAGTCGTATTCATATTTGCAAATGTTCACATGTGAAAATAAACTTGTTAGACAAGCTTCTGGGTTTCTGTGTTGTGAAGGTGGTTGAGTCACTGATGGTAGATGCTGGAGTATTTCAGCGGATCCAGTTAGCTCCACTAATCAACGGTGCACTGCATCTACGGCCCTGGCTAGCCGCTGCGCAAACATCTGTAGTTGATCATAGGAACGGCATTAAATCAGACTAAACATCCTAGCCCTGGGACACTAACCTCACTACTGCGAATAAAAATGATAATGATAATAATAGCTTATAGCTTTCTAGCATTACTATACGCCAGACACCGTTACATATACTTATATACCTCAGTTAATCATCACCAAAACCTGTTGGAGCTTGTATATATCCTAATAAGAGTGGGTTAATAAGGTCATTATTTTATTTAAAGGACATCACATTTCTGCAAATAACAGAGAAGTATTTAAATGCACTAGAAATACCAATGTTGAAGACTGATATGTCAAACTGTGCTTGATTCTGACCTGTACTTTGACATAGAATTTGAAAAGGAATGGTGTGATTTCTTCATCTATCATAATTTATTTCATTAGTTGGTGAGATTTTAGTAGGAAGGATACCTAATGCTGCATTGTGCATTGTGAACCAACCGTCAAATAAGTATAATGGGAGAACCTTGCCCCTTGTTCAACTGGGCTGATACGGAAGGTGAGATTCTCTGTGTTTATTTCCTGTGTGCTTTTAAAGTGGGAAAGATCCACTGGGCTATTTAACTTTCTATTCCATCTCCTGTATCCCTCCCATCCTTTATTGAATTCAAGCCATTGCTGCTTCTCATTTAAACCCATATGTTAATGTGTGAGCTGGTTCACCCTGTCTCTGGCCTTCCCTCCTTCCCTATTCCTCTGTACAAGGAATCTTCCCACAGCACTTCTCTGAGCAAGCAGCCCCCTGACAGGAGAACCCCAGGTAAGCCCCATAGTTTCCAATAAAAGACCCAAGGCATTGCTGACACATTATAATGTCTTCACAGCATGGCTTTTACCTGGCTGCATGATTTTGATCTCTTCTTACCTCTTCATACTTCCCCCCTTGCGCGGTGCTGCCCTGACAGTTGTCTACAACGGGCCATACAGAAGCACTGAGTATGTGCCAGGCTAGCCATCTCCTTCACTTTGCTTCTGCTCTTACTTCTGTCTGGCGTTCCTCCTCTGTCTCCCATTAATATAGAGTGAGATGCTACAAACTCCATGCCTAAATATCATCACCTCCTCCAGGAAGTCCTTCCTGAGTATGAGCATTAGTAAAACTCCTGTTGCTCTGGGCTTCAATTCCCTTCTCCCAGGACTTACTCTGATCTGTGATGTATTTATTTTTTTACGTGATTGACTCACTGTCAGATTAGGAATTCTTTGAGAACAGTAATTGCCTCCCCTTCTGTCCCTCCCCCACCACATGCATGCTCACTCACATGTCTGTGCTAGGCCTGGCATCACTCTGTAGCTACTGGAGGCCTCAGGGCCACGTGTGGGTTAGCGGAGTTGTTGTCTTCCATGTGAACAGTATCTTTATTTCACCTTTTAATGTCTTTTATCTTTTACTTTCTCTTTATTTATAAGCAGTGCTCACGTAGTATATTGGTAGGAATGCATTATTCTGCTTTTAGATAACAGCTGTCCCTCAATAAAATGTAAACTTCTTTAACATAGAGTTCTTGTCTTCTTAATCACTTATTCATTCCGGGCACTCTGCATCCCAGAAAGGCTATAGAGTGCCTCCGGAGCCAGACTGTCTGGCTTAACGTCTCCACTCTGCTTGCACCTAATGCTGCAGCCCTGGGCAAGTTAGTTCACCTCTCTGACCTTCAGAGGACATCAGCAGAATGAGGAAAGTGACCGTATCCACCTCACCTTAAATAAGATGTGTGCAACGGCTGGGGTAGTGCCTGGCCCCAAGCAGGCCCTTGATACCTGCCCTTGGTTCTCGTTGTGGTGGGGGTGCCTTTCCCCTCTCTCCTGGACCCCACATACTCCCACTTTACCACGCATGGCCTGGGGTTCCTCATGGTCCACAGGTAATAGAGACTCTCCTGAAGGCCTGACTAGAAGCTCCCAGAAGACAATTCCTGATCAGTTCTAGATGAAATGCCTCTTGTGTTAAATAGATTTCTGCCAGTGTTCAAAAGTGCTTCTTCTTCTAATTATTTCTTTAACCACCTCTGTCCCATCTGACTATATCCCTTCTGCGTTGCTCAGGCAAACTCTAAGAAAAGCCTGAGCAAACAGGTAGGCCTTTCAACTTGTACCCTGAATGCACAACTAAATCCAAGGCTAATGAAGTTCATTCAGATTAAAAGCACTTCACATGCCTACGACAGCTCTTTATATAATGCAGTTAGGGGTAGAAAATTCATGGTATTTCATGCCTACTTATATGCTTTTCATGTGAAAAGATACAGTATAATAAAAGTCGAGGATTACTCATGTTAATTTATTATATTTTGCTGATATAGTCACATCAAGGGCTTAAGAAATATACTTCCACAGCAGTACGAATGAAGGAAGGGTGGTTTAAGACATGGTGCATAAATGCTCTCCTTCCTGCCGCTTTTAATGACACTTCATTTAGAAATACACCCTCTTTCATATGGATAACACTATTTTAGAAGTAGACTTTTTAGGAAAAGACAGTATAAAATGCATTGAGCTGATTGTTTAGTAAAAAATTTGAGAAAATTATCCTCATATAAATATACTGAAATGTAACAAAAAATGAAAGGCAGATGCCCCATAATTCTCTTCAGCATTAATTTTTAGAAGAAATCTATTGTATATACCAATTTAGTTTATTTAACATATTTTATATGACATGTAAATAAAAAGAGCTTTATTTAATCTTAATTGGGTGGGTTTGGTGCCTTTGGAATTATAACTGGAGCAAATTATATTTAAATAAAACAAAAACAATTCGTGCTGTCTTTTCACTAAAAAAAGGATCTTGGAAATATCTTTGATATGAATCAACAAGCAAATACTGAACACCTACATACACAAAACACTAAGTTGGGGTGGGGTGGGGGTTGGAACAGAACCAATACTCAGGGAATCAGTAATCAAATTAGACATCTTGTAAAATCATATACACATGTCAACTTCAGTAACTGTATAAGTCAGTATGCAATGCAGCCTAAGTTAGGAGTGCAGATAATAAGCTAGAAGAATTCAGAGGAGAAAAATATTGTAGTGGGCATGAAACACCTGGCAGTCTTCAGAGAGGAGGTACTATTTCAGTTGACAGTAGGTTATATTTAATGAGCAGAGGAAAGGGAAAGGATATATCTGATCAAAAGGTGCAATGGGAAGAGGAAGACTGACTGGGAAGCAAATGAACTTTAAGGTGCATGGGTCGCTCCCCAAATCTGTACTCTATGTTGTATTCATAAATTTCCCCCTCTCTCCCTCCCTCCGATCCTCCTTAAAGAAGATCTCCCAAGGTGCATAAACTTGAGACCCCATAAAATCTCTGTTTATCTGATAAAGAACCAAAGTTGATGGGGCAAAATGATTTCCTGTTAGGACTATAAATGGACTGGTCTTCATTTAGCAGAAGGTCCATATGAAAGTGGCCCAGGGCAATGACTGGAAGTGTAGTCCTATAGACTGAATGTTTATTTCCCCTCAAAATTCATCTGTTGAAACCTAATCCCCAGTGTGATAGTATTTGGAGGTGAAGGGTTTGGGAAGTGATTAGGTAATAAGGGTGGAGCCCTCAGGAATGGAATTAGTGCCCTTACAGAAGAGATCATAGAGAACTCCCTTGTCCTTTTTACTACATGAGGACACAGTGAAAAGGAGGCCATCAATGAATGAGGAAGCGGGTTCTCAGCAGACACCAAAAACCACCTGTGTCTTAATCTTGTTCTTTCTACCTTCAGAACTGTGAGACATAAATTTCTGTTATTTATAAACCATCTACTCTGTGGTATTCTGTTACAACACCCCGAGCAGACTAAGGTCAGTAGGTTAGGACCAAATTGCATAAGTCATTCCTTTTCACACTAAAATACAAAATCACTTGAAAATTTATCCAATGTGCAATGAGAAACCACAAAAGATTTTAAGAAAATGAATATTAATTGCGCTCTTACCATATATATCAAAGATTGATCATCATGAATCTCTTATAGGCTGTGTCAAGGTCATACGGTAAGTAAGTGGTGGTGCTGGGACTCTAGAACGCATCCTTCTGACTGTCTGTGCAACATCTTCTTCCTGGTCCATGCAACAGAGGAGTGGGAAGAAGCAGCTGGCAGTGACAGCCAAAATAAGATGAGTGTGAGAAGAAGAAGGAAGAAGGGAAAATGAGGAAGCATAAGAACAGACTGCCATAGATGGGAATCTAAAGAATCGAATGATGTGAAGTATCAAAGCCTTTCCTCTTGTCTGGGAAGCAATTAAATAGGCGATAGAAATATAAACTTCCAGTAAAATAATATTTTATTGCTGTAAAAACCACTCTGGGTTAAAATTACTTAAATCACAGGGGAAAAAAAAGTTTAAATCTTAGTTATACCTAAAATATCTTCTTGATTTACTAATTTTTTAACTACAGAAGATGTGGTGGTCTCTTTTTAATAATAGAATACTATCTCAATTCTCATTAGACATTTCCTTGTACTTTACTTGTATAATAATTACTTTTGAACATGTTTTACTAGATTATAACTTTGCAGAGGGCAGGGTCTGTGGCTGCGTCTTTTAGCAGACCTGAACACATTGCTTTAAGTGTTATTATTTACTTGTTAATGTTAATATTTACTGAACACACACACACTCATGTGCATGGCTAATCCCATTATAGTGATTTTGATGTCTAAAGAACAGGCTTCCTTTTTCTGACATCATTTTTTCAATATGAAGGAATTGAGGAAGAAGACAGTGAGTTTAGAGTCAATCAACAACCAGCTCAGCCGATTTTAGAAAAGAGAAGCATACTGAATATGCTAAAGAGAAGCCGTCTGGCAATCAAATGACTGAGAGATGTCAAATGGGACCATCGGTGTTTTGGAAAGTTTTTTCAAAAAGACTAACTTGTGATTTTTTTTTTAAAGATTTTATTTATTTATGTGACAGAGAGACAGCCAGCGAGACAGGGAACATAGCAGGGGAGTGGGAGAGGAAGAAGCAGACTCCCAGCGGAAGAGCCCAATGTGGGACTCGATCCCAGAACACCGGGATCACGCCCTGAGCCGAAGGCAGACGCTTAATGACTGCGCCACCCAGGCGCCCCTAACTTGTGATTTTTAAACAATTTCTTTCGTCTCCAATCTTTTGTCTGGTAGGAAGATGATCTTTTTCATACTGAGTATATTGCTCCCCTTTTGAATATTATGTATTAGCTCTCCACAACTTAGATTCTTTTTTTTTTTTAAGATTTATTTATTTATTTGAGAGAGAGAGAGTGAGCATGGGAGGCGGGGGGGGGGCAGAGGGAGAGAGAGAGAGAAACTTTAACAAACTCTGCACTCAGCACAGAGCCTGATGTGGGGCCAGATCCCACCATCCTGAGATCACCACCTTAAGATCAGGACCTGAGACAAAACCAAGAGTCAGACGCTTAACCAACTGTGCCACGTGGGTGCCCCTCCACAGCTTAGATTCTAAAGAAGCAGTATAGTAATTAAAAGTGAAGGCAGAGTCACACAGAACAGTTGAAATCACAGGTCCATCACTGACTATCTATTTAAGCAAGATTTTTTTATTTTGTTTTTCTTTAAATAAGTCTCAGTTTCTCTTTGTCTTTTCTTCACTTAAATGGTTATAAATGAGAAGTTAATCAAATGAGCCATGGAAATGGGCACAGCACAACGAATACTCACAATGTATTAGTATTTGTATCAGTAAACAGTTTTCAGAGAAATAGGCTGATAGGAGTGAAGGGGGAGGGAAGGAGGAGGAGGTTGCGAGGGAGGGAGTTGAGGGGGGGAAGGAAAGGAAGAAGGAGGAAGAAAGAAAGAAAAACAGATTTTAAAGAATTGATTCATGGGATTATGGGGACTAACAAATCTGAAATTTGCAGGGCAGACCAGCATGCTGGATTATAGGGCATAAATACAGGAAGAATTATGTTATAGTCTTGAAGAATTCCCAGAATCCATCTTCTTCAAGAAACCTGTTTTTGCTCTTAAGGCCTTCAACTGATTGGATGAGGCCCACCCACATTATGAAAGATAATCACATCCACACACCTTCATAGCAACGTGTAGACTAGAGTCTGACAAAACATCTGGGAACTATAACCTAGCCAAATGACACATAAAATTAGCCAAGATGGTATTATTACTAAGGAACAAACCTGACTTCCTTGTAATTGCTGGAAAATATGTGCTTTCTCTTACCCATGTCTCCTTTATAGACCAGCTTCCTCTTTATCCTGAAACAATCTACCCCTACTGATCTGCATGGCAAACTTATACTAATCCTCCAGGTCTCAGGTAATTCCTTAAATTCTTTGCTCAACTTTCCTTATTACTCCAGGCAGAATCTAGTGCATCTCCCGTATTCAAATAGCGCTTTGAGTAATCCTCTTGAAAGCAACACCATATAAAATTAGATTGCCCCTTTTTTGTTATTATATTCTCAGCACACATTTAGTTAGTATAGAGTAAAAATTTGAAGGTTCAAATGAATTTTTCAATTTTGGAAAGAAAAGAGGGAAGGAAGCAAACGAAGAATAAGGAAGAGAAGAAGGAAAGAAGTAAAGGATTATTAATTTCTTTCTACAATCTGCTCTTGGACATCCTTAGTCACACAATATTTTTACCCTTCCCATTTGACTCAGGGGATGAAACTTGATAAAGTATTTGCCTACAATCTTCTTAAACTTGAGAACAATGCAATATACGTGATAAATATGTTTATATGCAACATAAGTACCCCCCATAAAACTATCACAGAGCTGAAGATTTTGTGGTGGGATCTGAGATGGAGATAAAAACTGATTGAGCCTATAATTTTTTAAAACAATTTTTTTGTTATTACTTTTCATGAAAAATTAGGTAACTCTAAAATATTTTATTAGATATCCCATCATGTGTTACATGTCTTTATCATGTTTAATGTGAGAATCAAGCCTGAGCCACCATATTTATCTTCTTGTCAATGCCTTCATGCAGATAATTCCTGGATATCCTACAAGTAAGAGGTCATGAAAACCATTTTCTGGAATGATGTTATTATGTCTCACATGAAAAGACATCACTTATGGGTAGATAATTCATGTTGCTGCCTTCTGAATGGCTGAGTCTCCTCAGCCGGTTTATCTCCTGGTCACCTCCTCTGCAATCAGTTTAAAACGTGATTTGCTATTGGACCCTATGTAGTTGACTGTGAGACCTGGGAAGTCAAAAAACTCCTGTATTGTTTATACTTACAAAAGAGGTGGCACATGATGCCAAATGTGGCCTTGGCAGTGAGAAAGCTCAGGGTACCCTTTATTCCACATCTGCAGACAAATGATGGACAAAACACTTTAGAGCTCTATTTACTACAACATCATCCAAGATGCATTCTTAGTCTCAGAGAAGAGAGATAAATGAGCCAATGACTAAGTCAATGAACAAGGAGAACTTTTTGTTGTTGCCTTTCTTTTAAACTTAGAACTAAGTTTTAGCTTCAAGCATTAATTTCATCTCAGCGACCCTATTTCTTTTTCTTTTTTTTTTTTTTAAAGATTTTATTTATTTATTTGACAGAGAGAGAGACCGCCAGCAAGAGAGGAAACACAAGCAGGTGGAGTGGGAGAGGAAGAAGCAGGCTTCCAGCAGAGGAGCCCAATGTGGGGGCTTGATCCCAGGACTCTGGGATCATGCCCTGAGCTGAAGGCAGATGCCTAAGGACTGAGCCACCCAGGCGCCCCAGCGACCCTATTTCTAATAATGAAGTAGTGGTCCCCTTTAAGTCTTTGTCATTACCATTGAATTCTGTTGAGGTAACAGAACTTTACAGGAGGTAAATCCTGAGCAGTCACTGAAGACCTTGGAGAACATAGGACGTGGAGGGGTGGGGGTGGGGAGAGGGAGTGGAAGAGGGAGATTGTTTCCCTCTGGGCCCTTGGAATTAGCATCATACACATACTACGTTTATTTTCATTTTTCAGTCATTGGAACTTGACATTAAGTTTTATCTGAAGTGAAGTCGTGTTTTAATTATTGATTTTGTTAACTGTGGATAGTATTGTCTTCCTTTGCATGCAATTTCTTCAACTGTCTTAGATATGGGTTTTCAGGGTCATTATGAGTAGGAGGGCTTTTTGTTTGTTTGGTTGGTTGGTTTGGATTGATTTTGTTTTTGGTTTTTCTTTCTCTTTCTCTTGGCTTAATTCTGATCACAGGACAGTTCTTTATCCTTCTGTCTCCCTAAGCCCATAATTTGCATAAAACCATAATTCGGATACTGTGAATTCTAGCTTCTTTCATGAGCTGAGAACCCTAGGCATCCCCTTGCTTCAAGCAGTAGAGCTGGAACAGAGGAACTGAGCCCCTACCCCCACTACCAGCTTCTGGCTCAGGAGCCCAAAAGTCATTTATATTCAGCCACACTTCCCAATTTTTCTAGTCTAAGGAGATGTTTGGTTTGTTTTTGAACCAGGCTTTGTGTTAGGGTGTCTTCTTTTTATATTTTATCTTTCACTTTTAAATGATAAGAGTGGAGGCATGCTTCAAAACAGCTACTGACAGAGCCATTGTGACCAGATGTCCCCAGGGTCCTTACATTATCTAGAGTTCTTTGATACTGAGCCATAGACTGAAAATAGGTTAACTATCCTCTGATGATTCAATGGTTCTCAAATTTTCATATGCCTAAGGGTCACTCAGGTCTTCATTACAAAGCAGATTCCCAGACTCTATCTCTAGAGGTTCCAATTCAATATGGTTGGGTGGGAGGGGGGAGTGGAGCCTACATATCTGCAGTTTTAATCCACCTAAGTGATATGGTCTGTTCCAACAGTGGATAACTGATAGATTCTCAGAAACCAATAGCTCCAGTATATTACAATTCAAGCATGAAGAGGATTGGTTACAGGGGCAGGGAATTCTATTCTTCTGCATTGGACAGCTATTTGTGTGACCCTTCAAGAATCAGGATATCCTGTGAAGAAGGGGAAGAAAGAACAGTAATGACTATAGTTCCAATGTGAGCAATAGAGAGGAACAGAGCCAGCACATTCAGTCAAATTCTGTGTAGCATGGTTGACATAAGAGAATCTCAGATCAGAGATGCAACACAAAGAAAAAAAAATTTATATAAGTTTAATGTAGTGTCTCCTATTCAATATCTTAATATAACTGCAGTTGGAGAGTTTGTCTTATATGCTAGAAATGTCCGTGAGTACTGAGAAAAGCAGAGAGGGAATACACTACTCAACAATATTCTGTGAAATAATCTTTTATGGGGATTAAAATTTGATGGATTAAGGTGTTAAATTTATACTGAAGAGAACTTGACTAATAAGTGGCTTAATGACAGTGATATGAAACAATGAAAAAACAGTAGATACTAGCTGATGAATTCTTCACTATATTGATGTGGAAGTTCCTCATGACCAAGAAAATGGCAAAGCCTTTTTTTATCTATTTGCATGTTACTCTATACGTAAATTATAAAATGAGTGAGCGACTGATCTCAGGATCTTCTGGCTTGCAGTAGCTAAATGGTTCCAGTCCCATACTGTGAAGGATTAGTGCAAAGGAACAGCACCTAACCTTGGGGAAAGACAATTAGATCATTCTGCATGTTTGTTTGTATATGTGTGTGTGTGTGTATGTGTGTGTGTCCCTCTGCCAAAAGATGTGCCAAAAAATTCTAAAATTGAATGAGTTATGATAATTCCTTAACAAAACAGACCTTAGTTACTATAAAATTCCTCTATGCCTTCTGCTCTCTAAATCATCTTGTATATAAATGGGAGAAAAGGCCCAAAACTTGCTTGCTTTTTCTGTTTTCTATTACAATCTAAATGGGCTAGGCTGGGGGTTGGCTTGACATTTAATTATGGAAAACTGAGACCAGTTCTTCCATAGCTTTAGCTAGAGTCTCTCCTGGGGCACAGGCACACTTCAGATGAACGTATCTGTGATCCCGCCGTAAAAGTTTAACCTGAGGAAAGGCCGGCTGACGGGTGTTATGTAACTTGGATTTAGACTTCTGGTTAGCGATAGATACTCCCCGCTAAAAGAGAAGCTGAAGATGTCTACGTGTAAAAGGAAGATGTGACAGAAAAAAAGGGTTTATATAGTGCATCTACATAGGAAAATTTCAACTCACAGAAATAACAGATTTTGAATATTGCTCTCCAGGAATAGGCAGTCAAGAAACTGATACGAGAGATTACAGACTTTTAGTATAGTCATCAGAGTGCTTAAGACTGGCAAATTTATCTGATGAAATGTATGTCATCCTTTATGAGCAAAATACTGCATACACTCCAAAGTTTCTTTTCTTTCTTTCTTTTTTTTTTTGCCAGCAATATACTTCTGATAACTGTCATCCATTTTTTCATAAATGTGGCAATGTACTATGGAAATTTCTGCTGACTAACCAAGGAAGTGAAGAGTAAAATGAGGAAATAGAGCATTTCTTTTGACAGAGTGACTTGAAAAGTATGGTGTCCATATATAAACATGCCAGATTAAAATCCTGATCTTCATGGATGTGGTGTCTGAGTGACTTCATGTGGAGGCAACATAGTTCAGTGGCTAATATATGGGATTTACAGATAGATCTTGGATCAGCTGGGTTTAGGCTTTACCTTTGTACTAAATATATGACCTTGAATTTGACAGCATCCTTTCTCATCTGAATAAAGTAATTATGCAAGATGACTAGCACAGGGCCTGCCCTCTAGTTCCCCTGGAAGTGTGTGCTAGGGGGAGAAGAGGAGAGGGGTGGTAGTGGTATAAAGGGCAAAGGATGAGAAGAGAGAAGCAACTGAATACAGCCTGTTATGCAAAGCGTCCTGTTCTAGGTATGAGCTATCAGAATACAAGCGATCAGTTGTCTGAAAGCTGGTAATGGTGGACCAGGAGATTCACTTCCTGTATTCTCAAGAACAGAGTTGCTGCCCAGCTGCCAGGAAAGCTGCCTTTACACAGCCTCCCCCTGTCAAGGCCAAACTTCACCTTTCCTGGGATGGTCCACAGACAAGGACTGATGAAGGCAGAAGTATAAAGGTCCAGCTTTGTCAGCTTATTGGGACATATATTCTAGCAGTTGACCAAGGCTTTCTTAGGCTTTTTTCACAGTTCAATTTGTCCCAATATCCAACCCTACTTCCTTCTCATTCCTTCCACAGGTATTGACCTCTAACAAACACCCTCTACTCCAGATTATTCTCAATTTCAAAGTCACAGAACCCAACCTGTGACACAGAGTACAAACTCTGGCAACAGGTGTAGAGCATTACAGTCCTAGGAAGCAAGCACACTAGACATGGTCCTTTATACCTCCACATTCCATGCAGCTTTTGCATAGAAAGTTTATGAGATTCATAAAACAACATGGTTTTACAAAACCTCTGTGAATGCTTATCTGAATGCTCATTGTGCAGAATTCTTACAAAGTAATGTCTACATACCCAAGGTATACAAATTGTGGCTAAAACCACAAACAAAAGGATGGTTATGAGACAGAGATAAATGGTTGCTATTGTTGTGGCAATCATTTTGAGAAATATTTCCCAGTAGCAGTGATAGATTTGCATGGGTTCATTACATTCTCTTCTTTTGGTCTTTAACACTGCATTTTTTTTTTTTTTTGGTCTTCTGCTTCCAAATATAGACATTTGCCAGGTGGCATGCTGGGTTGGGGCTATAATCCCTGACCAAGGAATTTAGTGACAATTGATGACCTATTTTGGGATTATTCTTCAGGGTGAGCTAATCATAACTGATGGCACAGCTGTGTCAAAAATATCTCCACTGAGACCTTTTATCTGGAGCTTCCCTGCCAGTCTGTGGCAGAATATAGTAAATGTTGTTATTATTATATAAATTATGGAAAAGCTAATAAAATATTCGCCTACCAGCCAATAGTGTGAACCAGAAGGACTTGGACCTCCTCTACTTGCTTAGTACAGAAGAATTAATTGAAGTCAGAGTGTAATATGGGTCAAAGAGTACCAAGGTAATTCATCAAATATCAGAAGTCAAGGTTGGGTTGTCAGGCTGGGTTTGGCAAGATATCACTTTCTTACACAGCAGAAGATAAAATAAAAAGAGGTAATTTCAGGAATATAAGAAAAATTAGGTCACCAAAGTAAATTCAAGGTTGAGAATCCCGGGATGTAAATAAAGAGGGATAAGGGAAACACTATATCGTATGTCCATAGAAAGGTCAAAGTAGTCATATTAGCGGTATAATAATAATGACACTTAATGAGCATTTACTATGTGCTGTCCACTGGGCTAAGCAGTGTACATGGATGAGACAACTATTATTACTACCTTTATTTCACCAGGTTTGGAGAGGTTAAGTAACCCATTCAGTCACACAAGTAATGAGGTATGGAAGCAGGATTTGATTAAAACATATTTAGAGCCCATGATATTAAGCATTATGCATCACTGTCTCTACATGGAATGACCCAAGAAATAGATTCCCAGGAGAGAAGGGAAGTGTCTTAAAGGACTTGTAACAGTTGATTCTACCTGTGAGTGTTTTTGTCATGCAACAAGGCTCTATAGATTAACCCTTTAATGTTGAGTTCACTTGGTTAGACAGATAATTGATCTAAACTGATCAACTTTTATGATATTTTAGTCTGCATGTACAGTATCACTTTTAGAAAAAGATAATAATTGGTAAGTTTTCATTATACAAAATTGCTATTTGCCTGATCCCATTCTTTCAGTTTGAGGGCATTTCTAATAATATTATCGGACAGCTGTATATAATATATACAATGTTATATATTAGAATGTATTATACAATACATAATAATATAGAATCTCATAAGCTTCATGAAGATATTAAAAATATTCATTATAAATGATTTAGCCAACTATACCAAGAGATAACCATACACCATCCATTATACAATTACCATAAGCATATAAAATAAATTATTTAGAGTGGGGTCTATTATGAGTTTTCAATACCAAAGTGGATAAAACTTCACCAAATACAGTTAAGAGAATTTCTCTAAAATATATCCATTCTAGATGTCCTCCCCCCAGCCCCAACCTTGGATCAACTGTGTTCTGCTGGTCTTCTTCCTTTTAATCTTTAATGTTCTTTCCTTAAACATCTAACACTCTAGCTCTATTCCTTCACCATGGAAGGAAGTAGTTGTACAACCCCAAATGAAATGGTCCATCCATTAGCCAGCCAAGCACTCACACAAAATGTAAAAGAACGCACAAGGACAACCTTACTTCAGGTCCAAGTAATCTATTCCAACCCACACAGGGTCTTTCTGTGCATGCACGTGAATGAGCCTGCATGCGTGTGTGCATGTGTGTGTGTGTGTGCGTGTGTGTGTGTGTGTGTGTTGGAAATGAAGTTTCTGGGATGTGTTCACTATTCTACTTCACTCATCCCCTCAACTTTTGTTTGGACTCTGAGGTCCCTCTAGTGACCACCTCTTGCAGTGGTAGACAAACCTGTCTTGTTCCCTTCTCTTTTTCCCTGTCCTCCATGGCCCCTCAGTTTGTTTAAACCGATTGTCTTAGGCCCTGCCCTCCCACATAACACACACCTTTGCTTCTCCTCAGTCACCACTGAGAGCTCTTGATGTTCTACCGCTTCTTACCATGGAGATCCTGGCTGGCAGTCCTCTGAGTGGATCACTTAAGACCCAAACAGATAACACAACTCCCACACATTACACATAGGAAAAGAGCATCTGTCTTAATTACGCTCAGAGATGATCGGCAGAGGCACTTTCCTGTGTCTCTGCCTGAGCTGTGACTATGACGTGGGTAAGTTTTAAATATTGTCTTGAGTCATTATAAATAGAATCTTCACTAAGCAGAAACTTTTTATAATACTTGCTCAAAAACAAATGAACATTCTCTATGAATATACTCAGGGAGATGACTGTTTAATCATTTTATGTTCACTTGGGTATGTGGGTGGGGAAGGGGTGAGGTCCGTACTTGCCCAGAAACTGTAAACTTTCTGTGCAAATTACCTTTAAAAACAGATTTAAAAAGTGAAATGATATTTTTAGAACCACATATTTATAGAAGTTTTTTAATTAGGAAAAAACATATTTTAGTCATTCTCTCTGAGTTCACTCATCTGCATATGGGAGGAAAAAGGAAAAGCCGAACTATGAGGTCATTGATATTCTTTCTAGTGCTAAGATCCTATGATAATAAAATATCTTGTAAGTGTTGCTTAAAAACAGTAACAAAGAATCTAGAGAGCCTAATGTATTCAGCCTATTCATTTTTTTCAATCATTTTCTATTCTGAAACTGTTGAAATGAATTACTATGTAATAGCTTTTTGTATTATGTAATAGCTGACTTTATTAGAAACCACCTTCTGGTTTCTGGTGAACATTTGCCCATATTGTGAAGTCATCATACAATCTGGCACAGTGGACACCTTATAAGTAGAAGAAATTTAGGACTGCAGCCATATTGCAGGTCATAACTAATATATTTTGGCAAAGAAATGTTTAAATGTTTATTCTTCTTTTATTAAAAATCATATATTTACAGTAGGCCAGCAAGGTGCTGAGACTATATTTGTTTTGTAACAAAAAGTCATCGCACTGCCGTATTTTTCCCAAACTAGAGTTCTACATTAGAAGGCTATTTTCAGAAGGACACAAATAAGTATCTTAGTGGATAATTTCTAATGCAAATGTACATATAAAAAGATATTTTTTTCCTATCAGGACAATGCTGTCTTGTTACAATCAAATATGGTTAAAAGAAAAACGCCCTAACAACATCCATTGAAAATTGGGTCTTTATGCTATCAAAAAGCTAATGATAGCATGATGAAAACCCAGCTATAATGGTACAAAAAAGTTCATAATTATGCTGATGTAAACATGATAATGTTTATATGTCTAGAAAGAAAGTGTACCATGTTATTACTTACTAGCGTTAGTGACAGAACACTTAGAGATAGGTTTTAAAAGAGGTATATGTGGTTTTAGCTGCATGACTCCCATTAAGGTCAATGAGAATTACATGGTTAAAGCACGGTACACCATTTTGAAAAATTATCCCAGAGGGCTCTAATATGTCTTTTTATGACTTACTCATGCAAATCCTTTTATTTTCCAATAGCTCTTTGGTGTGGCAGAGTAGGGTAGATGAATTTAAGCATTATTTTTATTTTTATAAATAAAAGCTATCTCTTTGAGAATCTAAGACAGTTGACTTATGGTAGGATTCCCATTCCCCTCCCCCCAATTCCTAAGTATGAGTGAAGCAAATTAATATATTTTAATGACAAAATAAAGTTCTTTCAATTGATGAGAATTGCTAACGTATTTTAGAAATGGAAATAATATTTGTTAATTTAATTTAATTCTGCATATACTTTCTGAGCTTCTACCTGATATCATATCACCATTCTAAGTCTCTGAGTTTAACTGTGAGTAAAACAAAGTTCCTGTTCTTTTAAGTAGCTTCTATTTAGTGGGGGAAGACATAATCAGTGAATTAAAAAGAAAAATAGATATTGTTTGAATACTCCATTTGTCACAAAATCATAAATTTTCTGCCAAAAAGAGATGTAATAACTATTTAATAAGATATACTATTTCATAGTCAATTCTTCTTATAATATTTATTCCCAAATATTCTTCTTTAATAGGAGAGGTGCTAAATTCCCCTAATATCAATATGAGGCCAATGTTTTAGAAATAATTTTGAAACAACATATAAAAGTACAAGTAAAAATGTATAAAGTAAGATGCTATGAATGATTGGAATAAGAACAAGAATGAGGTAAATATTAATAAAATTCAAACAGGAATATCTGAAAGAGAAGATGAAGAATGAAACTATGATAATGAAATAAAAGAAACACGTGATACTTTGAAGAATGAAGGATTTGATTTAAGTGAAAGGTTTTGATTCATAATTTTTCTTTCTCCTCCTGTTCACTGGTCCAGAAATTATTTGGGGTGGTGGAACTTTCCATATCACTGCTGTGATTGTTTACCTGCTTTCCATATTCACATTCTAAGAGGCCTTTAGAAAGGAGTCCCTGATAGAGACTGCTTTACACTACAAAAAAATGGGAAGGATAAGCACTGGTGACAAATTATAAGGGAGAGTCTAAAGTGACAGGAAGGTGATGTTCACACAAATTTGATGAATCTAAGTAGGTGGATGGAAGTAAACAATTATTAAGAAGAAAAGCAGAGAGATTTTTGTAGTGAATAGGAATTATGGTTACTTACACAATTAAAAATCATTGTCTCTGGTTGCTGAATGAATCAACTCATCGGCCCAGGATTAATAAAAACTTATTTTTTGTTTTTATTTTTTATTATCCTTCACAATTGAGTGCAAATTTTTGTAGACCTAAGAAGCTGTGCACTATGCATCTATCACTTTTTTTTCTTTTTTGAGAGCATTGCCCATTTTTCAATGATTGATAAAAATTGTTAAATAAGGCAAATACTGTGCCTGCTGCAGTGTAATGAGGCCTATCAGGCAGGGGGAATACTGCTCATCATGATATTAAAATTAAATGTAGCATTTTTAAAATCTTTGACATAAATAAAGAAGTTACTTCTCTGGACCACTGCTTTTTCCCATAAACTCAATGTTCTGTATAAGTCATTGTCATAGGATATATTTTATTTTGAGGCAACCCAGTCATTTTCCCCCATAAATAAGTATCAAATAAAGTATCATTTATCTAAAAATTATGTCTTGTAAGGTCCATAATATGCCAAAGATACTAGTTAGGGGAGGCTGATTGTACTTCTGGCAATTTATACCCATCTTTTAAGATGACTCTTACTTTCCTTCAGATATACAAATGATGCCTTCAGTTTAAAGGTTAGTTGGGATGGTACAGATTTATATCTGTTTTTGTAACGACACAGATGTTTTTGTTTGGAACTCAAGATTCTGGCTAGGATTATCTAAAATATTTCTTTGGAAATAGATGGGAAAAATAAATAAGCTTTCAGAGTCAAGAATTCAATGAATAATGATAATAATGATAACATAGGGAAAACACTCTTCTTGGTCGTAATATAAAATATTTTAAGGGAGCATCCTCTTATGGATGACAATTTGACATTATGTCTCACACTTCATTTGAAAACAAAAAGTTTTGCAGGCAAATAAACACTATTAAAATATGAAACAGGTAAAACTACATGGCAGTGTCTTTTGAACCTTTTCTCTGTTTCTCTGGAGTCTATCATATCCACAAAGCAAGGAAGAGATAGAAATGTTTTAATTACAAAGGTAAGACTGAACTATATAATCTCGGTGAGCTGGTCTAAGGAAATGCTTTTAATAAGTGATGAGGACAGAATTCAAACTCAACTCATCTAGTTCCCTGCCTAGTATTTTTTAAATTGCACTCTCGCTAAGGATCTGTGTAAAAAGAGTATTTTATCATGCTATAAATTGAGATCCACCACATTTTAAAAATAATACTTTAAAGAGATCATTTAAAAATTACCATCACTATCATCAAACAGTTCTTGAGTGTATCCAGTGAGTAGAAAACCTGCCGAATCCCAGCTAAGAAAAACTCCCGTTGCAGGTAATTTTGCTTACCTGCTTTCACAAAACAATTAAAATTAAAATTGTTCAGTTTGTTTTGATTACAAAAGTATTACAAATTCATTGTTATTTCAGAGCAATTCAAAAGTATGAAAAGAAATATAAAAATCAGTAATCTCGTTGCTGTGAATTGTTACTTAATATATATTGGAAATACATTGTAGTTCTTTTCATTGTCTCTGTGTATCCACATATATACATGATTTTAACATTAGGAAATTTATACCACCTGTATTTTAAAAAATACAGGATTAAAATACGGCAAATTGGGAAACTTTAATATGGTGAATTTTAGCAATCTTTTATTTTGTTATTTTCCCCTTTTCTTTAGAAACTCCATTCACAAATTGAACAAAAAAAAATTTAAATACGCATGGACAAGGATTAGTCATCAAGCTTTTAATGCATCAAGACTTTGTATAAGCCAATGAGAGAAATAACAATTCACAAGTGAATAAATACAAATGGCTAATAAAGATATGAATATATGATCCGTATATTCAGTACCCAAAGGAATGCACATGCAAACAACAATGCTAAGTGATAAAAGCAAGAACAAGAATGAAGACAGGGAGAGTAAGAGCAAGAGGAAAGGAGAAAGGGCAAGCATGGCCAGTGTTAGCAAGAGTGTTAGGAAACAGGGGAAGTCGTATACTGTTAGGAGGAGACCACGAGCAGGGGCATAGGACTGATGGGTAGGGAGATAAATTGCAAAGAAAATATAGACCAGAGTGATATGATCAGGAACCTCGTTCAGGGTAGCAGCAGCAGCAATGGAAAGGAAAACAATATATTTGAATACATTCATATTAAATGTCAGACATTTAATGTCTCCCCACCCTCTGCATACGGGATCTTACTTAAGCCTTTTGAGAATGTGTCACTTTACACAGTAGGAAATTCAAACTTGGCAATGTGATTTGCTCAAGGTACTACTTGCTAAAATGTGATAAAGTGAAGACTGAAATCAAATGTTTGCATTTAAATCTTTGTGTACGACCTATTCTGCCTTATCGGGTAGGATATTGAATAGAGTGACGTGAAAATTATAAGGGAAAAGGTAAGCAATACAATTTTCATTTGTGCTTTTTCTTAAAATCATTCTGTTTCTATGGCTATGGGCATGAGTTTGGAAGCCCCAAGCCTGGAAGACGAGCACCTGGAGCTGACACTGTGGCATGACAGAGGATATACAGCGTGTGTGCACACAGTGGCTCTTCTGAATTCAAGTCTAAGTTAGGACAAGAGATGAAGGCTGAAGAGCTTTCTAGAGTTGATGACAAAGACAAGACATGCAAAATAACCAAGGGAGAAAGTAAGAGGAAAGAGCAGAGAGTTTGAAGAATTTATCTTGTAGAAAGTCCACATTTAAGGAATAGGAATTTAAAAAAAGACACAATGTTGGCTAAATGACCTAGAACACCCTTCCTTGCCTTCATTGTCATCCCTTCCATCATCACCCAAATCTTACCTAACTTCATCCCTTCTAAGCTCCAACCAGCTGAATCATCTCGCTATTCTTTGCCCCAGTTTTCTCAATTTCATGCTGTTTTATAGTACCAGAATGTTCATGGTAAGTGTAGAGCAGTTGTTCTCAAATGGGAGGGGGACTTGCCCCACAGGTACACTTGTCAATGTCTGCAGACAGTCTTGGTTGTCACAATTCAGGGGAAGGGGAATGTGCTCCTGGCATTTGGTGGAGGAAGACCAGGGATGCTGCTAAACATCCTATGAGACACAAGACGCTGCCTGCAGCCAGGATCTGTTCCTCCCAGAATAGAAATAGCGCCGAGGCTGAGAAACCCTGGTGTAGATTAAAGATGTGCCAAATAACTCCCAGCTTAGGTACTGTTCTTCTAAGAACAGAAGGAGATAATAGGTTGATAGGTGAGAAAAGGCCCATGTAGAGAATTAGTTTCTAGTTTTAACGGTACAAGAGGCAGCTAGTGAGACCCATTTAACAAGTACATGTGGACCATAGGGGTGACTGTGATAATGATGCATTGTCTAGTGTACTCTTGTGAAGCCTACTTGTCATGGATTTTATTTTACTCCTTTTTTTTGTTACACAATTTTTTAAAACCTAAGCAGGATTGACTTAGAAATAAAACCCAACATGTTTTCCAGTTGATCTTGATTTAAAGGAAACCTTTGGTAGAGTGCCTCAGGGTATGCTGGATATGGCTATTTATCTTTATCCTAGTAGTTTATATATTTTAAGAAAATGATGAATGGAAGCTTTAAAAAAACTCATTATGGTAATTGATTATTATAGAGAAACCTTGGGAACTTTACAAAAGAGAACTGTATTCTCTTGGTATCTTAGCTTTAAACCAGACGTGTAATTAGAAGAATCCATAAACATTTGTCACAGTAAGAAAAGCCTGATCGCTAAGTTTAGAAGGAAACTCTAGAGTCACTTTATTGTCCTGAACTGAGATGACACACAGTAGTGGTTGCCACGTATAACAGGAGATTAATATGTCCTGTGAAATAAAAGACCACCCACGTGGAACCAGTGTAAAAAGTAGTGATAGCAAAGCTTGGTTCATTTCTTTAGAAAGGTTGAATGTGATGCTTTCCTTACAATGTCTCAGCATTTGCGAATTGAAAGAAAATTTAGTTAAAATGTCATTTAGACAATTACTTTTAATTTTTATCTTGTTCTTTACTTTCTCTAAAATTTTAAAGGAACAACAAAAATATGGACTGAGAACACCATGTAAATATACCCATGTCCACATACTTTGCTCTTCATACACACACACACACACACACACACACACACACACACACAATCACTTACACATTAAGAAAATGGGAATCCCTATGCCAACTGTATAGATAGCTCAAATGATTTTTTTTCTTATGAATATGGTACAACAGTGATACCTCTAAAGAATTAAGAAATGACTATGGAAAAGGGCAAACTATGTCAGCATTAGGGAAAAAAGTGAAGTGTGCCATGGTTACGATAATGACGTGATAATAGAGCATTGTGTAATTTTTACTCTTTAAAACATATACTCTGTAAGGTGGGTTGAAGATCATGGCTTCAGCTTCCAAGCCATCTTGAACCAATGTGACTCCTCCTAAGGGGAGCAACCAAGGCCCCACTTAAACTTGCCCTCAGACATTGGAGGAAAATTCTTTTAAAAACTTCACTAGGGCTTCCCAGTTATAAGACTCAAAGCCTCAGGACTTGTCATCACTACATACTGCTATAACTCCACCAGGTAGGAAGCATATGGGATCCTGCAAATCTTATCTCCAACCATCTGTGTAGAACTCTATCCAATGTGCATTTACTCCTAGATCTAAGAAGCACTTCAAGTTTCAGCACTTAGAACATTAGGCCTCCTAGCAAACTGAACTCTTGCTTAGATTTAGAGTAGAGAATTTTGGAATCCAAATAATCTCCCAAGTTCAAAGGTCAGCAAATATAAGAGACTCATACTTTGCCCTCTAAGACCTATGGCGAAATGCATGGATTGGCAGAACTGTCTTCAAAAGATGCCAAGAGAACTCAAGAACATGTCCTTTTGAGTGCTGAGCAATTAACCCGGGGAGTGACATCATCAGGAGGCATATACAATTCAGATTCTTTGATCCACCAGTTTCAAGGAAAGTCATCACAACCATGCTCCTTAAACCTATCATTTTGGGCTACTTCTCCAGAAGCAAAACCCACTGGCTAGTTATTGTATCATGGACCGACAAACCTCTCCCACAGCTGCTTAGTGCCCTAATTTTCTTTCTTTCACTACTGACCTCCTTCCAGTGACCATTTCCACTGACCTTTCTTAAGTCATCACTTCATTAAAAACAAGGGCCCCTATCTTCCATACCTCTTCCTTTCATCCATCCAGGTCTTCTTTTTCTAAGTTGAAAATTGCCTCTAAATCAAGGACAGTATTTTCTCTGAAGCCTTCCTGAGCATAGCCTGATCATTACCCCAAAACCTACATTTTATGGGTTTTGAAGGTGGTAAGGGCAATCTCATACTTCGATGATACTTACTTAGCCTGTTGCTACTAATGAACTCCCCCAAACCTTCACAGATTTGTGAATCCTGATTGATGTACGTAATTTACATTTTCTGGTGTTGAATTTTTTTGTTTGTTTGTTTGCCTGTTTGTTTTGAAGAACAATTTCTGTGAGGCTTTTGAGAGTGGTCAAGGATTTGGGGTTAGAGCGTGTTACAACTTTCAATCCTTTGTAAAGCTAATGTTTATTAAGTGCCTAGTATATGTGAGATGCTAGTCTAGGTCAAGCATGTAGTGGAAACAAAACAGAAAAAATTCCCTGACCTCATGTAGCTTATATTCTGATGAACTTGGTGGGAAGGCACTGACATGTGGGCCACCTTCCTCCTGCCTCATTCACGGAGACTTGGAAATGTGCAGGTCCATAAAGAGTTCTGCTTATGTGGTGCACAGTGCAGAAGGGCAATCAAAGGAAAGTTCTATGATTTTGGAAGCTTTTGTTAGCACTATGCAACACAGCTCTACCATAGGATGATGGTGTTGCTTTGATCTCTTCCTCTCGTCAAGTTTTCTGCCAGAGATTTTAGGATTCAAGAATGGGCCAAGAATATACACAAAGTTGAGAACCACTGTGCTAGCTTTCTCTCTTTTTAACCTCTTTATCATGACATTTTCAGGAAAATCTTTTTTTTTTTTTGAGGTTCGTGTCATAAATCTATATCTCAGTTTGGATGAGTCATTCTAAGAGGCAAGAGAGAGTATTGCTTGAGAATATGGACGCTGAAGTCAAACAGCTGTGTGACCTTCAGCCAAGGGTTACTCCAGGGTTGTAGTGAAGGTGAAATGAATTAATACATATCCAAGTGCTAGTAAGTCTGCCCAGCCAATAGAAAGTACTCAGTGAACGGCAAAAAAAAAAGTCTTGAATCCCCCCCCCCCATACTCCTCTGCCAGTTCTCCATCTTAATAAAAGGCAGCACAATACACCCAGTTTCTCAGGCCAGAAGCCCAAGCGACCCTTGACCTTCTACTTCACAGTTCCCACTTTCACTCCTTTAGTAGAACTCACTGGCTACCTTCAAACTGTGTTCCTTGTCTGTGCAATTCTCCCACTGATACCACCCGGCTGTCACTGGTATGTTCCGAAGAAATACTATGCCCTTACAATCCATACAACATTCACAGCAATATTTTTTAAATATACATTAAGTTGCATCACTCCGTTCTTCAAAACCCTACAGGGGTTTCCAGTTAAACTCAAAATAAAACTCTAACTCCTTATCACTGCTTTCCTTCTTCCAGAATTTTATCCTTTTACTTCTTAAAGCAAAGATGTATTAGTGGCACACTCTTCTTCTGCAAATATTTTCTTTGTATTGGGTATTCTGTAGTTTCACTGTGATGTGTATTTATTTTCATTTATCTTCCTTGGGATTTATGTTTCTCAAATCTGAGGAATCACATTTTTAATTGCAGAAAACATTTCTCTCGTTATCTCTGTATAGGGTTAATGTTGATATCTCTTTTCCATTCTGTTTCCTCATTCAGGAAGTACATTTATGCATAGAATGGGCTTTTTATTTTGCATTCATGTTTCTTAACTTCTCCTTGACATTTTCTATCTCTTTCCCTCTCCGTGCTGCATTCTAAGTAATTTGCTCAGAAATAGTTTTTAGTTTACTGTCTCTTTTCACTGTGTTCAATTAATTAAGGTATATGTTGAATTTTTTAATTCCTATGATGCTATTTGTTCTTTCTAGAAATTCTAGTTGGTTATTTAAAGTATCTGTTCTTTATCAATAGTGTCTTATTTTTAGAATTTTGAATATTTTTTTGAATATTTTTAAGACTTTATTTACTTAAAACTCATTTTTTTATAGCACTTTCCCAATAGTTCTATCAAGTTCTTGGGAGTCTAATTCTGCCATGGGATATTTTTGCTGTTTTATCCTCAGATATTCTGTGATTTTAGATTGTAAGTATATATATTCAATGGAGTATTCATGATATAAAGCCAGATTCCTCCAAAAAGTATTTTGTTGTTTTGGCTAGGTGCCACAGGGCTCGGTAGGGCCCTCACGCACTTTTTATATAAAATTTTAAGCTTAGGAGTTTGGACACCGTACAGGTAATATAAAATTTCACCCCAAAGCCATGAGGGGTACTGTTTCAAGGCCATATTCTCAGGGCAATTTTTGTCCCACTCTGAACGCAGGTGAAAGACAGAATTCCTACTGTCTCCCTGTGCTAATGATCACCCCCCACACCCAATCTTCCATTTTCTAAGGGATGCAGAGCTTTAAATTTTGGATCTCAGTGCAAAGGGCCTTTGTCATAATATTGACTTTTGCAGGCCCAGGGTCCTATTGTATGTCCTATTTTGGACATTAAACTCAAGCCTCTGGGCTAACATGTACAGGACTTACTCCAAAGACAGGCACATGTTAGCTCTAATTTGCTGCTCCTTCTCATTTTTGGTTTTGGAGATTTTTCTTTCTTTCCTTCCCAGTCACAATTTTTCTTTTTTTTAAGAGTTTGTAAGAGGCTATCCAGCATTTACAGCTTTTTGTAATGGAGGTTTTTGCATGGTACACAGAGCATTTCCAAAGTTTGAATTCACTTGTTTATAGATATTCTTTCCTTCCATTTTCCACATCTTTCACTCACTGTAAGTTCTCATTTCACTTGCTTTACATACCTTGTCTGATCTCAGAAGGAGTTGAGTTTCTGTCTACTATTACACATTTCTCAGTCTTTACCATTCTCCATACAAAAAAATCTTAAACTGTTTTTTCCTTCATTTTTTTTCCTTTCTTGATCACATTATTTATAAAAATGTAACTAAAAGATGATTTGTACCATATTCAAATGAAGTGAATGCTTTCAATGTCACTTCCTCTGTTTATGAGTTTTCTCTCATTAAATAGATTATTAACCTATATTTTGTGATTTCAGTACACACTGAACTGGATGTACTCCAGTATGAATTGGAGTATTTTTTAGCTATTCTTATTTGCCTTTTAGCTAAAATAAACGATAGCATGAGATCAAGACTTACTAGTTTGGAATCTGAACTATTTCACGTGTTATAGGTCCTAAATCTTTATTCTATAGGATTCTTCCATTCTTTAGATTGAAGTTTCTTGAGGACAAGAATATAGACTTTATTAGAGCAATTAATGAGATACTTACAACATACCGGCACTCAAAAAGAATTTACATTTAAACTAGGCTTTTTGTATAGCAATATTATGGAGAAATAGAAATAAAATCCTCGTCTTACTGAGCTGGCTCCAGATTTATAGACCATCTCTCCCCTGACAGTTATTGGCTTGATTTGCTGCCATCTCTCACTTCATCTTCCCTGTACTCATTACATTGTATTGTTATTTTTTGAGTCTATGTACTTGGGAGATTTTCTTTTCTGCCTAACCTCAGAAGCTAAAAACTATAGTTGAGAATTAGGAGTTAAAAATTATGTACTGAAAACTATACATTGAAAACTGTGCTCAGGGCGCTTGGGTGGCACAGCGGTTAAGCGTCTGCCTTCGGCTCAGGGCGTGATCCCGGCGTTATGGGATCAAGCCCCACATCAGTCTCCTCCGCTATGAGCCTGCTTCTTCCTCTCCCACTCCCCCTGCTTGTGTTCCCTCTCTCGCTGGCTGTCTCTATCTCTGTCAAATAAATAATAAAATCTTTTAAAAAAAAAGAAAACTGTGCTCAAATATGTATTCAGCACTTACTATAATAATGAGATATATCTGCAATATATCCATTCACATACAAACCTAGTCCACTCACACGCGCACCCTCATTTGCCTCTGACAACCAGAAGTTGTAGGGTGAAGTGAGTAGCACAGGAATTCTCCCATTTCACTGAATGAGAAAACTGATGCTCATGGGGCTCAGGTAAGTTTAGGAACTCTCCCAGGATTTTTAAATGGCAGAGCTAATTAATACTTAAACCCAAATGTCTGAGTCTACTTTCAATGGTCCTCTCACTTTTTATTATTTTTTTAATGCTGTCTCCTTAATATGGAAGCCACAGAGATTTATGCATTGTGGGCAAGACAAAAAAATGTTGACTCCTTTTGTTAAAAGGGTTTGATTATCTCATTGTGAGACACTGGCTGGCCTGATTAAGATTTAAATAACAATATCCGTCAAATAATACAGGACAGTATATCAAATCTGCAATATAGACAATGAGTGCTTGCTTATGCCAATAAGTAAAAACAGGGAATAATCAGAAAATGCCTCATAGCAGAAGTGGGATTAAGACTAGGCATTGAAGAGTGGCGCCTGGGTGGTGTAGTCGTTAAGCGTCTGCCTTCGGCTCAGGGCGTGATCCCGGAGTGCTGGGATCGAACCCCACGTCAGGCTCCTCCACTGGGAGCCTGCTTCTTCCTCTCCCACTCTCCCTGCTTGTGTTCCTTCTTTCACTGGCTGTCTCTCTCTGTCAAATAAATAAATAAAATCTTAAAAAAAAAAAAAAAAAGACCAGGCATTGAAGGAAAGCTAAGTTTTGAGTGCACAAGTAGGATGGAGGCTAGCATAATAGGAAGGAGGACAGGAGAGGCAAAGGTGCAAAATATGTAAGGGACAGGAATAGTTAGGGAAAAACGAACCTGTGTGACTGCAGCAAAAGGTTCACTGGCAAGTAGTAGCTAACTGCATGCCATCCGTTCTGCCCCATGTTTGCGCACACAATTCCTGTGCTCTAAATGCTATTACCTGGATGGTCATCATGCTCACTGCTTATGCTGCACAAACTATTAACTGAACCCAGGAAATCTGAACTAACAGGAATAAATTCAGAACTACCATCACATGCAAAAAAAGCCCCTTGTTTGGTTAGAGACAGGACAGGAAAGGTTACATTTTCATACTATATATTATCTGTGGGATTGTTGATTTCTTTATGCACTGAGAAAACCAGTGGCATTTGATACTCACTAAGAAGAATAGGGGCCTTTCGCAATTCCAAATCGGCTGACCAGATTATCATGCTAGACAGCTCTCAGGGACCCTGTGCACAACTAGCAGGTGATCACTGCCATTTTCGGGGCACCAAAGTCATAAGAAATACACTCTTGCAAATACATTTGGAGTCATAATTAAACCCCTGTTGCCACAATAGGCTGTACCTATTTCACATTATGTACATGTGATTAATACAAAGAAATGGAAAATGTCAACATAAGAGTCAAAACTCACACTTACAGCTTTTTGCTATTCTGAGATGACATCTGAAAACGAGCAGTTTGGGGGGAGAATTTTCCATTAACATTGCTGATCAGCATGTGCTATCAATTCTGTATTGACTTCAATTATTAGCAGTTGCTTTGAATTTTCCATTAACTTTAATGATTGGCATTGGCTATGAAATTTTAGTGCTTTCTATGACCAGTATTTGCTACAAACTCTCCTTCTAATTCTTTGGTCACTCTTTGCTATGATTTTGCTTTGGGTTCTATTTGCTATTATTTTACCTTTACTTTTAATGGTTAGCTAAAGATCTAAATTCTTGCCAAAGAACAGTATTCAGCATTTGCTATGAAGTCTTTATTTTTTTGTTACAAATGGATTTCAATTTAAGCCAAATGAATTAGAACCTATAAAACAAAGGAATTCTAAATGCAAGATACATGTGTCATGGAAGACATTAAAAAACCCATAAGGTTAGAATCTTATAGCATTTTTGATAACCAAAATTTTAGCTCCTGACTAATCTTAAATGCTCCTGTATTAGACATCAGCTACCAAGCAGTGATTTATGATCAGCAAGTTGTAAGAAAGACCATTCTAGGGTTGTGATGAAAGATGAACGATCTTTTCTCAGACTGGTCAGGCTTTTATACTTCTACACAATAATGAACTAAATGCCCCAAATGATTTCCTCAATGGGTAACTTTCATAGATTTTTTGGGGGGCAAAAGAATAAGCCATAATAGATGAAAAAAATTCCATTTCCCTGTATTCTAGTACAAGAGATCTTTCTAAACATTAAGAGTACTATTTTAAATGAACTCTTAGGAAAAGTAACTTAAGGGTGTAATCACCAATCTTGACTCTTGACTCTCATCAACCCAGCCTCAATTAGTCTTCTCTGTTACTTTTCTCTATTTCTGCTTGGTCCATAGCTTGCACATCCCAGCTACCTTGCAGACTCCTCTGACTGGGCTGTTGTTTCTTCTCTATGCTGCAGCAACATATATATATATATATTTTGCTTTGATACTGGCATGTATCTGATAATTGCAGAGGGCATCACCTGGCTTATTTTTCTGGGAGGTGTAATAGGGAGAGTTTTTGTTTTTTGTTTTGCGATCCCTGACAGGTATTTATAGCACAAAACTCTTATAACCAATAGTTAGTTAGTTTAATGGTGCATGTTTGTGGGTGAAATAATCTTTTTCTTTTACCTGTTTGACTCTTGGAGAGAAGAAGGGTGTGAGAACTGAGTGGCTTGGAGAGATGTCACTAAAGGTATTGTGAATCCTGGTTTAGATGTCATAAGATGCTGAGGTCTGAACTGGGGTTAGGTGAAGCTCAGGATTGGGGTTAATTCTGATTTCGTGATTACCTTAAAAAATAAATATTTGCAAAATATTGCAAAATACATAGAGTATTTTGGTTATATTATTTTGATTTACATTTATAAAGAGATTAATTTCCTTTAAAAGTTAAGCTGTCTATCCTGATGCTTTAACGATCTTGGTTTTTTTGTTTATTGTTTTCATTTTGAATCCCATCAACTTTTCTTTTCCTGATTGGGAATTTCAGTTTTAGAATCTATGTTGAGCTTAGAATTACCTTGCAAATGACATTTCCCTAAGATGCAGCTAAATTTAAGAGATTTGTATAAAAACATAAGTCCATGTTGTATGTGGTTTTATCACTTAAGAATGCATTCCATTATAAAAACATTCCAAGTGAAACTTTCCAAACTTTGAACTTGATCTTGCAATCTGTCTTACTCTACTTTTTAATAGTATGCTTCCCAATCAGTCATCTTCCTCATAAACCAGCTCTTTCTGAGACAATCCAGAAAGACACTCACAATCATGAAATAACGGCACTTTTGTCAGGGAACTTGGACTCCCACCTCTTTAATGCACATTTCATAAGCATTTGGGGGGGCACTAAGTTGTTAGTTTTATGTTTTCTGCTTTAAAAGAACCAGAAGGTGAAGAAGATTACCTTTGGCAGTTCTGCTCCATGCCATCACTTTGTTGTCATTCTTGGAATGTCTCAGAAGGTTTTATTAGGTAAAGGCCTCTATAAATTCCAGGTGTTGACCATATGTTCATCATGCGTCCACAAACAGAAAAACGGTTTTATTTTCAAATCTGACTTCCTTGTATAAGAACAGCAAATCCTGCAGACTTGTTAGTACATAACTGTGAAAATCTTTACATAGTGTGAACTCTCTTTGTGAGCTAAGTTTCAAGCCAAAGGAAAATAGAACAACTACTCACATTCTCTCGTTGTTCTACTGTGTTAGAGAAAAGCTTTTGTGAAATTTAGGAGGGAATGTTCTTTATCCCCTTAGTTCTCTGAGGGCAATGAAGTTCAGGGGCGGTGGAATTCCTACACCATTAGCTTTATGGTCATTTAAGAACGGTTTTTGGTTCACTTTTGGCAACTATTAAAAACTAATTCAGTTCTAGCAGCTGTGGTTTCATAGTTCCATCATGCTTTGTAATCAGTCACCAACCTAATGTATATGATGCCAAACCCAGTGACAGCGGAGAGTTAAACAGTCAACTGACCCCGGATCTCCTGATCTGGCCCCAACTATGGTTTCCATTCACCTTCCTCTTTGGATATTTGGGGAAAAGGAGACAACAGAAAAGAGTCCCCCACCAAAAAAATAAAACAAACAAACAAACAAACAAAAAAACCTGCCACAAAGATGACACATGCACTGAAATGTCTTCATGAAATATGAGCCACCCAAACTCCTGTAGTGGTGTTTAGCTATCGTTTACAGCTTCTGGGCATTTCTGCTCAGGTTTGGTACTCAAAGAAATCAACTCCAAATAGTTTAATAATCTTTAAATTAGTGCCAGGTTGCTTGCAGAACAGAAGCGCAAAATTATTTTATTTTTGTTTTCATCAGTGTCAATTTAACTAGAATTATTTGTCATTGGTTAAAATTGTAGACATAGTTGGAACACTGGTACAATAGAGATGAATGAACAGATAACTAACAACCAAAACATTCCATTAGTTTGGGTAGTTTTTTTTCCCCCAACTCTGGAAATTTGGGGTAAAGCAATAAAATCTTTCAGTATATCAAATATATCTGAGACTTCAAATATTTTATATTCTGGTAATAATAAATTATACACTTATATCGGAGGCAAAGGCTTTACTTAAGCTGAAACCAACTGTCCTTTGAGATGAAATTATGAACTAAATTCTGACATGTGTTACTAATGATTCTTGATGCATATATTAGTTTATTATATAGTCCTTTACCTATTAACATATACACAGTCAAATCTTGAGCATATGGACTAATGGAGGAAATTTGTGAATAATGGGACAAATTATTCAAAGTGAAGGATTGGGGTACCTGGGTGGTTCAGTTGGTTAAGTGTTCGACTCTTGGTTTCAGCTCAGGTCATAATCTCAGGGTCATGAGATTGAGCCCTGAATTCAGCTCCGCACTTAGTGCAGAGTCTGCTTGAGATTCTCTCTCCCTCTTCTTCTGCCCCTCCCCCCAATCAAGAACACGCATGGTCCCTCACATTCTCCTCTCTCTGTCTCTCAAAATAAAAAATAAAAGTGAAGGATTATTCTTAAATGACTCATATTTGACTTAGATATTGGACAACATACTAGTAAACACAGTATTTATCTCTTTAATCTGAAAAATCTATAGTACTACCAATGAAATAGCAAAACTATTTTGTGATAATATAAATGCCTGCACCATGTTTGCCCCTCATCCTTGTGTCCCCATCTAGATCCAGAAGAAAAAGCATCACCTGTCAAGTTAATACAATATGAAACTCTTACCTCCCATATAAAGCTAGTTCATATCTTTCTTAAGCTATTCATTCTACTCAATTCTTCTCCTTTAATGTCTAACTGATTAGAGCCATATAACATAGGGTTCATGTTCAACTGAATAATTAAAGAGAACTAGTGATATGTGCAATCCTTATAGATAAGCATGCATTAACTTTTTTAAAAGTGAGTTTTTATAGTACCACTATATGATTTTCCTTTCATTTCAGATTTTCTAGTGATGAATTCCATAGTTTTATTTCTAAATAATTAAAAATATTTCTTAGGCAGGTAAAAGAATTAAAGGAAAACCCCCTTTACCTATATTGATAAACTCAAGTTAGATATTGTTAAAGTTCACTACTCCTAGTGAACTACATGTGTTTTGAACCTTGTAATTCTTGGATTTCCTTGTGATATTAGAAAATTAAACTCAAAACAGTTAATAATAAATTCAAGTCCCTGAGACCTTATTTCCTCCTCCAGGCAATGTTCTGTTCTTTCTTCACCTTCTCTAGGATATACAGCTTATAGTCTGGAGGTTAGCATTTACAATCTCAGGTGTGCAATGTATACCTGTCTTGTTTCTTTATTTGCTTAAGTCTTCTGAAGGCAGATGATGGGGATCATGCCTCTTTTGTACACCTAAATGCACACAGCACAGTGGATAAGTACCCTGATTAATCAATTTTAAAAGAAAAAAAACCTCACTTCGCCATTTATCTGTTTTTCCTAGAAAATCTAATTTTTGTAAAAGAATGCTGTTTTGTTAAAACTATTACTTATTTCATAACTCGTTCTCTCCTCTTTCCTGTGTCTATTGCCATTTTTAAAAATACAGCATGTTTTCTCTACTATGACTTTTGTCCAGTCCTAAATTTGTTCTAATTAAGGCAGATCTCCTTCCACTCACTTTCAATAATCACAACTACAGTCTTGTTAATGACATGCACTCTAAGTACTCAATGCTGAACAGAGTCTACTGTCATAGGGAAGGAAATGATTTCCACTGGTATTCCTTGGACCCAGAGCTAGAACTGACATTTTGTTATGCATGGTGACATGGCCCCTCTTCTGGAGGAGAAATATAAAGTATTTCCTACAAATAGGCAACAGGCACCTGACCTGTTGGATCAGGTTACATCAGGTTATGTTGTGTTACATGATGTGACATGCCCTGAAGTGACCCGAGGCAATGTCATTCTGTGTTACCCTGGTGGAGTAGTGCTGCTCTTTATTAAACAACCATGGGAAGGCTCATCAGCAGTGGTCACAAACCATTTTCATGCCGCCTTTGCAAAGAAGTAGAGAATCAGCCACAGTCTGAACTCTTCCTCCCTGGAGTCATTTAAGGAAATCAAAGAACACGAGAATCATGCAAGTTTCCATTGTTTTAAAAGTGGAATTAAAATTCTCAGGTATACAAGAGAGACATGTGTTTCTGTGACAAGAATCATACATGGCTGGGAAACAGCCTGGGCTCTGAAATAAAAAATGTTCCATTATGAATATTTCTCGTATTCTTCAAGATCACAAGATTCAGATCAGTTTACCTACTTTTTTTTAAACATAAAGTCTGTTCATAATGACCCTTTCTGACGATTAAAAGTGATCTTTTAAAATTATACATTGTATAAACTAGAAGCCTCAATTAAAAGGTGGGATGAAAGTATGTCTTTAGTCTTACCCTTGGAATGATTTTTATCAAGACAGTGGCTCTCGGGAAGAAACTATCTTAAATTATTACATTATGTGATATTATGTAAAAGGAATCCATTGTGCTTGGTCATTTTTTCTAATGATTTTAATAGTATTTTCCTATTGATATATCTTGCATATAAATTTAGTTTTAATGATCTGCATAAAGAACTGAACAATATTACATAGGTACATCTATCTAGTGATTTTAGAGTAATTACTGGTGCATGGAACAGAATATAACCTTTTGGTTATATTCTGCAGTAAAAGGAATAGGTTAGAGAGGTTTTTATGCAAATTAGAAATGCTCTGTGTTGGAAGCCTAATTGTACTTTTTATTGTTAGACAAGTCAATACTGCTTTAATACACATTTTATAAGCTTCTTGCTGAAATTGTATATGAAAGGGATTGGTTTCCATAGATGAAAGGCATAATCTTAACAATGAGGCCACATAAGCAGAGTGGTTGAAGTACTGATAAAGGATTTGTTAGCTCCAACATAGAATAAGTCTTATTAGCCTTATTAGTCACCACTGTTTGACCCACTACTATTAACTGTGTGAGTCACATGCATTGCAAACTAGGATGGGACAGCACTGTGTTTGGCCATTTAGAGTAAATGTAATCTAATATGAACAGCATTTCAACTGCAAAGAAGTAAGGGCCATATCTTGTCCTTTAGTGTCCTCCTGATTCCCAGGGAATTACCTGATTATTGGGAATCTTAATTTTCAAAACGTTTGATATTTAGGTAATCAAAGTTCAAAAATATCAAATGTAATGTTCAACTTCTCTTTGTAATGAACACAACGTATATGAGAGGAAATACATAAATAAGAGGTCATTGATTATAACATCAGGGAAGTTTAAGATGATTAAAAGAACACCAAATAGAAGTTCTATTAAATCCAAATCATGTGCTTTTATCCTTTGTGCCATTTTCATTTACAATTCATCATGTTTCCCCCTTAACTTAATGATGCGATAGATTAAGAATGGTTGTCATATAAAACTAATATTGCTAGAAAGAAAATTCTAGAAATGATAAAGTTTAAAAATCTAAAATCATAAAAGAAAGAAAAGAAAAGCCAGTGTCCAAGCACTTAAATTTATGATAGGGTGCAGCAGTGTCAGGATGGATAAAGCAGCTGCTCTGAGTCCTACCTATCTTCACGACCTGCTTTTTTAAACCTCTTGCCAATTTTTCTGCCACATGTACTTACAATAAATTTATTCACTGCTTAAGCCTATTTTCTGTTGCTTTTAATTAAGAATCCTGACTAAACCATATATTCTTTAGTTTGCACTGAGAACAGATATTTGTTTATCAAATATGTACATAGACCAATAAAATCATCATCTGAATTACAGGTAAGACATAATCAAACAAAAAGAAAATCATAAACCAGCACAGAAGATAGTTATATATGTGATCATGTTATTGGGATGGACTACATCCATTCACTAGGTCATTCGTGAAATACTTAATAACATTTATGATAACCCAAGAACTTTTCTGGGCAACTGGATGTATGGAACCAAGCTGGGAAGAAGTGTTGAATTCTAGATATATTTTGAAAACAGAGCAAACAGAACTTACTGATAGATTTGATGGGATATAAGAATATGTAAGAATACATATTCTTACACAATCATAAATACAAGAATACATAATACATATGAGAATATATACTAGAATTTTTGACTTGTCTATTTGCTGAGATATGAAAGGCTAAAGGGAGAACAGGTTTATGCAGTATGAAGATCAAGAGTTTGGTTTTGAATTTGGTTTTAGATGCCAATTAGAAATCTAAGTGGAAATATTGAGGAAATGATTGTTTAAGAGTCTGCACTTGCATCCAAGAGCCTGTGGTAGGCAGAATAATGGCCCCCCGCCCAAAGATGTCCATGTCGTACTGAACCTATGAATATAGCAAAGGGGGATTTAGACTGCTAACCAGGTGACCATAAAATATGGAGATTACCCTGGATTATCAGGATTGGCCCAAAGTAATCCCAAAGGTCTGTACATGCAGAAGTGGGAGGCAGACGAGTCATTGTCAGAGTGATGTGATGTGAGAAAGACTTCACAGGCCGTTGCTGGCTCTCAAGATGGAGGGAGGGGCCACAAGCCAAGGAATGCACAGACCTACTAGAAACCAGAAAAGACGAGGAAAGAGATTTGTCCCTAGAGCCTTCGGAAAGGAATGTAGGCTGCAGGCACCTTGAATTTTAGCTCAGGAGACCCACTGCAGAGTTCTGTCCTCCAGAGCATGAAGATAATTCTGTGTTGTTTTAAGCCACTAAATTTGTCGTAACGCAGACATCATGACAGCATTGGATGTCTCCACATTAACAGTGGCTGAGAGGAACAACAGCAGCAACAGCAGCAATGCCTTCTTCCTGAGGCTACAGACTGGAGTCGGAGGAGCAAGTCCCCAGCAGGTTATTTCAAGGAAAATAACAAGGAACTTATAAATCGCTTTATAAATTATAATTTAAAATTTATCAATTAACGTAGCAGTTACTTTAAATGTTTGAGTGAGTTGAGAGATTGACAGGTTTGGGGGAAAGTTGGAACTGTCAAATTAGTGACAGATACACAGAAAATTAAACAAAACTGAAACTAAAGAAACAACAGGAAAATAGGCAGTCATATTTCCAAATTAAGAAAAGTTGTTTAAAAAAGAAGATAGGGTCATAATATACTGTATAGCTTGAACCTTAGCAATATTTACCTGTTGGCAACAATGCAAACACCAATTCTTTAGTTAACCAGAATTGTGGGATGTTAGGAGGATGAAGACAGGTAAAGGATGCTAGCAGTGGAGGACCGTTGTAAAACGTCTAAAATAGGAAGAGGTATAAAACTGAAAAGTCAAAACCAGCAAATTAAATACATTATTTAAAAATATAAAGGTAGTGACACAAAGAAAGAACTAAAAAAAATGAAAGTGATTGTGACTGGAGAACAGGACTGCTGAATTTCATTACAGATTTTAGAACTATATGATTTTAAAAACCTCTACATCTATTACTTCGATAAAAATGAAAATTAAATTTTAAAAGAGTATAAAAAGAAGTGTAAATAGATACTAGGGGTAGAGCCAGTGGCCAGTAGAAGTTAAATATTTCCTGGAGATCAGTAGAGATTCAGGGAAAAAGTGGTCTCCATAGGTATGGGCTGGGCCAGCCCTAATCAAAATTACCAGTAGGCAATTATCCAAAGTATCACAGTGTAACAACATGAATAAGGTTACATTTTTTTAAAGATATTTTATGACACTCATAAAATGACATGAGTAGGATGGCAGAAAATCCTTTTATAATAATACTGTATTCTTTCTTACAGACATAATATTAAATTATCTTACAAGATATTTTAGGAAAGTTATTTGCTTTTTGCTTAAAAGTGATTATCTATTCCTTTGTAAAGAACAATGAGGTCATTTGATCAACTTAGTTTAGGGTAGATACTGATTCAAAGGGGAGAAAGGCCCTCTCTGGCCATGAGCATTACTTGTAAGATAAGGAAATAAGCCAGCCCCAGAGATAGTCTAGAAAGGAAAGGGAAAAGATGAATGAAGGGAGGAAACTGGGACGATACTTTGGAAAAAGGTGCTGGAGAAGCAGAGGTAAGTTGATAAAAATTAACTCACCAATTCATGAACCGTTTCTTAGGAAGCACTGGACTAAATGCAATCTAAAAAGTCCTTCCACCTCTAAAATTTAATGTTATTTAGAGGTTAACACCTACTCTATGTATGATGTTAATATGGATTACCTGCTGCTGGGCCAAGAACAACGTGACAGGTAGATAGGATCCCCATATAATTAATTGTCCAAACTGGGGCATTTTGAGACAGAAAAAGGAGGCACTACTAATAACTACTGGCTTACACCATGACTGGTCGAGAGCAAATTGAAGGTATGGTCACTCGACGCAGAGATGCCTTCTTACACTGTGCTAACAATACCTCAGCCACTGGATAGTCAGCATGAAATAAGCAGCTGTGTTGGTTTTTAAAGCGTACCTAATTGATGAACATCTGGTGGCAGGTAGCCAGCCCATTAAAAATCAATTATACTCAACGACTTGCATCTGAGCCATACTGCACCAATCTCCTCACACTCATCAGATCCACATGTTCCTGAATAAACACACACACCACTCAAGACAGTGCCTTTGAACTTTGTGTGGTTGGAAGTGAATTTCATCAATGGCTTTCCTTTGACCCACCGTGAAGAGAATTCCTGTTGGTCCACTCCGGATTGCCGACAGGTCAAGAGACCTGGCAGCGCTTTGAATAAAGCTCTAAATTCAAGAGTAACCAGAGCAGTCACTGCTCTTTGTAACTTTTTAGGTAGCATAATATATAACATAAATACCAGAAGCTATGTAATAAAACAATAAGGAGGAGACAGTGATCAGGAACTAGATTTAGGGTACGATAAGGGTATTAGAAATTAGTAATGAAAGCGCAAGTTCAGCTTCAGAATAGGGCGTGGAAAAGCTTCCCATACAAATCTTGGCTCAGATGCTGGTTTTTATGTTAGGAGTTTCTATCTGTAGCATACACCAGAGAATAATTATTGAACCATCCAGCTTTCTCTTATGAGAGGCATAATCCAAAGGGTTATTACACCAGGGATCAGTGGATTGGAAAAGAGAATGGACCCAGTGCCTCAAATAGCACCCTGAGGAAAACCAAAATTTCCTCATTAAAGCCATTCTTGCATCCATAACTTGAACAGCACTCGGGATGTCTGGAATAGATGCTGGATCTTTAGCAGGCCATGAGAGCTACCATGTAGAGTCCATTTCAACAGAAGATAAGATCACTTTTTAAAAAAAACTTTACATTAATGAAAATCCAAGAACTACTTCTGAATACATAGGAGTATGGTTGTAATTGGGTCAGGCCATTATCTTTTACCCGCCCAATAGCTAACAAGCCAGTCACAACAGATAGTTTTACGTTTCTTGTAAATAAGATTTAGAATAAATATGAACACAAATTTATGTCACGCAAATGACAGACATAAAAATATCTCTTCCATAAGCATCATCAACGTATAGCTTTAAACATAGATTACATAAAATAAGTGGGTTAATTATCTTGACTTTAGACATTAAACACTTTTCTTCTGCTTTTACACTATATGGTTGTCTCTTTGTAATTACAATTTAATTTTTAAATTGGAAAGAACCTTAGAGATCATTTAGTTCAAGCTTCTTCTTCATAGTTGAAGTAACCAAGGCCTTGAAGGGGGACCGAGGGTCAGATTTACCTCAGGTCATGCACTTTCTACACAGAGATTGGAGACTCAAAGCCAGATCTCCTGGCTCCAGGTCCACTGCTGTATTTCTTCAACTATTTTTTTTTTAATGTAAGGCATCTATTTCATATGGACTTGTTTATGAAAATCTAAGCCTGATTACGGCATCATATAACTTAAATCCATACTGAATCTTTGGAACTGAAATATAAGTAAACTAACACTTGTTAAGCTAGTTAAGTCCTCCTTCTACCAGCCTTAATACTCCATAATTTGACCTTTACAATTTCTTTTGATGCTCACTTATACCAATATAACACGCATATATATAGACTTATGGGCTATGTACATACTGAATATTCATGTATGTACATATATTTTAAATTTACACTGTAGGGGAGCCTGGGTGGCTCAGTCAGTTCAGCAGCTGGCTCCTAATTTCGGCTCAGGTCGTGAACTCAGGGTTGGTTGTGAGATCGAGCCCTGCTTCAGGCTCTGCGCTGGGCATGGAGCCTGCTTAAGATTCTCTCTCTCTCCCTCTGTCCCTCCCTCCCCGCCTCTTAAAAAAATTACACTGTAAAATATAATTTCATGTTAAGAGTTTAATCTAGAAAAATGAAGTCAGAATTTTCAGTTGATATTCAATACATATATGAAAACTCTATAAGCTACCATTCATCACATTTATAATTTACACTTTTGCTAAATAGCTAGATGTTTTTGTACAGCTTTCAGTTAGTTGCATTTTCAGCTGTTCTTAAAACTACCTGCTCACTCATCAGAAGACACCATTTCAGTTTCCCTCCAGCTTTAGAAAATAATCATTCAAGCACTTTATTGTGTGGTGTGACTTTTTCTGACAACATCTGTTGCTCTGAAACAGAAAAGTACCCAGAGTGACAAAGAGAGTCTTTTCTACTATTTTACCCATGCTGAAAAAAATGGGCCAGAGAGCCATACAACCCATAACAATGTGAAAATCTTTATATGAAGTTGTTCACCAGAGACTTGTCAATAGGCTGAGCCATATTGAATCTGGCAGTCTTTCTACTGGGACAGTATTTGCCTTGAAGTACTATCTTTTCTCTTTTTCAATGTCAGCCTGAAGGCTCTTAGACAACATATGTTCATTTCATGTCTTAGAGATATTGCTTCTGGTATTGCAAATGCATTACCACATTGAGCTTTTTTGTAAAACAGATGGTACATATTAAGGTCTCTGTCTCTTGTACGATTTCTGTAACAACGGCACCGCATTCTTCACGTTGACAAAAGTATCATCAACATGATGCAGTGCGGCCCTAGATTATGTCAGGATGGTAAATGAACACTTCAAACAGAAAGATCAATGGCGAAGGTGAACCAAACCCTTAGAGAACTCCAGACTGAAACTGGTCATTCCTTGAAACTGTTCTCTTAAAACTTTAGTTAGGAAATAACCCGTTCTTCTATTCTTTTGAGGCCCGCTATCAAATGGCTTTTCAAGTAGTACAAAAGCATATATTCAGAATAGTCAACTTTCAGATACGAGGTTATGAAGTAGACTCCCCTGACCTCCTGGTCAGCCCGATATCTGTCAGTTAAGGGAGATCTTAAATTAAACTGCTGTTGCAGGACTTTTAGGGAAGTCATTTAGCACTAACTGGAATCACTCTAAAAAGCCAGGCTATCACCTGGTTTGAAAATTAGGTTTGGGTTTCCCTAAATAAGCTTTTGGCATTAGCTGTTATTCATAGACTACTTACTTGGAATATTCTATTAAGTTCACTAAAGGAAGAACTGTTGAAAGCTATTTTTGAATTTGGCAAATCTGTGAATTTGGAGATTTATACTCCTATCTCCCACATGCCTTTGTCAACAAAATGGACTTCTAATCTTTGTCTCTTAGATGAATACCAATGTTCAAAATGCTTTCGGTTTTCTCTATGTATAGAAGACCTCAAAATAAGTACGTTTACTTGTATAATGTTCCCATTTTGTGTTGATTTTGTTTTGTGTACTAGTTTTGATAAAAGTTTTTAACTGAAAAGACAGAAACACACACAATTAAAGAACAATGATCTATTTATCAAATCCCGATTATATGACTGGTGGTTTTCCAAAAACTAGAAAAAAACAGAGAGAGAGACACACACACACAGAGGGAGAATTACTACCCTTCTGGAGCTTATATTCTAGAAAGTCAGTAGATAAACTTTTACATTTATTATGCTATTTGAAATTAGTGCAAGCTACAAAGAAGAGGAACAACTATTTTTCTTTCTCAAGAGAAGATAAAAATAACTTGGTCTGCTTTCCTTTTTTTTCTTTTCTTTTTCTTTCTTTTTTTTTTTTTTTTTTTTTTTTTTTTTTTTTTTTTTTTTTTTTGCTTTTTCAATATAAACATCTGATACACAATTATGCAAGTGATAGAAATAGTAACATAAGACCATATGGGTGTCCACTGATCTTACGCTGCTCCTGGACCTTGGCGAGATTTCAACTTCTTTCAGCCAATTCTAACCTTTTTACAAAAATAAACCATTCTGACAAAGGGGATTTTTACTGGAGGACTTGGGGCTTCAGTGCCCTTTGCAAGCCCACATGCAATTTTAGGGCTCTGTGAATATGGTTGTCATCAGCAAATGATCTTTTAGTGCAAAATATTGTTAGACCAAGGGAAACCAGTGAGATAAGATTTTATTTAAAAAGCTCAAATCTAATAATAAATCAGGACACACACATGGAAGCTGAATGATAGAACAAGATAGTAAGTGCTGAAATAATTTAAATGATATAAAAATGTAAGGCCTACAAATTCAGAAGCAGTAATGATTACCAAAGACATGTACTAAAGAAGACTTCATGGAAGAAATAAGAATGAAGCTGGACCTTGAAGACTTACGAAAGGCATGGCCAACAGTCTCGTCTTCCTATTTCATATGAGTGCCTTGTGTGGAAGCAAGTTACATGGAATACCATTATAGTAAATATAAAGCATTCAGGAAGTCTGCAGATTTGGTCACAGGCATGAAGAGTAGAGAAAGAAAATTCAAATGTAGAATGCAGCTTTATTCTGGAGAAGACGAATTACTTCTCCTTCACCATGGAATGGTCCAATATAATTAACCTGCTATCAGTTTCTGATGTACACATACAATGCCATAACTTGTGTCTAGTAGAAGACATTATTGATAAGTTGTGCATTCTACACATTCCACAATGAAGTCATCCTTGCTGCAGAGACACCCATATTGTTGAGCCTACATATAACTTTTATTTGGCCTCCTTATGATATTGTTTTTGAGCTCATTGAGTCAACTCTCCATAAAAGGGAGGTGACCAATATCAAAACAGTCTTAGGAATCCTTCTAGTAAGAATTCTTATGTAATAATAATATTTGCAGGTTTTGGGGTCATTTTGAGTAGGCCATTCATTAATGTCTTCTCCAATCTTCCTTGCCATCACTACTTCAGTTTTTCTTCCTCCATAACTTTCGTCATCAAGTTAGATTGTTAGATACTGTCAAGTACTTCTTATAGCTCTTGGCCTCACACTATCTCTCCTGAGCAGGATAAGCATCTTCTCAAATTCGTGCCTATTAAGATCACTCAGATATTGTCATACAATAGCAAAACACTTCTATTTGGGGCTGACAAGTCATGAGATATCACTACAGACCAAGTTTGAGATTATTTTATCCTCAGTTCACCAGTGAGTAGAACCAGACCATGAGGACATATGTGTGGTTTAAAATGGTGAATAATATCTATGGGATAGGCACATTGTAATGAAACCTCTTTATGTTCTGTTCACCAGAACTGCATCACATATTTATTCCACAAGCATTCCCAGGAAGGGAAACAGAATTTTCAGACTGGCTTAAATGATCAAAATTTACCCATGTAACACATGGCTGCATTATATCTAAACAAAACTTGGTTCCATAATAAGGAAACAGGTATAATGATTGTTAGAAAGGCAACCAACGGTTTGCTATAGTAACCACAAGTAAGAAATCAGATCCAAAACTGTGTCTGACCTCCTCTGTTGAAGCAACCTCAAATCTATATCCACAAAATTTCTTCAGCCAATTTAAATTACTAAATTAAGCAACTCTTTATTAAGTATATTTTTAAAAATTGACTCCGATTATTATATTTATTACTATAAATAATATAATCAATAATAATAATTATTTAATCCTCCAAGCTATGTCAAATTCAAATTCTAGTCACAATGTCATAATAGAGGCTGGTGAGAACTGGTGTCTTCTTTCCAGAAGGAAGACTTAAGAAGGAGCATTTGGGAGGAGGTTGGAGACTTATTTCTCAGGTTCCTCATGAATATTCCCATTCTAATTATCTGGATCCCACTTTTTCCCTACCCATGCTTTTTATAAAACTGACAAGGGTCCAAGCTCAATAAATACTATCATTCAGTAGGCCAAGAATAAATTTTTCAGTTTGTTTTTCAATAATCTCAACCTAACCACTTCAATCAGGGTAACCATTTTTAATAATAGTTCAAAGTATTCTAATTTTGGGTTAAAGGAGAAAACAGTTACCAATTTTAATACTAGTTGGATTCAATAAATAAACAGAACCAAAATATAAGAGAGATGAGTCTCGAATCATGGCTCTACCAGGTATTAGGAGCCTGACTATAGACCAGCCATTGAACCAATCAGCTCATCTTCCTCCGCTATAAAGGTGGGAATAACCTAACCTATTCTCAGAAGATTAAATAAGGTGCAGACTGTAAAGTACTTACAAAAGTGTAATGCATGGAGGGACAATGGTGCCACCATTAACATTATAACTAATAGATAAGTGAAAATAGTTGTTTAAGACTGATCTTAAATGAAGCAAATTAAACCTGTTTTTCTTGTATGTAAGAGAAGAATATAAACTACTTATCACACAACTTTACACAACTTACACAACTTCAGGAATCTCCTTTAATCTTTCTTGTGGTGCAGATCTGCTGGTAATGAATTATCTTAAGTTTTCTTTCCCCTGAAAAGGTCTTTATTTCACCTTTATTCTGAAAGGATAATTTTGTTGGATATATAAGTATGGGGTGACAGTTTTTAGTTTAGTATTTTCATAACATTTTCCCCTGTTTTCTGGCCTCCATAGTTTCTGATAAGTCAGGCGACATGTAAATTGTGTTCCTTTGTAAGTAAAGTGTCAATGTACTGTTTCTGCTTTTAAGATTTTTCTTTTTAGTTTTCAGCAGTTTGACTGTGATGTATCTTTACGACGTTTGTACTTTTTCCTCGTAGAGGAGAAGAATCTCTTTGCAGAGATTCTTGATTACATTTATGTCTTTACCAAATTTGGAAAGTTTTCAGCCATTATTTCTTAATTGTTGTTATCATTATTTTTTGCCCATTCCCTTATCCATTCTCCTTCTGAAATGCCAATTACATACAAAATAATCCTTTTAAATAATTTTTCATGGGTCTGTGAGGTTCTGTTGATTTTTTTCAACATCTTAATCACTTTTCAGATTGGATATTTTATATCGAAATACCTTAGTTTACTAACTCCTATCTCTGCTATGCTATGTGCTGTCTGCAGTTGAAGTTACTTACTGAGTTTTTATTTTCAGGTACAGAATTTGTATTTCTTTCCTGAGATTGCCAATCTTTTCAATTATTGTGAATACAGTTTCCCTTTCTGATCTTGAGCACAATTCTAATAACTGCTTTTACATATTAATGTCCAATTCCAATATTCAGACATCTGAAAATTGGTTTCCTAATGGATTACTTTTTTCCTCTTGGAAAGAGTTTATATTTTCCTTCTTTGTCTCATGTCTAGTAACTTTGGATACTGGACATGGTGCTATTATGTTTTTCATACTCTGGATTTTGTTACAGTCTTCCAAAGGGTGGTGATATAGACAGACCTATATATATGTAGGTCTACCTATAAACCTATTTTTTTTAAGTGGGTCATTAACTTGGTTCAAAGCACCAAAATAAATAAATAAATAAATAAATAAATAAATAAATAAATAAATAATAAATCTGTCTCCTGAGCAGCAGATAATATGATAGCTTAGGTCTTTCATATTGAGCTGAAGTATCTTGTACATTCACAATTTATGGCTCAGTCAGACAAATGGACAGGGTTGAAATACCAAATGTGGGACTTCTACTGTCCGGTTCTCTTGCTTCTGGGATTTCTCCTTCAGTAGCTGAAAGGCACTTGTCCAAAACTTGTCCTCCTGGTTTATCAGACAAGAAAAACTGGAAATTTTCTATCAGCTCAGCCTGTAGCTAAGAGTTAAAGAAAATGGGACCACTCCGTTGTGCCCTTCCTTCAAATGCCTACTCCCCTTTATCCTCTGTCTGCTTGTGGTAATCCTGCAGTTCTTTTCAGTCATTGTCTTCTGTATTGTGACAACTGTTTACAGTGGCTTTCTGCAAGGAGACAGAGTTGGTTAACTGCTTAGTTGGGTGATAGCTGAAGCGGATTCCTGCAGCATCGTTTTTAAAGCTATCTCAATCCTACCACAGAAGCAGAATGACTAGGACGGTAAAATTCACCACTGCAACAAAAACAACCCGGACAGTATTTACAAAATACCTGGTGATAAATTATCTACATGAACAGCAAAATATGAGCAGGTGAGGGGAAACACAAATAGTCCAATGTGGCACCAGTAGCTCTGTAGGACAAGAAAAGCAACAGAGTGCACCCCAAAATATCCAAAGACATTTATTAGAAAGGGTGGCAGGCCCATTTGGAAAAGTAGCTGCAATGGAGAGAAGTTTGCACATTTAATGCAGTGAAAACGTGGGGTTCATTTCAAGGTGAGAAGGCTGAAGCTGTCTTAGGCACATGAATACTTGAAACTAAAACAAAGCAAAACAAAACAAAGACCTGAGTTCTTTTCCTAGACAAACACACAGAGATACAAAATAAATTACTGAAACTAGGGTGTAAATTAAGCAAGAGGGGAAGAGTAACAGCAAAATAAAGAGAAGGTCCAGATAAAAAGGAGGAAGGACGCAGGGGAAGCAAATCTCAAAGTATTTTGGCCCTTCTGCGAAAACAACCAAAGCAGGATCTCTAGAGCCAGTTCTTCTAGAGAAAATCTCTAGAGTCAGTTCTTCTGACCACTCCTTCTTAAGAGTTTAAGTAAATTAATTTTATGTAAAAATGTGCAATATAAAAGAAATCCCATAGAACATTATAAGAAATGAGAGCAAAGAGAATAGCATCTTCTTGGACAATAGAGGTATGCCACAGAAACCTGTCTGCAAAATGGATACAAATTGTAACCAAATATGTCAAAATGAGCTCAATGAAAATATACAGAAGACAGGAAAGAGCACCATAAATGAAAATTAGAAACATTCAGCCAGAAGGAAGTCTGTAAAAAAATAAAACAAAATAGTCATTTCACAAAGAAAAGTAAAATGAGAAGAAACACAAACTTGAATAAACAACAGGCAAAACTAAACTACATAATTCAAGGATGGATGCAAATTAAGAATAATTACAAAGAAAGCAAGAAAATTATTATTACAAAAGTCACAAGAGTGGGTAGGAAGAATATGATTCCATCTCTTGACCTAGCTAATAATTATAAGGGTTATTACTCATTCAAATATATGTTCATGTATGATGCCTTTTCCCCGTGTATAGATATTTCACAATTTTTAGATGTTTAAAGCATTTAAAAGTTATAATATATCATAACCTAATTGTAAGCAAGCTCAATGATATGCCAATTTTTCTTATGATGATTAGGTGAATATCTTTCATATAGTTTAATATTGTGTTTTTCTCTTTTTGTGGATGTCCCTAATTATTTTTTTTATTTTTATTTTTATTTTTATTATATCATGTTAGTCACCATACAGTACATCCCCGGATTCCGATGCAAAGTTCGATGCTTCATTAGTTGCGTATAACACCCAGTGCACCATGCAATACGTGCCCTCCTTACTACCCATCACCAGTCTATCCCATTCCCCCAACCCCCTCCCCTCTGAAGTCTTCAGTTTGTTTCTCATAGTCCATAGTCTCTCATGTTTCATTCCCCCTTCTGATTAACCCCCCTTTCTTTATCCCTTTCTTCCCCTACCGATCATCCTAGTTCTTATGTTCCATAGATGAGAGAAATCATATGATAATTGTCTTTCTCTGCTTGACTTATTTCACTTAGCATTGTCTCCTCCAGTGCCGTCCATGTGGCAGCAAATGTTGAGAATTCGTTCTTTCTGATAGCTGAGTAATATTCCATTGTATATATGGTGGATGTCCCTAATTATTGATGCTGTAAGCACGTGCTTAGTCAGCCTGATGAATAATCTAGTATTAGATGCCGACATTTTTCCAGGCCTTAGAGACATGGCTGTGAACAAGCCCTATGAGCTCCTCACCCTCAAGGAACTGACAGTCTAATTTAACTTTCCTAAATCTAAAAATGTCATCATAATCTCTTTAAAATGACATGTTGTATAGGATTCCCCTAGGAATTAAATATCTGGGTTAATGCCTGGCACCAGCAACTGTTCAATAAAACTTGGTTCCATTCCCCATTCTGAAGAAGAAATAGTAGGTTTTATGTTTCAAGTTCCACCACAGGAAAAAAAAAAAACGCAAACTGTATTTCCATGTATATCAACTTGTAGTCTTCATTCCATTCATAGCTTTTATCAATCCAAGCTATAAATGGAAACATAAAACAAGATCAGAAAGCTAGAGCTTAAGGGCCAAATCTGGCCCATCTTTTGTCTATGAAAATAAATTTTATTAGAACACACACACACACAGGACAGTGAATCAACAATATATATCTTAAGAAAAATGGGAGGTGAAAAAGAACAATTTTAGAATCCAAAGAACGGACATGAGGTAATGTGGCTATGGTGGCCTACAAAGGTGAATGCATTTAGCTGAATAAAATTCTTAGAAAGAACTATTCCAAGGTGTTGAAAGAGACTAAAGATATAAAACAGATCAACAAGTATTTATTCTGGAAAAACTGCTTTGTCCTTGAGTAAGAACAGCAGTAGCCCGTGGCACTTCTGTCTGTGGGTACTACTGTCTGTCTCCTCCCCGTCTTTGGCTTCACCACACACACATACACACCCCCTCAAGCTTAGGTGCTTGGCATTTGTAGCTTTATCCGCGTGTAGATGGCTGCAAAACCAACAGCTTTACTGTCAGGACAGAGTCACTCTGGAGCAGGAGGTTAAAACTTCTACCTTTGTCAGATAAATGTGGCAATTACGGTACGAAACAAATTCCCATAGAAAAGAAATGGGAAAGCCCACAGTCAGCGTGAGAGGCAAACCAGCCAGAATTGAAGAGAGATCTTAGAAGGATACAGAACTAGATAAGTTCTGTACACATCTCTGGCTGACTAGGAAACTGAACATCTACAGAGGAGACTCAGGGGGATACAGATGAAATTAAAAGGCAAGAGAGAGAGAGGTGAGGACCAAATGAACACTGAATGTACTCTCCAACTCACACACAAATCGATCACAGGAGGTGGGAGCCTTATGAACTTGACACATTTTAACACAACCTCTGCCCACATCATTGACTGCCTCATAAGCCATGTAGTCAGAGGAGGAAGGCAGGAAAATCAGAATAAAAGAATTGAGCAGACATACCAGCACTTAAAAACAACAGGAAAAAGATTTCTGGAGTAAGATAAGTTACCAAAACAAACAAAACAAAACAGAACAAAACATCCTCCAAAATCAAAAAGCCACACAACAAAAAGATGCTAGAAAAATAAATTAAAATTTGGGCTTACTAAAATAGATCGTCTACAATGGTTAGATTTCAACCAAAAATTAGGAGAAATCCAAAGAAACCACAGTTTGTTACCCATACATTCTTCACTAGAAACCATTTGTAATTGATCTTGGGTTTTGCAGTTAGCAAAAACTTTAAAGAAGCTAAGCGTATGTGGAACAGCCTATAGGTGAGTGATTCTTTGATCCTTGTGTTATTTACAAGTGAATTGCATAATTCCTATATTTGGGGGATTTCCCAACTTTTTTGTTTGTTTGTTTTGTTCTTGATTTCTAATTTAATTCTGGTGCACTAGGAGATTTTTCTTTGCACTATCTCCTTCCTTTTAATTTCTCATGGGCTGTTTTATGCTGTAGCATAATGTGATGAAAGTGTTTTTAAACTGGATTGTAGTGATTACTTTTCAACTATATAAATTTACTAAAAATTAAAGAGAATGAACTTCATGGTATGTAAATTATATCCCAATAAATAGGTTTAAAATGATACCAAAGGGATAGCAAGTTTTAAGAGACAGTCACAGATAGTCAATATAGGAAAAGAAGACAAAATATATGTACGATAGGTGTCCTCAAAGAAGAAAACCAAAGCAATGGAAGAGAACAATTACTGAAATGGGTAACTCAAGAATACTTCTTGAAATTAAAAAAAATTATATTGAAATCACATACTGAAAGAGCACAAGGCATGTCTAGCAGTATTTACTCAGAACAACCAACACCAAGACACATTTTACAAGTCCAATTATCATTGTATAAAATAAGATTAACAAAGCAGATAGTCTCTTAGCTCACCTGATAATAAAGAGCAAAAGGGAGAAAACACCAAAACTTAAAAATACTAAGTGGAAGATATCTAAAGAATTTTTAAAAAATAACAAAATAAAGATATATTTGATTATCCCTGTGCAAGGATACTTCAAAATCTAATGAAATTAATTTTTAAAGAAATACTGTACTCACCAAACTGACCTCAGTAAAGACAGAAATTCTAAACAGGTCAATCACCACAGAAGAAGTAGAGAAAATCATAAAGACCTCACTCTCCTTGCCTACACCTAACGCACACAATAACTCACCAGGCCCAATATTCACCTTGGGTACTCTACCAAACGTTCATGTCAGATGATTTCTGTGTTACTTGAATTATTTCAGAGTATAGAAAAGGAGGGAAACTTCCAGCCTCACTTTTCTTTATTAAACACCACTATATTGTTTCAGTAGGACTACATTTTAGTTTTTTTAAATTTATGACTCTAACAACTTTAGTGATGTTCTAATTTTAATACCGTAAAATCTGTCTTCATTTTAAATGTACAAATGAACAATTTTTACTAAATTGCCATGTTGTGCTATCATCATCACTACAGTCCACTTTTTGAACATTTCCATCACCCCAGTAAGATCCCCTTGCCCATTGATAGGTAATCTTCATTCTGACTTCTAGCCCTAGGCACCCACTAATTTATTTTCCAGCTCTAGAGATTTGACTTTATTAGACATTTCATATAAATTAACTCATACAATCTGTTGTCTTTTGTGTCTGGCTTCTTTGATTTAGCATACTGTTTTTCAGATTCATCCACATTGTAGTATATATCAGTATTTCCCTTTTGTCAATTTAATTTTCAAAAGAAAGTATGATAGGCGTTCCAAAATATGACAAAAAAATTAACCAAAAAAAAAAAAAAAGCTAGATCAACCTCACTTTTAAATATTAAGGTGAAAATCTCTAATGAAATACTTGCAAACAAGATCCTACCATCTTGTTAGTAGAGTTAAAGAGAAAGTCCATATGATTATTCTCCTGGATACAGAAAAACATTTGCAAAAATGTAATACCATTTATTTAAAACACTCGACAAAACTGGAGTTGATGGATACTTTCTTAATATGATAAAATATATATGGTTTAACCCAAAAGTCAGGCCCTTAATGAAGATAGAGGCTTTCTGGGTAAATCTAGGAATAAGACAAAGATGCCCGCTATGTTAATTTTAATATATTATTGTTTTAGGGGATATCAGCCAAAGCACCCAGAATCGTACAGATTGGAACTGGCGTGGCTTTTCAGAAGACATGATTATATGTGTACAAAACTGAAAAGAATCAATAGAAAAAAACCCCACTGAAAACAGTAAGAAAACTTAATAAATTTCAGGTGCATTCATTTCTATTGCTGCTGTAACAAATTACCAAACATGGTAGCCTAAAACAACAAAAATATATTAACTAAGAGTTCTGGGTCTCACTAGGTTAGAACAAAGATATTGGTAGGACTACATACCTTTTGGAGGCTCTAGGGGAAAATTCATTTCCTTGCTTTTTCCAGCTCCTAGAAGCCATCCTCATTTCCTTTTGTGTGGCCCCTTCAATCTTTGAAGCAAGAAATAGCAATTCAAGTCTCTCACATCACACCTCTATAACAATAACTCTCCTACCTCCCTGCCTCGCACTTCGGTTTTTATAGGATTCTTGTAATTACATTGGCCCTACCTGTATAACTAGGATGAGTTCCCTCTGTTAAGTCAGTTGATTAGCAACCTTAATTCTACCTGCAACCCTAATTCCCCTTTCCAGTCAACCTAACATATTCAATTCTGAGGATTAGAATGAACACTTCTGGGGGTAGGGTGGGGAGCATGACTCTGCTCACCCCAGGATGTTTACAAAATTAACTTACAAAAATCAGAAGTATTCATATACAAAACAAAAAGAGGAAAAAAAAAAAAGAAGAGGAGGGGAAAGGGGGGGGAGGAAATAATGGAGGAAAAGACTCCACTTAGCAAAGAGAAAAAAAACCACATGCATATAGATTTAACAAGAAATATGCAAAATATTTATGAGGAAATGAAAAACACTCATAAAAACACAAAAGTAGACTTGGAATAAATGGAAAAATATATCATGTATTCAAAGAGGAATATTCGATGTAAAAGTGGCAGTTCTTAATTTATATACTGTATTTAGTGCAACCCCAATAAAAAAATACCTCTATGTTTCTGTCTGGATCTAGAGAATATAATTATATGGTGAAATCTGATGAATAAACAAGCAAAGATAGTGTTAAAAACTTGGGAAATGAAGAATAGTAAGAGCATACCATAAAGCCTATGCAATGAAAATTGTGTGACATGGGCTCATGAATAGATGGAATGTCTTATCTATTACTGTGTAAAAAATTTCCCCAAATTGATGGGCTTAAAACGGCATATATTTATTATCTCACTCATATTCTCCATGTCAGGAATCTACGTGCTGCTTAGCTGGGTGGTTCTGGCTCAGGGTCTATCGTGAGGCTATAGTCAGATAGTTGGCTGGGGTTGCAGTCATCTGAAGTTGAGCCATCTATCCACATGACATAGCAGCTGGCTTCTCCCAGGTTGAGTGATGAAAGAAAATGAAAGAGAGAGAGAAAGAGACAGAAACCAAACCCAAGATGGGAGCTACAGTCTTCTATCACCTGATCTCCAACATGACATATCATCATTTTTGCCATACACTATTGTTCAGAAGTAAGTCACTAAGTCCGGTCTTCACTCAAGCACAGGGAAATTAAGTTTCACTTCTTGGGATGCAGATAGAGTAACAGAAAACTTGTGATCATATTGTTTTAAACTACCACGAAGATAGATGAAATACACAGTCCAGAAATAAACACAACTACATGTATGAATATACTATATAATAAATATATACTATGTAAATAACATATATATTATATAATAATTTGACCTCTCAAATTGGTGTAAAGGAAATGGAAACCGGAAAGCTTTGTATCCACTGATCCCTCTTGTAGGGATCTATCCCAAAGATACACTGACAAAAATATGAAAATACATATGCACAAGGATTTTTTTATAGTATAAAAAGGAAACAACTTAAATGCCTCTTAATAAGGAAATGAAAATGGATTGAACTATATATGGCAGTTCCATACAATAGAAGGTTAGACAGCCATAAAAAAGAATGAAGAATCTCTTCTGTATCCTACCAAGAAGTGATCTTTAAAAATATTAAGTGTTTACAAGCAAGGTGGAGGAAAGTGTGTAGAGTACGCAATTATTCTATCTAATAAAGGGGGCATACAAGTACCTGTGTTTGAGTATCACAAAAAAAGGATAACTTATGAAATTTGGTCACCTAAAGTAGAATAGGGTAAAGGAGACAGTGTTAAAAGCTCATCTTCTTTGAATGTACTTGCTTATGTGGATTTAATTTTGTTAATTCTTTTATATATTAGTATAAAATCTAGTGTAAGTATAAAATATAGTACAAAATTCGTTTAAAATTGAACTGAAAAATTAATTCTTAAATATTGAAAAGAACAGAAAAACAAATACACCTTAAATGTACACTGAGTTTCTACAATAATTACACAAAAGAGAAACTATGATAAGTGACTTAAAAACCCAATGATTTGACTGTTGCATTTCCTTAGTGGGATATGTAGAACTACAACAAATTCTTAACTGTTTTCAGTATTCATGTTATGGGTCATAACATTTATATGGGCATTCTGAGATTGTTGTGTGCATAAGACAATATTTTAATTCTGTTACTCCTGATCTCATCGAGAACCAGGCATCTCAGGTTATTAGAAAGAAGGTATAGATATAAGATCAAAGAAATTTTTTAAATTCCTGATGTTCTGAATTTGAATTGAAAAATCAATATGAAGCCATGATATATTTTAACTTAAAAATAAAAAGAAGCAGTACACTAAATCAAAGGCCATTAAAATAAGGAATGTGAAATAAAGTATAGATGGGCAAATCACTGAGGCCAGTGACTTGGAGACAGGAATCAATAAACTTTATATTTAGACAAGACATTTGGCTTTGGCTATTATTCAATGCATTTAATAGAAAGTAAACAGACTGGAAATCTTCTTAGTAGTACAGAGAATTAGGGGAGCATGGGTGGCTCAATTGGTTAAGCGTCCAACTAACTCTTCATTTTGGCTCAGGTCATGATCTTGGGGTGGTGGGATCGAGCCCACATCAGGCTCAGCACTCAGTGGGGAGTCTGCTTGAGATTCTCCCTCTCCCTTTTCCCCACCACTCTCTCTCTCTTAAATAATAAATAAATAAATCTTAAAAAAAATAGTACAGAGAATTCTATTACTTAAGAACAGACTGCAATTCAAGTTCAAAGTAATTCCTAGGCCACCAAACTTGCCCCAACAACAAGCTGCCTGCTAAAGCTGTGCCACCTCCAAGAAGGACTTACTCCCCAATACCCACTTAGATGAGGCCAAGGAATTCAATGAACAAGGCTCTCAGAGGCAGATATAAAGGCTGTGAGATTAGGTAATGGACTCATTCCTTTGCCAGAGTATGGAGGCTTCATTAACACATGGGGATCTTTTTAAGTAAAATTTACAAACTCTAAACAGTAAAACTCCAACTCAATGTCTATGATCCTTACATAATAGCGTATAGAATACATTACTGCTCCTTACAGGAGAAACAATTATTTATCCATGAAGGGAAGCACAGACTGAAAATAAAGCCCATGTTTCTCAGGAAATCAGTGAAACAATCATCAACCACAAAATAGAATTTATATGGTTCTGCCTGTGTTGCTGAATCAGAAACAAACAGGAAAAACTAAAATGCAAAATGAGTAATTACATAGAAAACCTAGATTGTGTACAGAGCTATTTTCAGTGTTTGAAGACAAAAATATGAACGTGGGGAACAAAGAGTAGAGCCCAAATTCCCACATACTGGTAGATTCTTTTTTTCATGTTGGCCAGTATTTAACTTCAAATTATATTTGAAAAACAATATTTATTCAAACATCTGAATATTCATGCTTTAAATTTTTTACTGTCTCTGGGATTTTCTAAAGGATTCCAGATAACTTATTTTTATGTGTTTAAAATGCAAACGAAAATACACATTAATATTGCTAATGAAATTTGGGAATCCTAGATTTATGTAATTAAAGCTCCACAGGTCCTAAATCCTCAATTCAAAACCACCTCTTTTCCAAATCTAGGTTATGTCTCCTGACATGAATCAATTACCCTATAACTCCCTTGATTACACAAAACCTTGTTTACCTAAATGTTTTGCTGTCCCAAAACATTTCTGATAAATAGTGTTATACAGTCTGATATGCACCTTGAGTTACATGCATTATGAATCAGAATCATTTCCTGCACACCTGTCACCTTGACATTACTTGACTGCAGTCAACCTTCATTGGAAATGCAAATAATTGTAAAAGATTTGATTGTACAGCTAGTCTTTTATCTGTCATAGGTTCTGTCTCTCATGAACATAGGAGAAGTTTTACTTGGAGTTATATATTCTATAGATTGGAACCAACCTGAAATTGGGATCCCTTAAAAAGTTCTATATTTGATCAACTACATGAAAAGACTTATTCTGTGTTTTTCCTTCTCTTAGCTATGAAGGAGGGTTTTTCTTTGTTTTGTTTCATTTTTTTTTCTTGTGGTAATGATGCTGTCATTGTCGTTACACCTAAAGAACAGCTGGTCAATAGCAAAATTATGTAACTGAATTGTCACTAAGGAACTTTAAAAATATCTCCATGCCTTCAAAAAATATATGAGAATTTTAATTAACAGAAGAACAGGATCTGAGTAACCTATAAGCCAAATCTTCACTTCAAAGGGATACTATAGTCAATACAATGCTTGCAAGATACTGCTATTTCATTATTTACAGTGCTCGAGATTTAAAATAAGGGATTCATAATGGTCTGGGGAGATTTAACCAGGTTCTTCTTCAACAACTGAGAACAAGCTATATAAATGTACACTCTTTCCTACAAATATTATTTTTTAAAGAGTCTTCCCCTTCTCTGTATATTTCTGTAACCAAGGAAGCTAGTCCACTTTATTCAGGACAGGCAGTGAGATATATTTTCTAACAAAAGAAATAAAAACAGACATTTAATCCCTAAATCATGAGGGAGTCTGGTTTATTAATATTAATACATTTAAACATATTAGAAAACTAACAATATGTTTATAAGCAAAATGACAAATTTAAGTGAAATATATAGTTTTTAAAGAAATTAAACACTCATTCATACATTTATCAATTTGGAAAACATTTACTGATTACTGCAGCTGGTACTCATTTGTATCAATCAAAGTTCCAGTAGGAGATATATATTTATTTATCTGATCAAGGACTTAATTTATGAGATTGTCCAGGACTGGCTAAGCAAATCCAAATCTATGAGACAGGCAGCCAGGAAGGGCAGGCTGAAACTCTTGAGTAGAAGTTGACACTGCAGTCCATAGTGGGAAACTTCTTCAGGTCTGCTATCAAGGACTTTAAACCGATTAGATCAATCCCACCCAGATTCTCCAGGATGATTTCCTCTAGATAAAAAGTCAACCGATTGTAGATGTTAATCACACCTTCAAAATACCTTCATGGCTACACCTAGATTCCTGTTTGATTGAGTAACTGAATACTTACAGCCTAGCTAAGTTGACACATGAAACTACCACCTTAGTACTGGACATATAAAAATGAATAAATATGGTCTGTGATATGAGGAGACTCAGCGTTTATTAGAAGGAAAACATATATTTTTTAAAGATTTATTTATTTATTTATTTGAGAGAGAGAGTGTGTGCACCTGTGTGCATGCATGCGGAGGGAGGGCAGGCGGAGAGAATCTCATGGAGTGCGGAGTCTGACACAGGGCTCAATCCCATGACCATGAGATAATGACCTGAGCTGAAATCAAGAGTTAGACGCTTAACTGAGCCACCCAGGTGCCCCAGTAGGAAAACGTATTTGCTTTCTACATTCATATGAGGGTTGGAACTCATTTTAGATTAATACAAATACTTCTAAAATTTGTATGAATTATATGCTGTACTGAAACATAAAGAAATATGATGTGAAAAATCCAGCTTGCCTATTTGTGCGTAAAAACCACTGGAGATCAGAGTACAATGCACTAAACAAGGAATTAAGAACACCTGGCTCTACTCCCCTATTTGCCATCAGCTCACTGTATGATTTTGCGTATTCACTTAACCTTTCTGACCCTCAATTTATCTGTTAAAACTAAAACTGGTTCACAATCAAGGATCTACACTTAACTCAAATTTCTTTTATGGACAGGTAGGAAATACAAACAGGCCATGCAAACTGGGTATATGAAAATAGAGAGTATTTTAACAAATTTTCCAACAAACCACATTGGGGGAATCAGATCACCAGTGTGCTATATATCTGCACCTTACGTTCTCTCAAGTTGTTTCATCTTATTTTATAAAACATAGATTTTCAAAATTATGCCTGCATTTATAAATATAGACAAAAATCTACATCCACACCAAATTTATTACCTAATGGGTGGCAGGTAGGATTGCAGAGAGGAGCATCTCTGTTTGTTTTGTTACAGCAAATCGATATTATAACTAAAAAGTTTTGTAATTAAAATGTAGAAGTGAGAGCAAAAAAGAGGACCTCATTGAGTAATCTTATAAAAATTGAAATCTGTGAAAATGGAGTTTAAACGTGACAGTTTGTTATATTTATTAAACAGCGCACATCATGAGGAACTTACGTGTTGATGACCTAATGCCTCTTTCGGAAACAAATAAAGATATTTCTAACAAAGGAAATCTTTGTTGTAGCTCCTAGGTGTCCAGCTGGGGTGGAGTGGACATTCCTGTGTGCTGGGAAGGCTTGGGCAGAGGCTTCCCCTGACCTGCATGTGTGGGGAAAACCATTCTGAAGCAAGAGAACTGTTGCTTCCTAATCACAGATTATCTGGAAATCCTTGAGCAGCAGCAAGCAGCTACAAATCTCACCTATGATCTTTGCTGAAATTAAATTTTTGTGGTCTCTTCTCATACAATCCTTTTCCCAAAACCAATTTACATAATTTGGTATAATTTGAAATGATTGACACTGGTTGCTAATTGTTGGGGTAGAAACTAGACCCTCATAGTAGCTAAGTCTCGAAGGCAAAGGTTAGAATCCAGCAACTGGTAGTGTGGGTCGAATTGATATTAGTTTAATAATCTGTAAACTATGCAAGAAAATGTAATTGTCCTACATTACAAGGGTAGTCCTTCCACTGCACAGTTTATTCAAATGTATAATCTAAATAATTGAGTACCTCTGCCTACAATAGAGCATTTCCTCATATGCAAACACCATTTAATAGACAGTTAAATCCAAACAGATGGATAAAAGATGCCAGAACATAATTGGTTTGCTTTTGATTATTTCATTGATACCAATTTACTTAAAGAGTAAGTCTGGACAAGATAGGATTTATTGTCACAGAATATTCAGTTTGAAAGAGAGGAGTTAAGGGATTCAGTGATCCTCTCTCAGCCTCCACACGTGAAAGCTTGGGGAGAAATGAAATCTTGACCAAATGTTTGGCTTTGTCTTTGGTTAGAGCTAACAATACAAACCTTTGATAAAACTAAAGTCTACCTTCTTGTTACTTGAGATCTTAAGGGTTTCTTGGTTTCATAGATACCAACCTACCACAAATTCTTTTCAATAGCTGGAGAATATCAATTTTAAAAATATGAGAAGTAATTATTGCTGATTATTTTTTAAAAAGCAGCAATACTTCCAGGTCTTAGTTAAATTATTGTATTTTAAGGGATCCTGGATATTTTCTTTTAGTGTTCTAAATAAAACCTGAAATTTGTAGGATTATAGCAGTGAAACCTCTCACTCTCTCCTTCTCTCATCAACATACACGTGAACACACACACAAACACACAAACACACATAGGAAAGAGTACGGCATCAACTCCATTTTATAAATAAGAAAGTTGGACTCAAGGCATTGAATAGTTCAAAGCAGAGTTAACAAATGCTGAAGCCTAGATTTGAATCTATTTTGTCTCATCATGAAATTGGTGCTCCTTCGAAAGCAATGCTGCCAGCACTTGCTCTGAAGCTTCTTAAATTCTCTTGAAATAGCTCTGTGTCTTACAGATGAAGATTTCAATTGTTTTTTTATTTTGATTTTTTGGTTAGCAAACTAGCCAAAAGGGTTAAACGTAACTATTATTTTTAATAGCTTGTATTCCGCGGAACACTATGCTCTGCCCTCTTATGTAAAATCCACTATATTTGACTGTGCTTAATCCTATTTTGTAGCCAGTAAGTACAAAACTAAAAAAGAGGAGGCTTTAAAAACCGCTGAATGATTCCTTAGGTTTATTTGTTTATTTGCATTTTAATAGGAGTTTTTGCATTTAAACTCAATAACAAAAGTATATGAAGATAAAACATAAGAATTAAAATCATTTCAAAGATCTTCTTTTCCCTTCCTGTCAACATGAATTTTCCCAAAATTACACAAATTTTCATATAAATGTTTGTATGTGACCACTGTTCCTGCCAGAGTGAGACTCACTGAAGTTCCATGGATTGTAAGCAATGCCGACTGAAAAATGTGTTAAATGCATCTATTCATTCCTAATAAATGTCCATTTAATTGAAAAAGTTGCAAAAGAAAACTCTCCACTTCTAAAAGAAAAGTGTTTTCTATTGAGACAGATAGTTGTCTAATATATTTAGATTTCAAAACTTTCTTTTAAAACAGGCATGTGTCTTTATTATATACATATGTGTGTAATGCACATATTTATCTATGGCAAAAGTAGTATATGTTGACTATAGGAAATTTGAAACATGCAGAGAAGTGCAAAAAGAAAAAAGTTACCTTATGTATGAAAATTATCATCTGATGCCTAATTTTATTTGCAAATTTCTTTATTTGCTTAGCAATGCTTAAGAAATATTTCCTCATAATCATAAATATTTTTCTACGGCATCTTTTCAATGGACATATATATAGTATTTCTTTATTTGGCTCAAATGTAACTGGTTTAACCAATCTTTTATTTTGAGGTACAGAATTCTAATTGTTACATTTTCACAAAATTATATCCTTCAGCTGATTTTTTACAAGTGGAACTTTGGATTCAAATCTGAATTAATTTTTTATGATATTATATTTACATTGCAAAATTATCCGCCAAGTTTACGTGAATTTTCACTCACGAGTATATGAAAATTTCTTCAAATTCTTGTCTACGTAGACGCATATATTGTTGTTAGTTCTAATTGATGACATGCTTGTTTGTGGGGCTGAAGCATTTACTACTCAGATCACATAAAGACACAGGCATCCTAATTTCACCTGAAAATTGAGGAAAGATGTACCTACGTACTTAAGAGCCATATGACTCCAAAGACTGTTTCCTCCCTTTCTGACATACAAGGAATGAAAGTATCTATAAGCTTACTTTTTAAATCTTTCTCTAACTATATCACTGTGCTTACCAGAGAAATACGAACATCAGGAAATTGTTTCCTTACTGTATTACAGTGCAATGTCTGGGTTTTATGTGTATATGGGAGATGTGCATGCATGCTGGTATTTGTGTGAGACTACAAGAACGTTTGTGGATGTATGATGTGGTGAAGATAAAAGGTATGGGAATTTTCCAGTTTTAAAGTTGTACTTTTTTTAATTGACCAAATACTATAAAGTTAATCAAATTTGTAACATTTTACTGGTACACTGACAATTTTCCAAGACGACATTTTTTACCTTTGCAAGGAGTTTTAGGTGTCACGATAATAAAACTAATCACTTTTCGCCTAGATTTGTTTCTGAAGTTGCTTATGAGCAATTTGTAGTGCTTTTTTAGTGAAAATGTTCAAGGGGTTTTATTACCATTAATCTTTTTTGAGGGTGTGTATAATTCATCTCACCAGCCATCAGAATTCCCAGAGGGTAAATTACTCTAGAGATCTCTGTGCCCTCACACTGTATCAAATTGACCTGCTTCTTGTTTGCCATTTTTGTGTACTACATTGCTTATTTAACAAGAAACAGAATGATTGTAATTCTGAGAAGGTCCTTTGATAGTAGTTTTGACACTCTGCCTGAATAATGACCCTCATTATGGTGCCCGTGACAGGCTCTGAAAGTCCTGATTTATGAATATATCACAGGTTCAGCATTAGAGCTCCCCCTACTCACTTACTTCTGATATAGACAGAGATATGGACAAAGTCCTTTGAAATATAGAGAGGCCGAGATAATTGCACGATTATGACCATTCAAATCATCTCTTTCCTGATTTAACAAAGCTCTGCCATTTGATTTTGATTGTCTCTGAAGTTATTAGGAACCTTTGACAAAATGTTTATTAGAAAAATGTGTTTCAGAGAAACTGTGCTGGTGACAAAGGTGGAAGTTTTTCTTACTTTTCTGGTCCTGAGCTTCAGCTAAATTTCTATTGCAAATACTCATTAATGGTTGATGTGATAATAGACTGTTAGAAGCAAGATTAGCTAAGAGCAAAAAGTCTGTGTCCTTGATAAAACAAATTACAAGACACTCTGTAAACACTTTTTTGTGCAGAATGTTGTTGATTTATTGTTTCCTCTATAGTGATTATTTAAATAAATGTAGCTAATTTAGTTCATTTGCCAAACTGTATAATTTTGTTCTTTGTGAAGGGGTTATATGTAAAAGCCTCAAGGAATCACATCCCCATTAATCTTTTTACAAGTGCAATAAATAAATAAAGAGACATGGTTTAATTTTGCCAGTTAGAAGATATTTAAATAGCAGTGGTGGTGAACTGATTTTTCTACTGTTTGAAAAAGCTGTGTAAGTGCACTTTTTCTTGTTACTAGTTTAATGAAATACAAGAAAAACCTAACACAACTGTTTTTATTGAGGCTATGAGAAACAAAGGTTTTTCAATCATCTGCTGTTCTGTACAATGACCTTTAAAAAAAATGCTGCTCTTCTCATGCTTTTCTACTCATAATATTTAAAAAATATCTCCAGTGCCAGTAAAGTATTAGAAGGAAATTTTATTTCAGAAAAAGGCATGAAATATGGTACTGCTCCATATAAAAAAATAAATTCATGATTGTTTTCCTACACAAGCTTTGCTCACCAGTAATAAGGAGATAAAGTCTCCTCATGATTTCATTAGAAGTAGGGGAGAGCTGAAGATTCTCTCTAGGTATTCTCAGCTGATTCCTTTTGAGACTATCATCATCAGATGACCCTCGAGATTAAAAATACATAGTTACTAAGGGCGGTGGTTGAAAGTTAATTTTAAATGAAGTCTGGTAATGACCTGGAGTAAATTTAATAAGGGCCCTTCATTTCATAGCAAAAGCAGTCACTTAAAACATAATAAGATGATTCTGAAATCTTTAAACAAAGTGATCAGATTGAATTCCTTTTAGCAAGCTGAAAATTTTCAAAAGCTTTTTTATATCTGCAAAGCCTTTATTCTTAATTCATTAACATATTTTTAGAAAGTCTATTTCTAAAGGGGAAAATGTTTGCCACCTCTGCAGTAGAGGTGTCATTAATGAAATGGATCTTTGAGAAACTTCCATCACCTCTTTCATTGTACATATTTTGTAAAAATTCTGAAGATGATTTTGTCTTCCTTTGCTTTCCTGCTAAAATAGGCCTCATACAGAAGTATACTGTGGTTGTACAAAAGTATTTTAGAGCACAACAAAACCTTCTAGATCTTAATAACTATACATGACTGATCTGTCCTCTCTAGCAAGGTTAACTGTTTCTCCCAAGGAGTTAAGTGGCATATAAACTATTGTTCACACCATTTGTGCTAACAGTATCGGATGACCTCAAATACTGTGGTGGCCATACAAGGTACCTGCACAATGCATTCATCAACAAAGGGAAAAGGACCACAGGGGCAGAGCTGACTTTAAGTGTATTAGGACTCTATAAGGATAAATGCCTAACCTCACTCCACAGCAAAAAGTAATTACAGAGTCATTGTTTCTATAGTGTTAATATTTTTTTACGGTTCTTTAGAAATATGTGCTATTTAGTTCTTGAGTTGACATCTGTACTGTATTATATTTTATTCAAAGCACCCAGAGGAAAGTGTAGAGCAATCAAATAACGGTGAGATCATTCTGCTCTTACAGGAAATCAACAGATAGAAAATATAGATAAAGGAAGAGTTTAAATCCAGTAGTTAATTTTTATACTTAAATTATCTAATTAACAATAGTCTGAACAGCCGAATTTTAGAGCTTTATTCCTTCCAAAATTGCATGCTCCATTTAGAGTATATCATTCTTTCACACGTATTCACAGACTTTTCTATTCGTATTTTTACAATGCATCAATTCTCTATCTATGTGTGCCTCCCTTGCCATGCTCTATGCACGTGTTACTGAGAAAGAAGCAAATATTTGTGTTGACACACACATGCACGCACACACACAAACATCACTAAGAAGCTCAGATAAATGCTAGGGGCCCCTCCAGTAAAAAACATCAAGGAGCACCCAAATAGAAACCTATGAAATGAAATACAGTATTGGGGCAAATCAAGTAAACACGTTTGCATGTTCAGGGAAAGAGAAATGTTTAGTCTCACCGTCACAAATTACTACTAATTATCTGAAGAATATGAAAATTGGCTCCTTAATCAGGTCTATCTCTCCCCCCTCAAAGGAACCAGACACAGCATATTCAGTCTTGACTGCCCCCTGGATGAGGGAAGAAGAACAGGATTTGGTAGCTGTGTGAGAAAACAGAGTGCAGCTCTTGGACATATAGCTGCCTTTTAAAGACCCTAGAAATTTTCAGTGTTCAACTCTTGTTTTTTTGGTTTTTTTTTAAAGATTTTATTTGTTTATTTGAGAGAGAGGAAGAGAGCAAGTGCACACAGGGTGGGGGGGGGGGGGGGGGGGGGGGGGCTGGCAGAGAGGGAGAATCAGGCTCTCTGCTGAGCAGAGAGCCCGGATGCATGTAGGAGGATCCCAGGACCCCGGCATCATGACCTGAGCCAAAGGCAAATGCTTAATCGACTGAGCCACCCAGGAGCCCCTTAGTGTTTAACTCTTAGTAACTTCTCTATACTTTGCAGTTTACTGAGAGCAAAACATATAGTTTGCATTATTAAACACTATTGATCATTCTACTAAAACACAGTACTCTAGTAAGAGTAGGATGTTCCAAAGTAAACACGTATCATGTAAGTGTCATTACACAAATTTTGTCGTAACTGGTATTCTCATCCAAATACGAATCAAATAATAGAGCTGTGCTTCATCTCAGTGTATTATATTTAAAACACTAATTATTGTTATAAAATCGGTAGATGTTTAAATGAGGAGAAGCAGGGAATCTATGAAAGAAGACAGAATATATTCTCCAAGGAGTTTTAGGTTAATTACAGGTTTCACATCATTTGGAGACACTTTTGCTTATGTTTCTGCTTCCTAATAAATGCCTTGCAAGATTTACACTCATTTAAGTGGATTAGACAGACATATGACTGCTGAGGTATGATGTACTTTAACAGCAACTTTCTGTAAAATAAGTCTTCACCAGTCTTCCTTAGAGCAATTTCCTCTCTTATTCAATGCAATTCAATTCATTTCAATATTTTATTTGGGTGCTTTTTATGTGCCAGTACAGTGCTAAGCCAAGAATTAAACTAGTAATTTAACTACATGTACAAGGTACACAAATAGCATTGACAGTGGATAGACAACTTCTGTTAACCTACAAATCCTACACATTAAGAGAGTACGGAGACAATGCCATAAAAAAGTAACCATCTGGTCTGGGTTTTGAAGATTGAATAGGAGTTTGCCATTTCACCACATTAGGTGAAGAAAGCATCTCAGAGAGAATGAGCACCTTCAAGGATACAGGAACATGAAACAGCATGTCTTTGGGGACTTGCAGATATTTAGAATGTGGGATAAAACTACAAAGGTTAAGGGAGAGTGACCAGAGACGAGGCTGAGAATAAATAACAGGACCATATCATGGAGAGTACTTGTTGTCAAACTAAAGAGCTTGCACTTTATCCTATAGTTGGTAGCCACTGAAAAATTTAAGGATGATTAAATTTGTGTTTTTAAGAGTGAATGGGAAGAATAATTTGGAAAAGGAAAAGACTAGAGTCAGCGAAACTAGAGAGGAGGCAATTGGAAGGTCAGGGAAGAGAAGATAGTGTCCAGAACCAGTGCCGAGAGAATGGAGATTAGAAATTTTTAAGGAAATAAGGACAGTACAAAAGCATACAGAGTAACTTCAGACTCATGAGACTGCCTGTCTTCTGTTGTGATCTATTCCTAATGTTTCCAAAATATGGATCTGACTGATGCGACAATGTTGAAGGATTTTAGGATCAGCATGAGATCAGCCCTGCACCATAGTGAAGTCAAATTGAGAGACTGTGGCAGGAAATGAAGCATCCGGTCACTTGCCTCCTGTGACTTTCTCATATGTACCCTACATTTCACCCATGTTGGCTTACTCTGTCATATGGTCATACAATTTAAATGACCTGCTTCCTGTTTTTGAAAGGTCTTCCCTTCTTTTTACTGATTGATATTCTTCTTCTTATCCTCAAAGTCTTGCCTCAAGCACCATCTTCTCTGGGAAGGCTTCCTTGATGCCCTGCCATCCCTTCAGGCAAAACTGGGTCCTCCCTTTTATTGGCTGCTGTTGTACTCAGTTGCACACCTTGATTGGAGTGTATAAACATACCTTATTGCAACTGCCCCTTAGTCACCAGATTATACAGTAGATGATTAATAAAGCTGAATGAATAACTGGAGTGAATGACTGAAGCAGAGTCATTACAGATTGGAATCCAGGAATAAACTGATGGCCATGTTTATTCTTCAGTATGACCTTTTTGTTTGTCCTGAATGCTCTCCTCTTTAGCTTCAAATCCATACTGCTTAAAGACAGGCCTTGCAAAACTGGTCTTAAAAAAAGGTACAAACTTTCAGCTGTAAGATTAATAAAGTCTGACGATCCGGTGTATCACATGGTGACTACAGTTGATAACACTTCACTGTACAACTGAGGTTTGCTGGGAAAGTGAAACTTAAGTGTTCTCTCCAAAAAAACCCAAAAAACAAAAAACAAAAGCAGGATAACTATGTGAGGTGATGGGTATGTTAATTAACTAGGTGGGGGGATCCTTTTTTCACAACATATATGTGTATCAGATGCACACTTTAAATATCTTACCATTTTATTTTTCAATCATACCTCAATAAAGCAGGAAAGAGAGAATATTTTTTCAGGTGGCTATTTAAATGTAAAATAAACAAAAAAATAACATTAAAAAAAGAGAAATAGTTGATTAAGATGTGGAGAGAGATATAGAGAATGTGCTGAAGTCACTAAAGAAGGTCTTGAGGAAGAACCTGGATGGTTGGCCTGTCACAGTGATACAGTGGGAAAAGGGTGACAGGAGAAATTGTTGTGAATTTCAAAAGAGCAAGGAGTGTGACTCCACAGTGACAGGATGGTTATCTAGAAACCAAGTGGTGGCCAACAGCAATGACAGTCTCCGTGTCCTTAACCCATGACATTGCAAGGCCAGGGAGATACATTACCAATGGAGACAGTGGTGAAGATTATGGTGCTTTCTGGGGAAACTAGGTTTTTTACTATGAAGAGACTGAAAACTTTAAAGAAAATTTTGATGATATGAAAGTGGCTGTCAGCACTAAAATATGGTTTACTGGAGCCGGAGGAAAGTCCACAGGGGAGTAGGGATGAGAGGTAAAGAGCTCTAGAGAGAATCAAAGTGAAAATGGACAAGGTGGGAATATGCAGCTCTGTAGTTAACCTGAGGGGTGGCAGGGATACTCTTGAAAGAAAGGGGAAAGTAGAGTGGGAAGAAGTCCTGTGGGTATTCTATTTAACCACAAAAAATCAGACACTCTATAATTGAAAGAATGCATAGAACTAACCAACTTCCAGGTTCCAAATGACTCCACTTTACTGTTCTTTCTTTACAGAGTTAGGCTTTTCTGAAGTGGGGAGTGGGCAGGGAGGGATGTGTGGAGAATGAAATAAAACGAAATGGTTTAACTGAATCTTAAAAAGACTTTTCAAATGGTAATAATTAACAGATAGCTAAAGGATAGTCATCACATAGGCACTTAATTGATTAAATAATCCATCTACATTTTAACTAAAAGTTAACTGAACATAGAAATAAATTTGATTTTTTTTCTGTCATCATGCACATTATGATTTTTAGATTCTAGCTAAATTTTTCTTGTGAATTATGTATCACTTGCAGTAAAATGGAAAACCGTCTCCTTGCAACTTCTCCTCTTGCAATGTCATTGATGGAACGCCCCAGTGACTCATCATTTTACATTCTCATCTTTCATTTATGTTAAAAGAAAATTAACCTTCGTTCCCTGGAAGAAGGCTTGGTTGCCAGAAATCACGAGCTAAACATGGAATTTATTTTCTACCATCAAGAAGTGAGTTCTCTGCTCCTGCTATTCTCCGGACTTTGGATAATGGCTCTGTTACCCTTAGTGCTAACTTTGCTGGTGGCGGTGGAACTGCCCCTAGGGCTGCTGTAGGGTCAGCCCGCTGATGGCCTGTCTTTCTCTCCCAGGTGCTATTGATGAAGAATAATCCTCAACTCCCTGTGATTAAAGAGCCAGAGCTGCGATCCCTACATTTTCCCATCTCGTTGCTGGAACCCCCATAAACTGTGTTAGAATAAATCCCACAGCAATCATTTAAAAAGGGGGAAATCTTTTGAATGCCTTTTTTTTTTTTACTTAACAATAGAATATAAATGTATTTTTAAAAAGATTCTTTAGTAATGCTGTATGTTGCACAATGCAGCACATTCTTTTCCCATTCTTTCTTGGTGTAACTTTTTCCCATGTACACATTATTGTTATTGACAGCAGTTCTAAAGCCTTTAAAGTAAAAAGAAATTAAACAGTGAATCAATAAAGATTAGCTATTTACTGTATATTACTAGCTTATCATTCCTAAAATTACAATAATGGCTGCTGATGGAAATTCTATTTATGTGAATCATTTTATTCCTGTTATTTACTATTATTAATGTTACTATTATTATCTTCTTACCCTTCAGTTCACAAGATGTATCTTCTCAGTGAATTTTAATTCCAGTGTCTTGCTATTATACTGTACATAATCCTATCAAAGCCTGTCCTTCATGCAACATTTTCAGTGATATATTATCATAGAGACCATTAATGAATGAGCTTCATATCTTACTAATACTGCTTTAGATACTATTTTTATTAATTTCCCTGTTGTAATTCTTCATATACTACCTGTGCCTGTCTTCTATTAAAGTTGTGTTTTCAATTTTTACATGGAGATTTCAAAGGAAAGCATTAACTTTGTGTCTTTAAAAATACATTTTACTTCACAGATTCTCAATGATTACATTATCATAATGCCCATGCTTTGTTCTCTTATACTTGTAACAAGTTAATTTTCACAATTTTCCTTTACTTTGGATTCCAATTTTATGTTAACAATCAAAATTAAAACAGTAACAGTATGATCTTTCTGACATGCAAATGAAATAAGAAATAACTTGAAAAACAAACCAATTGCACTTTGTCCTTTGACTAAGATCCAGACACTATAGTCAAATAAAGAAAATAATTATGTCGACTTTTGTACATACTATCTCTAAGCATTATTACTTGAAAGTAAATACAGTCATCATACAGAAGGTACTGTGCTCCTTGGAAATAATTTATTTCATTGAAATTCCTTATTTATTTTATTTTAAAGGGATTAAGAAAGTGAGCAACAAGAAAGCTGCTTAGCTTTGTTATTGTCTCTTTTGCCGTATGATTTGGACTGCAGTTGTTGCTACACAAAATAATTTGTGCTGAAATTTTTGTTATTTTTGCTCTTTTCCTTGCACTGGGAATTTTGTAGAAGGGTATGGATTTCTTTTCATATGTTCCTACAGGAAAGGTCAAACAGAGAGAATGTAGATTAAATAAGCTTAGATTGTAGCTACATTCTTTTGTAATTACATTAAAACATTCTGACAGTATAAAATTAGTGGCCAATATTAAAATGTCCTTAAAACTGTGCTATGTATAGAACATGTAAATAAGCTTAGATCCCTTTGAAGGAAAATTAAATATACATGTGATATTCTGTAGCTCAGATTAATAGCTAGGGAGAAATGAATTATTATGGTAATATAAACTTATAATATTTTTAACATATAGCTGTAGCATTCTGCACAAACAACACACATCCCCATTACTAGTTTGTGTTGATATGTCTCATTAATCTTTTCAGTGCACCTACTTGTATTTCTATACATCTCCAAATTTATACACACATACAAAACACATATGTACTAGCCTAACTGGACCAGTGGCAATTAGGAAGCAGGCTGAAGACAGAAGAAAGAAGGAAAGATAGAAAGAGAGAAAGAAAGGGGGGGGGGAAGGATGGAGGGATGGAGGGAGGGAGGAAGAAGGAAAGAAAGACAGATGAAAGGAAGGAAGGAAAGGACATTTTTTATTAAATCTAAACACTGAAATAAACACCTATCCACCCATCTAAAGGAAAAACCAAAGGAGGAGAATGGTTGCCAATATAAGACTGTATTCCCAGGATAAATAACACACCTAAGATAATCTTTTGTCCAAGATTGTGGTGGTTTTGATATTGTGTCGGTGGGTTTAGACATATTTGATGCTTCCACTTCCACAATTATAGTGGCACGAAGGGAAAAACAGCTAACACTTAGTGGTGATTATTATATTCCAAAATTGTTCTGATCGTTTTACAGGTATTATTATCTCACTTAGCCTTCAAAATAGCCTCACAAGATAAATACTATTATAACTTTGTAAAAGGTCACACAATTATTATGTGTGGGAGTTTGAATGGTGATAACGTGACCCCAGAATCAGAGTGAGCCACAAGAGTAAACTGATCTATTCACATGTATTAATGGCCTATCACCTACAGAGGCAAATTCTGTCAAAAGATCTGTTTTTTATATAGCTCCTCAATGAAAAAACAAAAACGAAAACAAAACAAAACCCTGAAAATCTCTTCAAGCAGTTTGATGAGTCTTGCAAGCTGAATTCGAATTTCAGGTGTTTGAAGCTCCATTTGTAAGACAAATCCCAATGCATTACTGGAAAGTTCATGATTCAAGTGTGTTCTTGAATTTTTCATTACCTTTTTTGAAGACTCATGTAGACTTTTATATTTTTTTCTAATGTGTAAACCAAATTTACTAACATAACATACTACTCAAGGTTATACAGTAACTTCAAGCAATAATAAATAGAAGATTATTAAAATCTTAAAGAACATAAATATCCCATCCTTGGCAAATAACGTTTGGAAAATAGGTTGACGGTATCATTATTAATCACAGTTACATCACAAATGGGTAGACTTCTATTTTGCATCTATCACCAGTGATAATGTTTCACATATTACAGTTTCATGAGACATCTTATAATTCAAGTGTCTAAGACAATACCTGGCATACAGTAGGCAAACATGAAATGTTTCTTGAAAAAGTAAGAAAAACTATGATGATAATAAGGCAATGAAGTTGAATTCCTTGAATTTGCTCTTTTGCTTTTTACATATGTTATAAACATTGAAAAAATGCACCATTAAGAAATTAAAATTTTAAAAATTCACAAGAACCCCAGTTAGAATCCCGGCATGAAATAAACATATGGCGCCCTTACGTGGGCAACTTGAAAAGAGCCAAAGAGGTCAGTGTTTAGGAAAACAAGAGATGCGGTAGTATCTACCTTGGGCTGGCAATGTTGGGAGTTTTTACGAATGAGAGGATTTTAGAGAAAAGGCAGTGAGCAGTGTCAAGAGCCTAGAGAGACTGCCCCGTGGAGAGGGTGATAACGGAAGTTAGGACACGTGGTGAAGGGACACAGCCAACCACTGCGATCAACAAGGAGGGAGTTGTGGGATATATTCCAAATTCACTCTCCTCTTTCCCCCCAGTCTCTTGAGCATGTTTTGTATTGACTGAATACAGTCAAAAGCCAGAGGGTAACAGAATGCACTCAAGTAGAAGAAACAAGCCAGCAGGGCGCAGGACTGCGTGAACAAAGGTGGAGAGAGAACCCAAAGCGGGAGATGACGGATGTTCGGCACGACATGCAAAACTCAGATTCAAATTCCCCCCCATCTCCTATCCTTAATTTTGGACTTTAGGTTTTAAATACTTTGCAATTATAAATTATGCAGTAACAGAGAATTTTGTCCACATTTCCTGTGCTTGGATTATTACTAGAAGTTAAGTTTCACTGCTGAGACTAATGTATATGAGAAAACAATGAGCTGGCTTTTGTCCCATACCACCAAATTGCTTTTCTAAGATTTTAACCAATCTTTCTTGCCACCAACAGTAAATAAGTGTGCTTATTTTTGTTACTTCTGTCAGTATTATTACTTCTACTTAATTTTTAAAAATAACATAATAAATAATGCATCTGAAGTTAGCTCTAAAAAAAAAAAAATGAATGTTAGCTCTAGCTCTCATGACCTCCATGAGTGTACACGTCTGGTTTTTATTTCCTTATTAATAAGGGAGGAACGTCATAATACTCAAACAACCAAAGAAATGGTGCCTGATTGTTGCTTTAATTTAAAATCTAAAATATAGTGGTGTAGTCCATGCAGCTATCTGCTAAACTCACACATGGATTTATGCTTCTTTGCTCACTAACATGATTGTGTATTTTTTCTTTGTGTTTATTTATTAATTGTATTTTTTGTTGTTGGAAATCTTTCCTTCATGTGACTTGTCCATTTAGATTGAAACAATCATTTCCTTACTAATTTGTATGATCTTCTTATAAACATAGATGCTTATAATTCAATTGTTAGGTTTACCGAAAATATGACCTGATATATCTCTTATATTGAATTCTTGAAAATTTAAACTCAGATACAGTAAGATGTGCTAAATTTTTGAGATAATATTGCTTTGCTTTTCAAAACTTGGTAGATGTCTTAGTCTGTATGGGCTACCACAACAAAAATACCACAGACTGGGTGGCTTATACAAACATTTCTTTCTCACAGTTCTGCAGATCTGGTATCTGGTAAGGGCCTATTTCCTGATTCACAGACAGCTGTCTTCTGCTGTGTCCTCGCATGGTGTAAGGGGCAAAGGATCTCTCTGAAGTCTTTTTTATGAGGCTACTAATCCTATTTATGAAGGCTCCATGCTCATGATCTAATCACCTCCCAAAGGTCCCACCTCCTAATACCATCAGACTGAGGATTATTTGATTTCGATATATGAATTTTGGGGGACAAAAGCTTCCAGTCTATAGCAGTAGATAAATAATCATATACACTGTTTATTGAACTGTAAGATCAAATTTAATAGCTGCCTCTTCTTCTTCTTCTTTTTGTTAAGTAGACCCAATTCAGGGCTGTAACTCATGACCCTGAGACCAAGACCTGACGGAGAGTCTGATGCTTAACTGACTGACCCACCCAGATGCCCCAATAGTTCCTTCTTCTAAAAAGCTTCCTCTCTTCTTGGCAGGTGGATGTATTTTGATCTCCTCTACATTCTTAGATCACTTTGGTTTTACTTCGTTATGTTTGTCACGTATTTTCTAAAATTTTAATTATTTGTCTTTATGTATACTATTAGTTTATTGGTTCCTAAAAGTCACAGGACATTTTTCTTATCCCACTTTACATACAAAACCCTGTAAGGTAGGTACTAAATCATCCATATTGATTGTTTGGAAAAATATTCTTTTTTTTTTTAAAGATTTTATTTATTTATTCGACAGAGACAGAGACAGCCAGCGAGAGAGGGAACACAAGCAGGGGAAGTGGGAGAGGAAGAAGCAGGCTCATAGCAGAGGAGCCTGATGTGGGGCTCGATCCCATAACGCCGGGATCACGCCCTGAGCCAAAGGCAGACGCTTAACCGCTGTGCCACCCAGGCGCCCCTGGAAAAATATTCTTATTTAGAAAATTCTGTAAGTTCATTCTTCAACTACTTAAAGTAATATAAAGCACAACATATACAAATAAACCCTCTTTCTACCTGACTATAGAATTATTTACTTACTGTAAACTCAATTACTCATTTGAAAACTACTAAAAATAGTTTATATCAGTTTTTGATAAAAAGTTAGGTTTATGGAATATATATATATTTATTTATTATATATGTATACATATATATATATTCTGTTTTTGCAAAATATTCTGGTTTTGAGACCATAACAAATAAATAGACCATAATTTAAAAGTTTTTGAATTTTTTTTCAAGTAAGATTACCTTAAAAAAATAAAATACAATCAATTATTATGGACCCACTATGTGCTTGACCCAGAGCCAGGTGCTCTAGACGTATGTAATTATACCAGTAAGAACGTGGCCTGACCTGAGCAGAGTTGGGAATAGGCAGAACAAAGAGAAAGGATTTTTCAAATAATAAAGTCAATACTTTATAAGGAAGAGACTAACAGTAACAACATAGAGTTCAGATAAGGTATCCAATACTTCCCCCAAAAGAGTTAAGTGTGAATTTTGTAGGGGAAATTAGGAATCTTCTAAATTCCACAGTTAATTTTCCTGTTTGAGGTAGAAATAAATAAATTGGAGAGAATTAAATATTAACTATAAACATCTGAAAAATACCAATTAAATATTTTAATTAATTACAAATATTAACCACAAACACCTGGAAAAGTTATACCGTGGGACTGAGCAATACAACTTCCAAAGCAATTTTCTTTGTTATATATATAGTGCAATAAATAAATATATATAAATAATTTGCAGATCATTTTAAGAAATTTCAAGTTAATACAAGCTTGCCTGACCCAGATGCAGCCATTTATTCTAATAATATATTACAAAAACTGAACTGTTGACAACAATTTCCAATATAAAATGCCTACCATAAATGCAATTATTTTTCACAGCTCACTCACGTGCATTTAGAGTGCTGTTGTTAGGTCTTTCTAACTGGTTGTTTTGCTTAAGAAATCAGAAAGGCTGCTTTAGGCTAACTGGAGGTTATATGTTCACAATAAATCTAGACATGAAAATCAATAGAAATATTTAAACGTGTGATGTTGGAGTAGTGCCTCTCAAAAAAGATCAAATGCTAAGAATTGAATCTCATACACACTATTGCACATTATCACTACAAATAAGGGCTTGTTGACACTATTCTGTTTCTGTATCAAGGCAGCTGCGATACAATTTGAAAAACATGACACTATTTAAAGGATCTTCAGGTTTGCTAGTGAGGTCTCCTGGGCTGTGGGAGGAAGCCAGCACTGCAGGGACAGGCTTCCCTATTCACTGAAGGCATCAGCAGGGTTAGTCCTTAAACCCACTGCGGATGCCGAGGACCGGCAGTGAAGAAGGTGAATGGCATGAACATGTACTTTTCATATTAGGTAGGAAGTGAGGCCTTCAGACAGAGGGGATAGAATGGGATATACAGGTAAGATGGATGAGAAGAAATTCACAGACTTATTGCGAGGAAACCCCCTTCGCTCTCTCAGATGTCTCTTGTCCTTTGATAACAGTTCATATGTCTTTCAAAGTTTTTCCTCCCACCTGTGTGGCCTGCCATTTTCTAGCAAGTTCATGCTGCTCTGATACTTCCATTTTCTCTGAGTGTGTTTTTCTCTTGGCTCCCCAAATACATTTTATGCTTATTTTCAGTTTTCATGGATCTTACAGAACACCACAAATGGAAGCAACAGCTATATCAGCTCTGTGGAGCTACTAAGTCTTATCCTAAAGAATTCTATGTCTTTGAGAAGTCTATGTCTTTGGGGAGATTGTGAGGCTGTGAACTACCTTACATACTTCATGATTTGTAAACTATCATTTACATACATACATATACACACACACACACACACACACTTTCACACATACATTTCAATCTAAAGCATTCCACTATGCCAACCATCCTTAGTGAAACGTAATTCTGGTAAGAAGAGCAGTAAACAAAACTAAGCACTTAAGGATGTTCCTTAATTTGAGAATAATGAGGGGTGTGCGGTGTGTGTGTGTGTGTGTGTGTGTGTGATTTAAGAAAATCAAAGAGGTCAATTAAAAAACATAAAAATGACAAAAAGCAATGAAGAGGTATTCCATATTACTGAAGTAGAAATAGTGAGTATGATAAACATATCAATTTTCTCAAAATGTAATAATAGGTTTGACTATAAATTCTTTATTTCAAAATTATCCAGAAATGTATGATAATATAATAGAGTATTAAGAAAAAGAGGGGCAACAAGAGGGCTCTCTAAAGTAATAAAGTTTGGTATGATTCAATAATAGTTGAAACTCTGATGATGGCATTAAAATACAATAAGACAGTAAAGCTCCCTGTTTATTTGCTTGAATTTTAAATAAGTAAGAAAAAACAGAGAAGAAAATAAAGGTAGGATAATATGGCAGAGCGAGATGCCAAGTTATTTAAGACCCCAGTAGATAATCAAAAATAATTCAGGATAATGTAAAAATTATAAAATAATAGGAAAAAATCAGAAATAATCTTAAAAAAGAAAACCAACTCAACATTTTCAGTGGGTGGTATTTTCTACAACTTATAGAGTACTCCCTGTCCTTAGGAAGGTCCTTAGGCGAACCCTGACCATATTTTAAGAAGATAAAACTGAAGTTCAGATATACTAATAAGCTACTGTTCTATTATGCCACACTATCCACCCAATAAATTTATCATATCTTAATCAGTTCTAGCCAATAAATGAAAACATTTATCAGTCTTGGACTACATTTTTTTCCCTAAAAATTTTATTATGTTCAGAAGAATATTTTAAAATTGACATATAATTGAAAGGGCATTGAAGATTTTATATGAAGATAAGCAAACCAGTAGACCACCTAAAATTACAGAAGTTAAAATTGTCTTTGTTAATTAAAATCAGAATTGGTACAAATAGTAGTAAAAAAGCTTAAAATCATATTACAGATATACAAAACAACCAATACTTTAGTGTTTATGTAAAACAGAAACCTGGGACTAAAGTTAAAGCCAGTCATTTATTTTACTTATAGAACCACTTTGTGTTTATCAGATAAACTCAGAGATAAACACAACTAATAATTCATGAAAGTATGTAAGCTCTAGCATTCTAAAAGTTTTAACAGTCCAATGCTGTTTCCATCATTTTGCAGTGGTAACAACAGCAAGAGAATTTCACACTGGCTATTTCATTGGCTAAAACCACCAATCAAAACTGACCATGGGAAATTTATTTTTGAAAATTGGCTAAATTTTTAATATCAATTTCAAATTAGTTATGTTAACTTTATTTGCAAAACCCATCCTATTTGCATGTGTTATGTTTTATTGCCTCAGCAGGATAGAAGACATTATTTAAGGATATTACTCCATACTCCAAAAATCTGAAAGAGATCCAATAACTGCTGAACTGAATTTAATTGAGGACTCTTTTTTCCCCTGGGTGGACAAATCCTGGTAGTTTTCTTCAGAACAGAGCTTTTAAGTGAGGGTGGGGGAGTTGGAGATTAAAGCAATAGGAGTATCTTTAATTTTGTAATCCTGATTTAATGAAATACCTTTTAACAATTTTACCAGGGTTTCAGGGATTCAGAATATGACTGCCACCTGTCACCAGAGAATTACTGGAAACCAAACAATTTCACATCACAAAACACGGTGATTCTGATTGATTCTGATTTTTGAGATAAGAATATTAAATTGTTCTCTAATTCCACCTCATTAGCATTTTGCCATTCGCAACTGTAATAATGAAAGAGCATATTCTTATCCATCTCTTGGTGAGATATAAAGCTAAAGTTCTAATCTAAGCTGTACTTATCTTAAGTAACAATTAGGAATTATGTATCCAGCCCTTCTTTTCTATGTTGAACAAGAAAACAGGTTTAATACAGAAAACTGATTCATAGCAATTTCTTCAATATCTGGCCTAAGTTTTAAATATTGTAAAAATAGCATTTATACAATGACTAAGCCCCTACTGCTTTTACTGATGATTGTTTTCCAAAATTTTCAGAGGACTGACATGCTAAAAAAGACGTGGGACATCTTGATTAAATCAAAGTACCAAACTCAGGAGTCAGAGAAGCTTATGGAATCTCCTCCTTTCATCCTAGGTCTGCAAGTGTATGAAGATAAAGGCCAGGTGGAGTTAATACTAGAATATTGGTCCCCTAAATTCAAGACCTGGGCTCTTTCCAGAACGCCATGGATTCCACCTCCCTAACATGAACTAAGGACGAAGATTCAGAGAATGTTAAAGACTCAAAGCAGGTTTCATAGAATGTTCACTTGGTCATTAAAATCTAAAGTTAGATAAATTGTGCATGATTTGGGATAATGGCAAAAATGAAAAATTTATTATTCAGCTACCATCACAATTCAATCTCACAACATCCTTTTGGTTCCATTTTTCTCTCTCACACACATGTAAAATAAATAAATAAACAAACATAAGCCATCTAAAAAAAATCTCTAAAACATGATGTTTTCAAAGATGTATTCATAGGAGTTGGAAATTAATAGCAAGCTATTCATTTATTCATCCCTAAGGGTGCCTCCTTTCAGTTCGACTGAAGAAAATAGGTTCAGTTTTCCTTTATATAATATAAATAACATTGGAGTAAGATTGCATCTGTCATAGATGAAAATACCATATTTATGTCTTCTTATAATCCATTCATTGCTTTATGGACCCAAAGTCCTCCAGGGAGTGTCACAAATCCACATAATGTTCCTTAGTGTTACGTTTTGCATTTGGATCTATGATTTAGCTGACAGATGTGAATAAACACTTGGAGGCAGGGAACTCTCTGATAACTGCACATGTGTAGAGACCAAAGAGTGCAAATTCCTTTAAGGTCACATTAGTTTTTCCTTAAAATCCTCTTCTATGATCTCTTCTTTGCTGATGTCAAAATAATCTGCCAATGAATCTACCTATATTTTTCAAGTTTATGCTTTGCTGTGTTTTGTTCTTTTTCCATCAACTTTTTAATAAACTAATTAAAATGAGAATGTTCTATTTCTTATAAAGAGACAAGCCCTTAAATATTACAATTTTGAGACATATTATCTAACAACCATGAAAAGAAAATTCCAATATTTCCCTGATTGTTTTGGAGAAACTTTAAGCATCACACAATAACACTGTCTCAAAGATAAGCTTATTTAAGGATTAAAAATCATTGGGCAACTGTAAAAAAAAAATTAATGCTAAGAGGACACTTCGCATATATATTTCTGTTTAACATTGTTCAGTGTTTTTTATAATCTCTGACCCATCAGTAACAAGTTCTCCTACAGATTTCAAGTTCAAGTAACATGTCCACCTCTCCCTCTTTCTTTTTTTTTTTTTTTTAAGATTTTATTTACTTATTTGACAGAGAGACAGCCAGTGAGAGAGGGAACACAAGCAGGGGGAGTGGGAGAGGAAAAAGCAGGCTCCCAACGGAGCAGGAAGCCTGGAGCAGGGAGCCTGGCGAGGGTCTCAATCCCAGGACCCTGGGATCACACCCTGAGCCGAAGGCAGATGCTTAAAGACTGATCCACCCAGGCACCCCATCCCTCTTTCTTTTCTTGAACTGAAACTTGATCTTTCCACTGCCTCTCTTGCAGTGCTCTCAAAATGGGGACCCCTGCTTCTCTCATGTCCAACATATTACAAAGCAGAATGTTGTTGGCATTTCCCCTCCACTTTTACATCTTTCTTTTGACGTACGTGACATATAACTAGCTCACCCTCCTATACAATTTTTCCACCATTCAATTCGACTAACTTCCAGGTCACTTCTTCACATTCCTCCAGTATTTTGAAGCCTGCCTTATTATCTGCCAGCCAACAAAATGCATCCTGTTATCCTGTAAAGTACCTCCTACATCTTATCTAAAAAACATTTTAATACCTCAGCCTCACACTTTGGTGATTTGCTCAACAATAATGACCTGCCCCCTCATGGGAATTCTATCATCTATCTCCATGGACTTGGACATCATCCAGAATTTCTCTATCACTGAGTAAACCTCTAATTCTCCCAGCATTTACTCAGAAGGGTGACAGTTACTTTGTATTTAGCAGGAATTACTTATTTCAGAAATTTAAGCACGGAAGAACAATATATATTGATGATAGGAAGTCAAGGGTAGATTAGTGTACTTTCCCATTTTTTTCCAACTTCCCAGTATCTTTTTCCAAAACTCTGTTTTGAAAAAAATTGAGCCTTTAGTTAAATTACAATAGGACAACATTTTACCAGTATATTTTCTCTTTGCCTCTGAAATATTTGCAAGGCAATCTCATGACCATTTACTTCTAAATATTTAAGTATTCATCTCCTAACAGCAAAGGCCTTCTCTTATATGACCACAGTACAGTGATCCAGTTTAGTAACTTTAGCACTGATAAAATATAATTATCTAATATACAGTCCATTTTGAAATATTTCTAATTGTTACAATTCTGTCCTTCATAGCAATATTGCCCTCATCCAAAATCAAATCTGGGATCATAAATTGCATTTAATTGCCATGATTTTCAAATACCCTTATGTCATGGGCTGAATTTTGTCAGCTCCAAATTCTCATACTGATATCCTAACCACCAATACCTCCGAGGATGGCTGTATTTGGAGGGAGAGTCTTTAAAGAGGTAATTAACTTAAAAATGAGGTTATTGGAGTGGACCCTAATCCAAAACGACTGGTCTCCTTATAAGAAGAGATTATGGCAGACACACACAGAGGAAAGAACATGTGAAGACAGAGAGAGAAGACAGTCATCTGTAAGCCAAGGAGAAGTCCCTAGAAGAAACCGACCCTGCTAACACCTTGATGTGGGACTTACAGACCCCAGAATTGTAAGATTAACACCACCCGGTCTGTGGTACTGGCAGCTGTGTAAACTAATGTACCTTCCATATCGAAGGGCTACTCATTTACTGTTTCTTCCACAAAGAAGTTGAAATTCAATTTCCCATTGCCCTCCGTGGCTAAAATGCAAGTGCATCACAAGTCTCCACCAACTGTAGGAGCGGGAGTGATTTTGGGTTAAGAGAGAGCTACGGTGAGGCTGGAGTGCACCTTGAATCCACTTCCAAGTGAGAACGGTGCCAGAGCCATTTGGCTTGACCAGGCAGTGGTGGCTGTGGGGCCGACACATGCAGCAAGGTTCAGGAGATAGTGGAGTCTGTAGCAAAGTTAAATACCTGGGCACCATCAATCAAGGTAAGCTGGCAGATCTAGCTTCAGTGACAGTTATGATAAAAAGACATTAGGACATATTAAAAGACAAACTAGGACATTCTACAATTGGGAGCATGCTCCTGGAAGCTTAGTCCTGAGCTTCGTTCTTTTCCCGACAAATGTGTACGCTCCTGATATATACCTAATAAACGTCTCTGGTGAAATCAGCCAGAAACTGCTCCCTTTGCTTAAAGCGAAAAACTCTGACTAAAATCATGTCAGTCTGCTTCCAAAACTTTCTCTAGCAAGTCTCTGTGGCATAGAAACAGAAAAAGAGAAAGCAGATGATTAGGGTGATTTACATAAATTCAATATGTTAATGATTCATTCTTATCTAGGTAGTAAAGCAAAGCTAAGAAAATCCACCTGACAAAATATCCTAGCAACAATTTTACATTTTTTTAACTAATAAAATAACTCTAACCTAATAGGAAATGTAATTAAGAAAGAAAATATGTTCACCTTTAATCTTATCACCATAACATAGTATTCCATTGCTTTCTGTCTTTCTTTTTGTTCTTCAGTCTTCTGTACTGTATTTTATATAATGATCATAGTATATAAAATTCTATTTTCTACCTGTATACCAGCCACAGTCCCAGAAGAAAATAGATGGCACACTCAAATTAGGTCATCTAGGGATAGTTCAATAAAGGGACAATTTATAAAGACGTGGGTTGGATGTGTCAGAGTACAGCAACCTAGAGTACAGCTAGTAACCAGGTGGCTGCTCCCAACCCAAGGACTGCAGAGACGAGGGTTGAGAACAATTACTCAACCTGCAGGTGAAAATTGCTCTGTGCAGAGTTCTGGGTGACAGGAGTCCTCACTTTAGGAGGAGAGTACCATACAGCTTGCAGTGATGTTGCAAAGAGGGAATCTGGAGAAAGTCCCATGCCCCACTCCTCTCCTCCCCTCGGATCCCCTGCCAGTATTTCTCATTGCCATGACCAGAGAAAAAGGACACCTGCTGAAAAAGTCCAAGAAGGCCAGCTGCCTATGGCATGGAGCAGGGAAGACCTGCAAGGCAAAAGTAATATATCCAAGACCACTTGACTGTATTATATTTTATAAAGATTAACTTATCATTGTTTGCTTAATTACTCTTCTATTATGAAGCTTTTATATTTTTTCTGTTAAAGAGAAATGAGCAACATTTTATGAATGTCTCATTACATATTAGTTATATTTCTTTTGAATAATTCATAAGAAATGACACCAAAAATTGTATGATTGTTTCTCAGGAAAAGAATAGTTTAATGTGAGGAATATCATTTGTCCTAATTTGTGTTTCTGTATCATTTTTAAAGTGGTTAAACTGTATCTCATTAAAAATGATGTTAAATTTGTATATGATAAAATGCTTTCAGAATTCTTAGAATATATTTTTCACACAGGAGTCACATACACAATCAGAATAGAAAGAGAAGATACTTCCTTTTGGAGCTGAAGACACTCAGGCTCATTAAGTGTTGCCTACAAGTCATGTGACCAGTTAAAAATGAACTGTGGGCAGAAGTAACTAATGTTTCAGGTAAAGGCTACGATGCTATAGAAGAGGCTCACTTGGGACAAAGCCTTACTTGTTCAAAATCCAAGTGAGAACGGTGCCAGAGCCATTTGGCTTGACCAGGCAGTGGTGGCTGTGGGGCCGACACATGCAGCTCACATAGAGCAGACCTGCAGAGCTGAGAACGGGAATAGCAAGCAACTTTCCTCTAACAGCCATGCCTAGAAGTCGCATTCATTACATCTACTCACATTCCATTGGCCTGATCTTAGCCATCTGCTCTCACCTACTTTCAAAGATGGTTGAGAAATGCAGTCTCTACTTGACCATTCACATTTTATCAGTAAAGGTTTATTAATAAAGGAGGAGGGTAGAAAGGATAATGAGGACAGCTAGCAGTCACTTCTGTGGTGTCATGGTTGGCCACCTACACATCAGTACACATCTTCATTGTGCATATAAACATTCTCATGCTTTCTCTAATGGAGAGAACCCAGAATTATAGCCAAGAAGAAGTCAATACATCTGGGTGAAGCACAGCACTTTCTAGCACAAGAAGTGGCCACCTGTGATCCTGTGACTTAAAACTAAAAGACACATGCCCTCCACATACATACTTGATATACAATGGTGGGGTAGAAACAATCTAACTACAACAAATACTCAAATTCAAAACAAGAAGGAAAAACAAGTGACAAATTCCACTAACCATGAATTTTGAAGACTTCATGCTGTGTAAATTCCTTGGTTAGCTCAGTTTGCCATGGGTTCTAGAAATAACTCCTTTGTCCATTGTCCTCTGTGGTCCCTTCTTTTGTCTTCCTGTAGTTTTTTTTCTGTGGTCTCAAATGAAAGTGGGGCTGAGGAATATATCCTTGTGGCCTTATACTACTGGCGCAGACTCTGGGAAACAGATTGTCTTAGGGATTCAGCAACCATAAGCCAGATTTCTGTCGGCCGGACCTGATGTTAGCAATGATTTCTTTTCATCACTTTGATTCTGGTCACTTGCTTTTGAAGTAACCAAAATGAATGTATCTTCTCTGGTTGTAGCTTTTATGACTTTAGGCTTTCATTTATATACTAGTTTCTGGGCTTAGGGATAACTCTCTCACCTACCTCAATTTAATGGCATTTATCATGAGGCCATCTGAAACAGTAGCTTGGGTGGGAGGACAGTATCTTTAAACTGCTCTTGGATGCCAGCTGCTCCAATATTCTGACAAAGAACATTTAATTTGGCAATTTCTAGAAAGGCTCTCAGCAACCATCCTCTCTTCTGCTGTTTGGGGTTCAGACGTATTTGGCTTTTCTAACCTTCTAAGGTCCAAATTACTGAACTCATAGTTGATTTTCATTCTTTTTTTTTTTTTTTTTTGAGAAAGAGCCAGCGAGCAGGGAGGGGAAGAGGGAGAAGAGAGAGAGAATCTTAAGCAGGCTCCACACCCAGCAGAGAGCCCAATGCAGGGCTCGATCTCATGACCCTGAGATCATCACCTGAGCCAAAATCAAGAATCAGATGCTTAACCAACTGAGCTACCCAGGCTCCCCTTGATTTTTTTTTTCTTTTTTTTTGTGTGTGTGTGTGTGTAATATAAGATACATGTTTTGGTTATAATCTTAGTGTTTTAACACTGATTTGTCATAAACAGATACTAACATTTCTTTTTTTTTTTTAGATCAGCTTGATATTTCACCTTTCTTTCCAATAAATTCACCCTTTGACAATTAAATTACCCAAACAGCTGGTAGGTGGTAAGAGTGAACAAAATTAAGCTTCCAATCAGTCTGTTCTCTCCACTTGAGATGGCCTCTCTATTTCTAATCCAGATACAATCTTGACTTCAAAAGATCATTACTGGGGCCTCTTTAGTGACACTGACACTGGTTTCATGACCAAAAACACCTTCCTGTGAAAAAATATCATATCTTTCTACTTTAAGATCAGTGTTTATTTTGATTAATAGGGCAGAGAGTTCTCCATTAGAATGGTTTTGTTACTTTCAATTTTTGCTTGCCAATTGGTTAATTGACTAAATTCATTTCTCTCCTAGTTACTAAAAGCAGAAATCATCTGCTAAAGTAACACTAACACTTTTACTTTTTCTAGCCACTGACGCTGGAGCTGCAGTTCTAGCAAAGATGTGGCCTACCTCTAAAATTATCACAGGTAACTGTTTACTAAATGTTTTGCCCCAGTATGACAAGAGCCACCAGCTTTCTGGACTACAATCTATGTCCCCTTACCTCCCACCACCTGCTGGCAAAGCCAGTACCACATATTTTGGGTTTTATTGGGATGATACCCCACAGATACTAATTTTTACATTAAGATACTGGCTACACTGTTTAACAAAGAGACAACAAAATACATGATTGAAATAATATAGACTTAAATCATTTAAATAAGCTAGAAGGACATTTTTTTTTTCTCATTTAGCTGTATAGAAAGTGATCCAGGGCAGACAGGTTGACCCTGCCATTCTCAATATATGGTTTTGATCTCAGATCCAAGGCAACTGAACCACTTACATCCATTTTTCTAGCTTGCAGAACAGAAAAAAAAAGGGAAGGGGAAAATAAGGACTTTTCTTTTGAAAGATGTGACTTCGATTGACTATTTCGCTTATGTTTACACTATTTTGGTCAGTTAGTCATACAGCCACATCTACCTAAAAGGGAAGCAAGAAAACGTAATTTGGCCAGGCAGTCATTTATATGGTTAAAACTCAAAGGTTTTATTAGTAAGAGAGAAAAGAATGGCTAACAGAGAAAAATTAGAGGCTTCTGTATACTTCTATACACTATGACTGTGCTCTTTCCACTAAACTGACCTTAAGACATAACTTTATAGAAATCTAAATTAATGGAGAATTGAGTGCCAAGGTTCAAAAAAAAAAAGTAGCTTCTGGGGTGCAGGGTGTGAGAAAATATTTACTTCTAAATTTTTACTTAGGCCAGAATAGCTGTGAACCATGATACTGAATTATATAGATCTGGAAGAAATTTTCAAAATCATCTTGTCTTTAATTTGGACCATATCTAAAGTATCCTGGGAAAATGTTAGTCCAATTTAGCCTTCTGAGATCTCTGAAGAAGGAAATCCTTCCTTTGGCAACATTTTCTACCGTTTAATTTTGAGCGAGAAGGACCATGAGATCCCATCCCCATCCTCCATCCCCAAATCCATAATTTTCCATAGATAGTGTAGTGTGGTGTAAAGATGGTGGACACAGGGCTGGTCTGCTTGGGTTCAAATCTAGGGAACTGCCACTCTGCCAGGTACCAAGTTAGTGACTCTAGAGCAATACTCAATCTTCCTAAATCTGTTTCCTAATCTATAAAAAGAGAATCATATTTGAACCCACTTGATAAGGGTGTTAAGAAAATTAAATGGTTTAAAACTGTGTAAAGTGTTTAGAGCAATGGCTAGTATTTGGTGAATCCTCAATGAGTAATAGCTATTATAATCTCCTTGTATTTTTTCTCAGGTCAGAAGATGCTCCCATAGAAATAATACTGTGACCTTTACAAAGCTATTAAATTATATTAATAACTAAAATTAATCAGACAACATGAACTTACATTATTTTCTATTATTTAAAAGTGTGTTATACAAATTAATAGCATAAATAAGACAAAATTTTAAACTACTTAGGAGTGAAAGCCCAACAAATCTTTTCAAGTACCACCTTAACAGGAGGTTTTACGTTAGAAATAAAACTATACTAATTACAAAATAATTCTCTTCTGTTTGTTAAAGCACTTAAACAGTCTCTAAAATTACATCTCAGCTCCAACTTCCAGTGTTCTTGTTCTTGCAAACTATTACAAAATGAAAGCAATAAAATGAAATGTTCTTTTTTTTCCTGATTATAACAGTATAATTGAAAGATCAAAAAATATAGAAAAGTATAAAAAAGAAAAATTATCTGAATTATCTGAAATTTCTCCAATATAAAATAACTACTACTTACTATTGGGTGAATATTTCCTAGACATTTCTTTGTTAAGTACTATAAATTTAAAAAAAAATTAAACCTTTCTAGTAATGATGAGAAATCCTTCCTACAGATAAAAATTATAAAATCTGAACAAAATTATTTAAAAAAAAGACTACTTGAAGGAACTGGAAATTATGAAGTCATGCAAAATCTTGGAAATAGCTTACTTTAAAAGATGACTGCTGTACTCGGTAAGAATTGTGAGTCTGTGGTTTTCTTGAGTATTTCACAAGCTACCCCATGTCCTCAAACCAGGTGAAGAACTATAGTGTTAGCAGCTCAAGGTGGCAGATAATAAACTAAAAGGCAGAAGACAAGATGGATATTTAAGGGGGAAACCTGTAAGCAAAACAGCCACAGAAGAACTGATATTTAAACATCTAAATACAAATACCGCTCAAAATCTTCCCTGTCTATAAACTACCCATGAACACGGGAGCTCCCTAAAGTCTGTTAAAAAGCAGACAGAAACTAAAAGGGAATCAACCTTTGAAAGAGAAACCAACTCCTGGTGAGATTTCTGAGTATTCTCACTTTTGACTGAATGCATTCCCCAGCCCACTCAGAGTCTAAGGGTAGAATTCAGGGCTGTAAAAGAGACTGAGAAATTTACACTTACGACTGGGCCTAGCAATGCATTCAAAAGACATGAAAACTTACATTCACTCAAAGACTTGTAAACAAATGTATGTTGGACCTTTATTCATAAGACCCCCCAACTAGAATCCACTGAAATGTCTAACAAGCAAAATAAATTGTATAGGTCTTTAAAAATGAACACTGTTCAGGAATAAAGGGGGGAATATGAATATATGGACCATGGATGAAAATCTACAAGATTATGCTGAATGTAAAAAGCCAGCCACAAAGACTACATACTGAATGATTCCATTTATAAGAAATCCTAGAAAAGGTAAAACTGCAGGAATAGAATGCAGGTCCCTGGGTGCCTGGGGCTGGGAATGGTGGTTGTGATCAACTTAAAAGTGACTAAGGATGGATTTCTCAGATGATGGAAATGTCCCAGATCTTGATGTGATGGTGGTTTTATCACCTTGTCCATTTGCCCAAACTTATCTAACTATATGTTTAAAATGGGTACATTTTTATCGTATGAAAATTATTTCTCAATAAAGCAGTGAAAATAATAATACTCACCCACCATACATTTTATGTGCCAGGCCCCTTCCCAATTACTTCTAATACAATATATTGATCAAAATAGCCCCCTGAAAAACATAAGTGCTTGGCTTCTCCCTAACCCTTGGTCATCCAAGGATTTGAACTAATACAATCCTGGAAAAAGACTCAGGATAATCACTGTTTTAGCTGCATGAAACAATTTTTGATATATCGAATTTTTTTTTATTTGGGTCAAAATATTTTTAGTATCTGTTGTGATTTCTCAGAAATTTGGAGGCTTTTCAGGTATTTTTCTGTCATAGACTTTAATTTAGTTCTGTTTTGTCACAGAAATACTCTTTATGACTTCCAATCCTTTTAAATTCACCAGACTTGCTTTTTATACCAGCATAAATTTGGCTTAGTGAATGCTACATTTGAGCTTATAAAGAATGAGTATTCTGCTATTGTTGGTTGGAGTATTCTATAAACATCAATTATCTCAAGTTGGTTGACAGTGTTATTCAAGCCTTCTACATCCTTATGGATTTACAATTTTGTTCCCTTCTTCCATTTTTTCATTTATCTGAATTCTACTGCTCATCAAGTCTCCAGATTACAGCAATTAACCATACTGCACATTAATTCTTTGTACCTGATTTCTCCACTACACTTGGACTCCTAGTGGACAAGAAGAATGCTTTTTATTCTTCATAACTTCAGTAGTAGTATATTGCCTGATATATAAGAAATTGTCTACAAGTGTTTGATAAACACACACTCAAATGATCTATCAATTAAACAATCAATTATGAAAACTCTTGTCATAGTAGAGTACAAGTTGGAAATGTGTAGAAATCAGAATGCTATGGGCTGAATTGTGTGTGTCCCCCTCCAATTCATACGTTGAAGCCCTAAACTCAATGTGATTGTATTTGGACCTAGTGCTTTTTAGTAGGTAAAGTTAAGTGAAGTCCTAAGAGTAGGATCCTAATTCAGTAGGATTGGTGGCTTTATAAGAAGAGGAAAGACCTCTCTCTTTCTCATTCTCTCTCTGCCTGTGCACAAGTACTAACGAAAGGCTATGTACCACTGCACACTGGCAGCCAGGAAGGAAGCCCTTATATCAGAAACAAGGGACTTGAATTTGGACCTCCAGCCTATAGAATTGTGAGAAATAAACTTCTGTTGTTGAAATCATCCGGTCTACGGTATGTTGTTATGGCAGCCTGAGCTAAAACAAGTTATCTTGTTTTATCAAGATATCTTGAGCAAGATTTATTTACTTAACATGCACTGCCAAAAATTTTTAACAACATTCTGATATGCAATCTTCAGAAATTGTTTTATGACTAAAAGACTTTTAATAGCCAATTTATTAAAATACTTAATTAAAATATTTTGTTAAAAATAAAAAGCAAGTTAAAGGTTAACTCCAAGAAAATGAGATGGTTATATAGTCAAGAGATGAAATAATACAGAATAATTAAGACAAGTAATTTCAAAAGAAAATAACATTTTACCAAGTATAACATCAATTTCTCTGCACAAACATATCACCAAATCACCAGACAAGCTCAGAGAACGTTATTTTTATTTACTGAATATACAGGTAACAGTAGCTATTGAAAAACATGATTGAGATTGCCCTAAAAGTTAACCCCAGGTTAAATATACTTTAATATCCCAGTCATATTTTATTTGAAGTATGATTGATACCTACATTATCTTTTAATAAGCTCAAGAGACTAAACCACATACCCCAATCTACTCTCTGCACAAGTATGCAATAATCTTGTAAATATTATTAGCAAATACCTTTACTAATGTAATGTTAGGGTCCTATAGTTCAGTGAGCAGAAACTACCACAACACTGTAATATAAAAGGAGAAAGTCAGAAAGACAGGATCATATTTTTCTCTCAGAAAGATTTCAGAAAGTGAAGACTTGCAGACTTCCCCATTACTTGCCTATAGTATGTAGTTTTGATTCAAACTCAACACAGTCAATTCACTGGAGAGAGACAGATGGAAAGAAAAAAGAAAGATTCTAAATGGTCAATCTTCTCTTCAGTGAGCTACTTTTCAAAGAAGGGTAAATAAATAGTGTACTGTTATGTCTGGTATTTATCAAATACCAAAAGAGCTTTCTATTTTGAGAAGAGAAGATTTCATATTAAATTGTACAGAGCCAAATCATACTCAGTGATTTTATTTAACTCCTCAGTTTTTATATAAACATGGTAATATGGATTATGAGACCTTATTCAAACTTCTATCTATAATTAAATAAAATAATAAAAAACAGGGAAATGCTCAGATACAGCATCTGGCTTAGTTAAAAAATGTGATTGTTACATCAGATTAGCAAGGGAGGTTGAGGTCTGGCCAGCCCCTGACTTCCATGGTCTTTCCAAATGTGCACACAGTCCTGTTTGGGAAGCTGCTATTTATATTATGGCCTTGATGACTATCTTCCAATCTGAAGAGAGGTGAATATAACTTTGGATATCCAGGTGTTAGGCTTCCCACTGGAAATGTACATATGATTATTCATTTGTCAGTGTTAACTTACCTCTGACTTGAGATGAGCAGAAATGAAAATTAACAAAACCAATGAATCTAATAGGAAGTACATTTAGGACAAGAGGCTCAAGATAGGAATCTTTGTGAATGTTTGAAATAGTCTTCCCTCGTCAAGTGTTTGAGAGTTTCTTCCTTCCTGTCTGTTCATTGGTAGCATAACTTGTCTCTCTCTCTCTTTTTTTAAAGCAATTGTATATTTTTTGCGTATACGTTATTTGTAATGTCCAGTGACTGGCAATACTATAAACAGACCTATAAAGAAGTATAAGTCATAGTCATTGTCCTTAAAGAACTTAAAGCCTTACAAGGGAAGATAATAGAATCATACTAATAACTTGATGAAGCAATATGTCCTAAGTCTCTTAAGAGTGGCACAAGAAAGTTCTAAAGGAACACAGCTCCTTCTAAGTCTAAGGCCCCAGGGGTGTAATTCAGCTAAACCAGGAGGGCATAAATTCTAATTGTTCCACTGTACATTCTCAGATGACAGGACCAGAAGTCTACTCCCATTGAGATCTATGGCTTTTGCTACATGGACCAAAACCAAACAAAACAAAAACCAAACACAAACCACCAAAAAAACACCCAAAAAACTTACTGCTAATGACACGAACTTCTATTTGGTTTGGTTAACCTGCTCTCACTTTCCTTAGGAAAGTAAGTGAAGTTAAGGAAGTTGCATGTAGTGATTTGGAGGCTTGCAACTAGGAGATTCTTAGATTTAGGGGTATACGTAGCCTTTCAAGTACAAAGTTCTCATTTTAACCTACCTCAGGCTATCCAGCTTTACTGATTTATAGTTAATTAGGATTGAGATTTTCATTGAAAATTTGAATACTTATATGCTTTTTTGTATGCATTTCAGATCATGTTGGCTGAAGCAAATAATTGTAACAGCACTCAAGAAATGAATGAATACCACAGGGAAGAGCTTCAACTAGCCCTGCCCCTGACAATCTGTAAGTAAATCCTGCTGTGTTCTCTGTTCACAGAAATATCTTTCTGACATCACTTGTGATAGCTGAAAGATTTCTTTTCCTATCAGCTAACAAAATCCCAATACCATTTCCTCACTTTTTAACCATGTCTCAAAATCCCTAAGAAGGTTTCTGCTATTTGCTGTTAGACTTTAACACTAGAATTAAATTCTTTGTACCATATAGAGGCTTAGTTATTATATGTGTGTACAAGTCCAATTGTGATAAATGAACATCATTTGGGCGTAAGATTGAAAGAGTAAATCTGTATTAATTATGGTAAAGAGGGCATAATACATTGTCCTCAGAATGAGTCAATGGAATTACACCATTGTGCATTCAAGGCATTTGATACAGAATTCTAGTAAAGAAAATTCTTCATACTTATGGTAGGAAAAGTCTAAATGATCTATGTGCATCTTTTAAATATGTCAATAAATAGCTGTCAGTGAGGTAAGATTTTGTTACTAAAGACCAATAAATAAATGCAAACAAAGAAATAAAAAAATAAAATCAAATCTAACCTATCCACACCTAATTTGAGCCAACTGTTCGCATCCAGGAATACTTTTTCTAAGCTATCCAATCTTTTCTGTTTCTTACTTTGCAGTTTGCTGCTTATATGCTGTTTATGAAAACTTTTTACATACTAAAATATCTGGAGTGAAAATACTTTTGTTGTAGTTAAACTTATGTAGAAGCTATATGATTTTGCCTATTATTTTGGTGATGAATTCAGGATCTCATGGCAAAGAAATGTTTAATTTGTGAACCTATATAATGTTAGTACATTAATCTTTAAAAATTTACCATAATATTATATTCAGATTCACAAGGAAAGTTTCAAAATTATCTGGGTAAAAAAACAGGGTAAACTAGATATCTTGCCTTTGGGAAGGTAAAATTAATGAGACCCCAAAGGAAAACATAATTTTTCTGATATCCAAACTGATCTCTTGCCACCTTTTGAAAATTCATTTATTTTTAAGTTTAGTTGCATGCAATGACACATTTCTGAATACTCACCACTTGAGAATTCACAATACAATGTGCTTTAACATTACCACGTGACATAGATATTGCATAACAGGTTAATTTTGTGTGATCTTCTGGGGAAAAAAAAACACCTCAATTGTATTTAAGAATGTTTTCTTCTATTCACTTAACTCTTAATTTCTCAGTGAGGAGTGGCCTCTACAGATTTACCAAAATGGGTACCTAAATATCACTGAACATTAACTTAATATAGAGAATTTTCCACCTGAGGGGATGCCTTTCCTCACTAACTTGACACTTCACCTCTTAAGATTTATAGTTCTTGACTAAAACTGGAAGTAATTTATAGTTTCTTACTGAAAAAGAAATCTGAAGACTAAAGATCTATGATTGGTTCAGCCTCACCTAACTGATAGCAACTGACTTATATGAGTGCCTGTTACTTTTAACTAGTCAAAACACACCATAACAGCACATTTACGTATGTGTGCACACACATGCACACGCTATTTTAAATAAAAGCCTGAGTCCTGTGGTCAGTCATTTCCAAGGAGTAAGTTGTATACCTATGGGTAGTAGGTTTAAAACAAAGAAGATGGTAAATGAGATACAATTGTATTTTTATGAATTTTTAACCCAAGATTAAGCCTGATATTAAATGTGCTACATATAATTCTTTCTAACCCAGTGGAGTTTCATGATACGCTATGGCATTCTTTTTCTAAACTAGCAAGACAGTAGTTTGGCAATTTGTCTTCCTATCAACAGAACGAGAAGTCCATTTGGGCATTACATTTGAATCCTAAGAATTAGATTCCCTTAAATGTCACCAGGCACTATGGGGCACTGGGTGTTGTTTTAGCACCTAAAACCTGAGTCCCTAATTCATGACTCAGGAAATACCTTAACATCTCAGGACTATAGGGAACTCTCTCCAAAAGCACCAGGAGTGTTGTTGTCACACTCTTGGGATTTTCAGTGGTCAAGGTGACTCCACTCTGGCTTTGTTGAGACCACTTTCTGCACAGCACATCCACTGATCTCAAATTGTATTGTAATAAACTTTTAGGATATCCACTATGTAGAGTGAAGAGACACCTGAAGCAAGTTAGGGTAGGTCTATTTTTGAAGAGAGGGATTATAATTTATATTGTTCCTTTCTTTAAAATGTTGATATCTGTTGGTGAGTGAGTAATAAAATCCCATAGCAAAGACAGTTGAAATTTTCGACAGTGGGTACTGTAAGAATTTTTTTTCTTCTTGAGCTACTACTTAGTCCTTACCTTCTCCTGCCTTCCCTTCCTTGCCTTTTATTTCTTTATTCCATGATGTAATTTTAATACTAGTGTTGGGGCCAAAGGCAGGCAGTCCCAAGATGGGCCACTTTGGCATGAACAATATTTTGAGTTAAAAGCAATTAAAACCCAGCAAATTCAGGAAAATCTATTTACCTCCACTTCAACTGCTTACCTGTACCAGGAAAAGAGCTATTAACAGAGATATTTCTTTACCAAAAAAAATTTATCTGCACAATAGGTCAATTTTTGTTTTCCAAATATCTCCTCTCACCTTCTTGCAAATAGTTTTTCTCTCCTTTGTATATTTAGACCCCTTTTCCTCTTCTTAGCTTGTTTAAGCATCATATCACCTTAGAGTCTTTGGAATTTCCATGTCTGTGTGGATTCCCCATACCTACAAGATTAATTATGATTTTCTCCTGTTATTCTGCTTCGTGTCAACTGGATTCTTATTCCAGCTAGAAGGATCTTAAAAAGCAGAGGAAAAATACTTTATCCCCAACACTAGGTTCGTTCTTCTGCCCTAATTGTGGGTTTCTTTTCTGACATTAATTCACATGTGCTCAGGAAAAGTAAACTGAGGTGATAGAAAGGATCTAGAGTCAGACCACCTGTGTACTAGTATTCATGAAGCAAGGCAAGTCACTGTATACCTTCCCTATCACCTCATCCAAAAAATGAGGATGTTGAAAGGAATGATTCCTAAGGTCTCTCAATGTGCTAAAGACTTTTGATTCTATAACCCAAGCACTGTTGTACTGTATGGATTGGCTTTGATCTGGAGAAGTGTCAAAAACTCTATGCAACATAACTGTTTATTTATTGGAAAATAAGTGAGATCTCATCCTTAGCACTGACCTCTCTACTGATAGCCTTGATCCCCACATTGATATTCATATGCCCCAAGCTTTGTTAAAAAGGAAACGACAGGCCCCAAATGGGGTCATTTAGACCAAGTTCCTAAACCAGGGCTCAAAACACAATCTTATTACAGTTTTAACTTCCTCCAGAAATGTAATCTTAAACCAGTCAGTCAAGAATTTTTCTATCATGCCAAGGAGTCTGCCACATGGATCCTCTCTATCCCTCAAAGAAAGATGATATAATTTACATGGTAAGACCCTTTGCTCTTCCCTTAAAGGAACAATCCTTCCCTTACCTGAAACAATCCTTCCCTTCTGCTAATAATTTTCTTGTCCCACTCTCCTATAAAATCCTTCCATTTTGTACAACTCCTTGGTGCCCCCTTACTTGCTAGATGGGATGCTGCCTGACTGATGAAACGTTTAATAAAGCCAATTAGATCTTTAAAATTTACTCAGTTGAATTTTTGTTACTTAAAAGATTCAATGTCATTTATACTCTTGGTAACAAATGTAGTGATTACGACTGTGGACTTTGGAGTCGGAAAATCTGGGTTCGAATTCTCAACTGGGTATTCATTGCCTCTGAGATTATGCAACTCTCTACACTTTTCTGTCAAGTAGGAGTAATTCTTACTCCATAGTCATTTTACTGGGTATTACATAAACACGTGTAAAGCATCTAGCACAGTGCCTGGCATAAAATACAGATTTAAAATGAGAATTATTATTGTTAACTGATTTTACTTTATGAGTTTTTCATTCCTTCCTGAGAGGAGAATTTGAAAATATGAGTGTGAATCTAAGAGTGCTGGATGACAAAAAAGGAATTCCACCAGAGTATAAAACAGTTATAGAATATGAAAAATTTAATCTGCTATAAAACATTCCCTAAATCCAACAAATGCCAAGTTAACACTCCCTTCCAGCTTCCATGGGAGACATCACTAATCATTATGACCCTAATGAGCTTGGGCATGATCTCAGAATCCTAATCTTGGAGTTTCAGATAGGCCCTAACAAAAACTAATAATCTAGATAAAGAATGTACATATACTGGGGATAAAAAACCACAAGACAAATTTAAAAGTTAAAATTAAGTCACAGTTATTGTATTTGCCTGTATTACCTTATTACTTAATCTCTAGAATTCTTTCATCAGCAAATAATTCAGAATTTGTTGCAAAATCATTCTGATAATAACACTGCAAATCACACTATGGGGCATTCTGGGATATATTTATAAATCCAACAAAAAATTATTGGAAATGTATTTTGTACAAGCTACTGTGATTTTAAAAATATAATGAAATTTTCAGTATACTTCTTGGAAGGAACTTTTGGAATCCTAGACGTGATTTTGTAGAAAGGAAGAAAAGAAGGATATGGCTTCAGAAGGGCTGACTGTATGTAGAAATACTTCCTAGAGAACTACAAAATCTATGTGGACAACACTGCGTGGTAAGTCCAAAAATGTTTCAGCATCTCACTCCTATTTGAACAACCTAGGAATAATGCTGTGGTATTGAATGCTCTGTTGAAGGCAGCTTTAGAAAGGTAAAGCACTACTAGAATAAAAAAGTGTCGTAATTGAAGGAAATGAAGGGTAATTTGAGGTATCACAGTTTGTGAGAAAAAAATATCTGAATCCAGTTTAACCTGTCTACCCTCTCTTTTGAAACAAAAATTACATCTTCTAAAACATCATTAATTTATCACCCTTCTTAATAAAGTTTCAATTTGCAGATAATGTTACACCTTGTATTTTACTTCCTAATATATGTGATATAAGTGAGTGAATAGCATATTTGGTATTTTGAAATATCTCTTAGAGCATTTAAAATAGATTATATTACAATTGATTAGATATAATTATCTAAAAAGACACTTGCCATTGTTTTTATATAATTACAAGTAGAAATTTACCAAATTTGAAATTATTTTAATAGTTGAAGAGTGATTATAATGTACTTTCTTTTCCAAAACTAATTGGAGGTTAACTACACAGCAAATCAAATCCTGATTTTTTGACAGTATATTTGATAAGGATATTTTTAATGAAGGTATTTTAGAAAGTGATCATGGGCTTGTCAGATTTTGATGGCAGCTGTAAAGTGATTGAAGCTGGTCAGGTGATGGAAAACGTGTGAATACGCCACCTCCATTTTGCTAGAGTTAGGTCAGAATTAGTTACAGTAATGAATGTCCTGGAGTGTAATTTCAAATATAACAAATGATGTGTGAAAAAAAGAAAATGCTTCTTCTTTTTTTCAGCTTTCTTTTTTTTTAAATGGAGCATCAATTAGATGCTAGAACTGTTCATTATTATATAGCTTAATACTTTCAACAATTTCTTGTGGTTGGTTCTATTGTGTGCATTTTATAGCTTATGGAAACTCAAACAGAAAAATTTAGAAATTTACACAAATTACAGACTGCATTTACAAGATTCTTTTCCTGATTCACAACGTTCCCAATACCACGACTTCTACTCTCCAGTTCCCTATGTACTTAAAGTGCTCTCTCATGGGTGTTACAGTTTCCCCTGCCTGGCATACCCTTCTCCTGAATAACAGTACAACAGTTCATTCTTAGATTTAAGGTCTTAATCCAAACTCTCATCTCCCCAGAGAGGACCCCTTTAACCATGCTATTTGAATCAGTCCACCAGCCTACTCCCTTTCTTTGTAATATCACTATGAATACTGCCTTCAGAGACATCTCTTACTCTCTATAATGGGCTTTATTATGTTCCATGCCCCAAATTCATATATTGAAGTCCTAAACCCATACTTCAGAATGTGACTGTATTTGAGATAGGGCTCTTAAAGCAGTAATTATATTAAAATGAGGTCATATGGGTGGGCCCTAATCTAATATGACTGGTGTCTTTATAAAAAGAGAAAATTAGCCCACAGACATATACAGGAGTGAGACAATGAGAAGACACCAGAAGAAGATGGCCATCTACAAGTCAATGAGCGAGACCTTCAGAGAAAGCAACCCTGCCAACATCTTCATCTTGGACTCCTCGTAGCCTCTAACACTGTGAGGAAATAAATCGCTTTTGTTCAAGTCACATAGTTTGTGGTACTCTGTTATGGCAGCCCTAGAAAACTAATACACTATCATAATCATTGATTTATTTTCTCTTGCCCTATTTCTAGAAAATAAAATCCCAGATGCAAAGACTCTTATTGACAATAATATTCCCAGTGCCTGGCAAAGTGAATGGAACTTACTGAGTTCTCAACAAATTATCTCTATATGAAAAAATGACAGTTAGTAGATGGCAAAGACAGAATTCACATCCATATTTGCCTCAATTTAAATCTGATTCTCTTTCCCTTTTCACCATAAACATTTCATAAACTAGACCATACCAAGGCCTCTTAGAGACAAGAAATGGGTTTCAAATCCAGTTATCCAAATGGAGGCATTATAATACAAGAATTCAGGATTTAGGGGGCACCTGGGCAGCTCAGTTGGTTAAATGTCTGACACTTGATTTTGGCTCATGTTATGATCTCAGGGTTGTGAGATCGAGACCCGAGTAAGGCTTCATTCTTAGCATGGAGTCTGTTTGACATTGTGTCTCTCTCTCCCTCTGCCCCTGCCTCACATAAGCATGCTTGTGATCCCTCTCTCTCTCTCTCAAATAAAGAAATCTTAAAAAAAAAAAAATTCAGGATTTAGGATGTGGACACTATCCCAAGGAAAAAAGGTAGCCATGGGCTCCTCAGTTGTGTATTTTACGTGGAGGAAGACTTAATGTTAAACTCCACAGTATTAGCTCTAGACTTACAGAGCATGTCAAGGAATAAGCCTAAACATAGTTAATACAATACCAATAGCTTAGAGATAATTAAAACAAAGAAGAGCATCAATGGATCCAGTTATGAGGAACTGGGAAAGATAGAGGCAGTGGAAATGAGATACTGTCTGAAACAGTTAACTCAGACCATTTCACCTAGAAAATACTCCACAACCTCCCAGGTTATTTGCTTCTAAAGCTCCCAGTGTCTATTTTTATTATACTTCTCACCACATCATAGTGATAGTATATGTTCATACATATTTCTATTACTGGACTGCGCTATTCAGTTATCATGTCTTGATTATGTTTTTATTTCTAACACTTACCAAAATGCCTATCATATAGTAGATGCTCAATAAGTGTTCAGTAGGGTCTGAAGTGGACGGACGGATAGACACTACATTTAGAGAACATAAAGTAGCCAAAACAGATTGAACACTAAATAGACCATCAGGGTAAGTGTCAAGGAGTGGCTGAGATTGGACTAAATATTTGAAAATGGTGTTGAATTAGCCAAGAGAGGTCTATGGGAAAAGCATTCTAGATAGAAGAAACAGCTAAAGCAAAATCTGTAAGGAAGGAGCTTGCCTATAGTTTATTCCAGGAACAAAGAATTTTTGTGAAAAAAACAAAGGAAATCATGTCTACGTGGGCAATTTATCAGCTGTGAAGTAATATATTGATGTAGATGGTGCCAGGCTCTATCACTAAATACCCATAACAACTTAGGCAAGTTAACTTTCTCTTGGCTCCCTTTTCTCATATATTTATTTATCTATCAAGCTACCAATCTATTTATCATTTTTAAAACTCAAGTATAATTAACATACAGTGTTATATTAATTTCAGGTGTACACTATTGCGATTCAACAATTCTATACATTACTTAATGCTCACCATGATAAGTGTACTCTTAATTAATTACTTAATGCTCTCCATGATAAGTGTACTCTTAATCCCTTTTACCTATTTCACTCATCCCTCCACCCACCTCTCTCTAGCAACCACCAGTTTGTTCTCTAGATCTAACAGTCTTTTTAAAAAATTTTCTCTTTAAATGGGAGTCTTGCAAACTGAAGTCCGTTCTAGTATAAAAATTCTATGACTAAGTGTAATTTTGGCATTTCTTTTAGTTCAACATTCTTCTTATGCACCTACTGCAACAAAAGTGAATCAAACAAAGTTGAAAATGAATATAAACACCGACAAGAGAGGAAAAGAGTTAGACAGCAAGTTCTTTATGTAAATATAACATATTTCATCACTTAGCCCATAGATAAAAGCCATGTTCTTTTTTCAATTCATAAAGACTGCATAGGCTTCAAAAATATCAGAGTCATGACAAACAAAGAAAGACGCAGAGTGTCAAAGATTGTAGGAGAGTAGGATGTTTGACAAATGCAATGCATACCCTTGGTATTGATCCCTGAAGAGAAAAACTGGTAAAATCCAAATAAAGTCCATAAATGAGTTAATAATTCTGGGCCTATGTTAATTTATTAGTTTTTATAAATGCACAATAGTTATGTAAGGTATTAACATTAGGGGAGGCTGGATAGTGGGTATACATGAACTCTCTGTACTATATTTATAAGTCCTTTAATCTAAAATTAATTTAAAATAAAATGTGTTTTTAAGGTTGTGGGGGGGGCTGGGTGGCTCAGTCGTTAAGCGTCTGCCTTCGGCTCAGGTCATGATCCCAGCATCCTGGGATCGAGCCCCGCATCGGGCTTCCTGCTCCACTAGGAGCCTGCTTCTTCCTCTCCCACTCCCCCTGCTTGTGTTCCCTCTCTCACTGGCCGTCTCTCATTCTCTCTCTGTGAAATAAATAAATAAAATCTTTAAAAAAAAGTGTATAGGGGAACATTGTCTAATGATCATATTTTCCTTGAATCTCAATAGTCATTACTTATTTTCAGTTATTGGGAAAAAAGTGAAAATAAAAAAATATGAATAGTTTCACTAAGATATAAAAAGAAGTATATTTTCTTTGAAATATAAGTTTTGTTCAAGTAATTTAAATGGAATACTGTCAATGATCCCAAACAGAGGAAAAACACAAGCTATAAAATTATTGCCCAAATAAAACCATATAGAGAAAATGCCTAATTGCAAAATGCAAACAGTAAAATGCCAGCATCTTTGAATGCTTAGAAATAAAATCTGAACATGACTTTCTACAGAATCTTGTCCATAATAGATGAAGAGTATGTATTTGTTTATTCAATGTAAAATCATAGCTCCATTCATATCAGTCATTAAAACCTGCATACATTTCTAGTGAAGTTTTAATGACAGAATAATTTTTCCTGCATTGAGATATCCCCAACTAACAGGGCCTGGCATAATCTTATCCCTTTTTGCCAAAACTCCTCCTTGCCAAAAACCCATGCCTTGTAAAATTAAGCTGGCAATGTTTGTCCTTGACCTCGAGAGAATATTACAAGAATGAATCAAATAATGTTTGAATAATGCTCTGGAATCTCAGACAAAGGGGACTCTGTCATGGCAAAGTAAAAAAAACAAGAATTTGTCTTTTGTGCCTTTTTCTTCTTGAAATTGGTGATGATTATAATGACTAATATATAGATCCATCTCAACGCTCAGTGTGACCATTTTTATGTCTCAGGAAACAACTGGCCTACCTCCAATTAATACAACTTTTTCTTCACCAGTACACAACTTCTTGGCTGCAAGTTACAAAGAAATCACACAACTAACTGGTCAGCCAGCAGGAGGCTCTAAGTGCTATCTCACTGGCAGGATGTTCCAAGTTTGGGACAGCAGTACCAAATTTGAACCATAGATTCTGCAATTTGTCATACTTCTTGACTTGTGCCAGAATAAAATACTTGAGCATACGAGACAAAGGCTACTTGTAGACCTACCCAGGGTGATATAGTCAGGGTGTGGAGAAGGGAAAGGCAATTTAGAGTCTGCTTGTTAAAACAGCCCATCAGAGAAAACAGAAACAGGAAACAATTTGACCAGAAAAATAAAATAAAATCTAGACTATCAGCTGAGCTTTCAAATAGAAGGCTTTTATATACAACAATGCCATGAACAGCCATTTCCATGCAGCAGAAAGAACAGAGCCTTTTGGATTTGAAAAGGATTATCTTTCTTCATAAAATGGAAATATGAAGGACCCCAAAACAGAAAGTGTACTGAACAAAAGGGGGGAAAAGACATCATAGTTCTCTCTAATCCTCATTCAAACTTGAAATTCTGAATGTAATGTGGATTGAGACGACAACACAATTTCCTGATGATTTGAAATGGCTTTATTGGGGATGTCTATATAATATTTCCAAGATGAAGTGTTTGTCTTTCTTTAAAATTGGATCCAAATATTTTGAAAGATCTAATCAGCCTAGAGAAATGAAAGGGATTCCCCCACACATGCTTTGCTGGTCACTCTTAATTCTGCATTTTGTAGGCTGACAGTCAATCACTGAAAGAGCTAAAATAATCTCTCAGGGGTCTCCTACTTGATCATATACATCGTTTCAATACAAATATTAATTGTAACAAAAATACAAAACTTAATTTGAAAATAAAAGTCAGGGTCCATTTACTTTTTTTAGCAGCAATGGCATTTTCTATTAAAGCAGAACAATGACTAGCTTTAAGAACAATTGATTCTTCTCACAAGTAAGATTTTATTCAGATAACTTTACTATAAACTTTATTTACAAAAAGAGGATAGAGGGTATTTCAGTCCAATAAAATAAATTTTAAAAGTTTGCTGAACTATAAATTGTAAATTTGTGATGCTATTTTTATTTTGAAAGTAATTTTTAAAACCACAAAGGATTTTTAAAACATTGACACTCTGAACCCCACCGCACCCCTCCACACTATTACCTAGCCATATAGTTTAAATAATTCTGTTTGTCCTAGATAAGAATATTTAAATTATGCAGACCATTCCACTCTGCTGTTTTAAGGAATTGATCAGGAGCTAAACAGCTGAGGATCTATAATTTGTAAAATTTTGGTGGTTTTTAATCAGCATCAGACAAAATAGGATATCTTGCCTTTCAAGCCTTTCAATAACAAAACATGTAAACAATTATTCTGCTTCATTTTATTTCTACTATAATGCATGTATCATGATGAATTACTAACTCAATAGAAAGCAATATGGCATAATGAAAGGACCAAGGGATTTAAAGTCAAAAGACCTTTGTTTGAGTCCTGGCTCTGCAATTTACTAGATATGTGACCTCAGGCAACTGATTTAATCTAGCTGAATGTGTTTCTTGCTGTGCATACCTCTTGTGGGGATAAAATGGGGTAATGTCTGTGAATGTCTATTCCACCCAATAGTAGGCATGAAATGGTCAAAAGGCTGTCCTCTGTGCTACCGCAAACAGGGAAAGTGCTTAACAGCATCACACAGGAGTATCATAGTGCAGAATAAAGGAGGAATCAGTTTTCAACTTCAACCTCAAAAAGAAAGTTACTTTTCAGCCCAAGAGAGTACAAAATAATCCTCCCCATGCCTCAGTGTGGTAGAGAGGACACTGTGGATGAGAGATGAATACAGACATAAAACAGAGCACCTTTTCTCCTAACTGGAGGAAAAAAAGAAACACCAGTCCTGAAGCATTAAATTAATATAGCAGACATAATCCAGCATAGATGGGAAGGAATAAACTACCACAGAAAGAACCTTATAAAAGAATGGGTGCTGGAAGTAAATTATGGACAATGGCAACAAAAGAGACTGAGATGGTTTATAAACATTAAGTACTGTGAATAAAGAAAATAATCCTTGATACATATGGGATAAGAACATGATTATAGTAAGAATTAGGTGGATATGAAAGATAAGAATTACATACCATATCAGAAATAAAATTTATTTCCCTAGTTTTTACATATATATATGTAATATATTTATAATATATATATATAACACATCTATGATTTATTATATAGTAAAAGTTACACAGATTTCATTCCAGGGTTCAGTCCATCTTATCTACTATGTTATCCCTCTACCAAAAATCTGAGTTACTTAAAGAATTCTCCGGATATTGTTGTAATATGTAACTGGAAGGCAAAGACTCTGTCTTAGACTTTCAGTTAGGATGTAGGAGAGCCCACTTGCAAAAATGTCAGTAAACAACCTCATCTAGTGAATTGACTGTTTCTGTTTGGAGATGCTCTGCATGATAAGAGCTCTTGGGAAACCCAAAAGCTTGTTTGAAGGTTTAGCTATTCTAAACTGTGTCTTAGCTACCGAAATATCCTTGACGAAAAAATGGCCCTCCTCTGTCGGGGAATATGTTTGAGCAACATGGGAGAGAAATCAAGTTTCATCAATTCATCAGTTGGAGTCAGTCAGCTCAAACACATGGAGTTGACAGTCATTGATACTGCATTAAGAATGCTCTTATCTTTAACTAGAAAATATAAAACATTTTGTAAATATAAGGGATGATAATTAGAACATTATGTAAGCATCACTGAGGACTTTCCAATGATTTGCTGGCATCTCCGTTATCACCATCACTCAGTTACAAGACAAAAAAAGAGGGTTCTCTGTGATCATGGTGACTAGAAGCTGTGCCTAGAGAGAGCCCGTAAGCAGTCTATCTTGGGAATAAACAAAAACAAAACAGAATCTAATGAGCAGACATTTTACTCTGCTTTAAAATGAGAATTCCTGCATACTGGAAAAACGTATTGTCAAAAAAATATAGTAACTCAGAATTCTTATAAAAGAATTTATATGAGCATTCATTTTCCATTGTAGCCTGGTTTCCTCTGCGAGGTATATTTATACTTGTTAACCATGGGCCTAATTACTTTTTAAAAAAAAAAAAGATTAATTTATTTATTTGAGAGAGAGCGCGCACACACACAGAGCAGGAGGAGGGGGAGAGGGAGAGAGAGAATGTCAAGCAGACTCCACACTGAGCACGGAGCCTGACACGGAGCTCAATCTCATGACCCCTGAGATGATGACCCGAGCTGAAATCAAGAGCTGGATGCTTAACTGACTGAGCCACCCAGGCGCCCCCTTATTACATTTTATTAAATCACATGAGATTTCTTAAGAAATGCCTTATAATGTATAGTTTTTCACTTTGTAGTTTAGGTTTTTTTGGGATTTCAGATGAGAAACTTTTTTTCTACAACAAATTCCTACAAGAGTGATTTAGAAGAAGCTACTGCAAGGGTTGACTAATCCAAACAAGATGAGACTTGTTACAGGAAGTAATCTTTGACTCCAAGAAGACTCCAGGAATCTACCCAGCTGGTATATCAGGAGAGCTACTGCATTTCCTTAGGAAGGAAATATTAAGACAGCATCCCTTTTCAGCATTTGAAGAGGTTCCTACAATTTATATTATAAATTTACAGTAACCTGAGAAGAACTTGTTCGTACAGTAAAATAAATTATATATTGTTACTAATAGCTATTATCTCCATAAATGCTGTATGAAAAATAATAAATATATGCACATGGGTCTGTGCTTCTGGTGCTACAAGCCCCTCCTCACCAAGGAAAGCAAGCCCTTCTCTAGAAATGGTCAATGCTTCTTGTCTGGTCCAGGTGTGGACCTCCTTTTGGCCTTCTTGTTTGTGTTTATGCTCCCCTCTAGGCTCCACAATGATCCGGTTGTTTTCTAAAATCGTTATTGATAAATTAATTACAAAGTGCATGTATCTACTCTGTCTTCAAATGGTCATGGTTTCATTTATAGAATATAAGTTGACATTTATTTTTTGCATCAAATCAAATTTTACCTCTGTGTTTTAACTAACGGTTCTCGTTTTTTTTTCTATTTCTATTCATAATTGATATTCTGAGAACCTGTGCAAATGAGAATGACCAGTAAAATCTATAGAACTTCCTTCTAATGTAAATGCACAGATCTTTGTGATTTTAAACAGAAATCTCCTTGTCTAAATGCTACTTGGGAATGTTCTTTCATGAGTAAGAATTACCAACACTTAGAATGCTATAAGCCAGACGTTCTAGGTTTTTAACAGGTATACTTTATTTTAATACTCATAATAGCCCTATGAAAAAGATATTCTCTTTCACAGATGGGAAAACTGCTGCTCAGAGAGGTTGAGTGACTTGTACAAGATCATACAATGTTGGGACGAAGTTTGGAACCCAGGCACTCTGACAGCGGAGTCCCCATGAGTAATCTATATGTTGTCTTTAAAACATCTGTCTTCTATAGTTGTTTCCTGTGTTCCCTAACAAGTGCCCTCCAGTGAAATCATCTGCTTCTGGAGCTGAAATTTAGCTTAGCCAGCTGATCCAGGGATTTGCTCTTTAATTGTACTTGCCCACAACATTTACACAGATCTGATAAAGATATTGATCACTTAAGGCCCATGAATATCCAGCTCCACTTCATGTGGCACCAAGTATAGCGTTTCTCTTTTCTTTCTGCCTTATACAGAAGCCTAAGTTGGTATTAAAAGGTTGTGGTAGCATGAAACCTGCTTTCAGACAATCAGCTTAAGTCATTGGCTCTTCAGTGTTATCCTATTCATACCAGTCCATTATATTGTACTTAATATGAAATTACAATGACTCACTCGTAAGTGCGGCTTTCTTAGACTTAATTAGACACTGAAGAATTATTAACATTTGACAGCATATTGTACATTTGATCTTGGTATTGAATTCTCATTGATATTAACATACATACAATGTAATATAACATGTTCCTCTGACTGTGAGCTTATGTAATTTTTCACAATTTAACAGCTTTTTGGATGCCCAATTCTTTTAGACGTTTGGCACATAAACATTTTCTAACAAGTCAGATGTGACTTTTAATTAAGGATAAGATAATTTGATCAAGTAAAGAACAGTACAGAAACCTTATTTAAATTAGGGAAAAGTCATCTGGGTTCTAAATTTCAAGTCTGTCCCTACCTATGTGTTCCTTAATCATATTAGTTTTTTCATCTCTAAAAATCAATGTAGTAAACAAGAACATTCCTATTCCTTTAGCTCTAAATATAATAATTTAACAAGTTGTTTTTGTAGATTCCATCATAGAACGAGTGGGACTACTTCATCAGAGGTCTGACTTCACCAAATTCAAGTACCTCACAGCTCTTGTCAAGTTGCTCATATTAATAGGTAGAGGATATGAATTCTAATCAGGTTAATCTTATAATATTTCTTTATTATTTTTTAAAGTCTTGAAAATAGTTATTTGTTATAAAGACACTAATAAGAAAATGGGTAAATTGGAATCCGCATTTTAAATGAATTAAGATTTGTATCCAAATCCAAATATTAAGTTAGTACTAAATAAACAATTTTTATACAATGGAAAATATATAGGAAACCTGTGTATGGGGCATAGAAGCATACAAGTATTTAGCTTAGCTCCTAAACAGTTTCAGTAGCACCACCAGCAGGGCATACTGCCCTGTGGAATGGATCTTTTAGTTTAAACATGTTTTTAGTCTTCTTGGATTTATTAGATCTTAAAAAAATGATTATTAGAAGAAAAATAAATGTTAACTTTCTACAATCTAATATGTAATCATATACAAATGTAGCATAATAAACTGTTTTTATTACAATTTCATCATCTGAATGGAAATTATAGTGTTAGTGCTTTCAAGAGATGGTTCTATCTGCATGCACAGTGAGGGAGAGTTCGCATAACGGTCTGTAAGGCACATCAAATTTATTCTGTGAGGTAGATAAAGGTCTTTTAAAGGTCTTACTCCACTTGTGGAATGAATTTCTTATCATGTATAAATTCTGAGTGTAACACGTTTTTCCCCCTTGAAATGTGGTTTGTTTTCAAAAAGAAGAGAATGGCTAAAGAATTTCACTACTGTAGAGTAGAAAAATTTTTAATTAAAGAGAAATTTTACCTGGCATGGTTTTTATATTAAAAATGATGATCTATTCGCTATAGAGAAAAGCAGTTAAGACAAATTAGATAAATGCATTTACTCAGAGAAGGAAGGAAATACGAACACTGGAATCTGACCATCAGGAATAAACTACATTTAGATTTTTTTAAATGATAAGAGAGGGTGGGCACAGTACTTCCCCCTGTCTGGGAGCACATGCAAGAGACCGTTGGAAAGATCTAGTAAAAGTACATTTTCTCCTGGTTAGGACTCATCATAACAAGGTTTTCATTTATAATAATGCTTTAAAATAGATGTTTAAATGAAATTGACGAATTGAGTTTCCTATGCCTGGCATTGCATGAAGATTTTCAAAGACAGATTATGTTACTCCTAACAATCACATAAACATTAACACTATTACTATTAACATTATTATCACTATTTCTATAGCTGAAGATATTGAGGTACATAGAAGTTGAATACGTTGCTTGTTTAGCAAACTTTATTGAATTCCTGCTATGCGTCAGGTGCTTCACTAGGCCTGAGGTGGACGTAAGTGTTCTCAAGAAGATAAAATATGGGAGGAAAAAATAAGAAAACAGAAACCAAAAAAATTATAATAACATTTGATGGTATATATAATTATATATTATATATAATTAATTACATTATTATATTAATTATATATTATATTACTATTATATTATATTAATTATATATATAATTATAATCCCACTGCTAGTCATATAAGAAACACAAATTCAAACATTTTAATTGTGGATATAACAATTTTCTTATTTCCTGATGCACTAGAATATAACTACCACAAGTCAAAATTATTTTATTCACTGCTGTGCTCACAGACTCCCAGTGCTGCTTGGCACATAATAGATACCCCAAAGTATACTGTTGTATGAATTAAGTGATAAGGAAAATTATTACTTTTTCCTATTCTCTTACCCACCCTAAAGAGAGAAGTCTATCATGTCTGGCATTGCCTTTAGTTCATGATAGGAGCTTAGTCAAGAGTTGAATACATGAAAGAATAAGGAAACCACAATTAGTTCAAGGTTTTATGACCAATTCAGAAGTATTACAGTGATTGACAAAGTTAAGGATGTATTTTTATCTTCACCTTTACCAGGTTTGATCATTTTGCATCATTCCAATGATAAAAAACGTATTTTGCTTTATACACCAATTCTCTTATTTCCTGAGTTTCAAATTTGCCTTAAGTTTTATGGCTATTACAGGTACCTACAATAGTGTAACTAATATTTTTTTCCCTCGTATTTCTTCCTTTCTTATTTGGCAGCCCTGTGCAGATGGAATATTTCAACTAAATTAAAATAAGAACTAATGGAAAGGAATAACAAAGAGATATCAACAAAGAAGATACATACTTCAGAGAAATTCTATGATACTTTGAACTACACAGATATACTCTGCTGTAGACATTTATTTGATTAGACATTTATTTTCAAAGGCCAAGGAATCAAATCAGGTAATGCTTTGAGTTTCCAATCATTTAAGATTAAAATTCAAGTAAAATTGAAGGTAAGAAGGTAAATGATGGAAAATTTGAATTACTTGTCTATGATAACACAGCTGGGAATAAAACATACTCCTGCTTTCTTAATTTCAGAGTGTAGCTGCTAATCCTCTTTAGGTTTATTTATAAGACAGTTCCAGTAAGTAAAAGATGAAACTGCCATCTGGAGATACAGGGTTTTCTTTTCATTACCTGAAGTCCAGGCTTTCTTTCATGCTCCTTGGAGCTATTGAATATTTTGAGTAGATCAAAGTAAACATCTTCAAATTTAAAATATTTCTATCAAACAGTGCTACTATAAATATCCTTACTATAAATATCCCCGTGTTTTCTTGTATACGCATTGTGTGTTCCTCTGGAGCATATGCCCAAATTGGAATCACATCTTTTTTTTTTTAAGATTTTATTTATTTATTCGACAGAGACAGAGACAGCCAGCGAGAGAGGGAACACAAGCAGGGGGAGTGGGAGAGGAAGAAGCAGGCTCATAGCAGAAGGAGCCTGATGTGGGGCTCGATCCCACAATGCTGGGATCACGCCCTGAGCCGAAGGCAGACGCTTAACCACTGTGCCACCCAGGCACCCCTGGAATCACATCTTAACACTTACAAATTGACATCCAAAATAGCTATTCCCATTTATATTTCCACATTGTTTCAAAATGCTTATTTCCTTCTACCCTTTGTTAACTCGATATTATTACACATTTTCTTTTTTACCAATCTGATATTCAAAAACTATCTATTGATGCTTACTTTGCATTTTCCTGATTACAAGTAAGGTTGAACACTTCTTAATATTAGTCAGGTACATTTCCTCTTCTGAAAATACTCTGTTCACATCCTTTCTCTTTTCACTTTTTCTTGTCATTAGTAGGAGTTCTTTATATCATTTGAATGTCAGTTGCTTTATTTGTTCCATATGTCCCAAATATTTTGCCTAGTCCACTACTTGCATGGGATTTTTATTTAGAGGTATAGTCATATGTGTATACATTTTTCTTCATGGCTTTGTGTATATAAAAGGATCAACCACTCCAAGTTCAAAACATAGCTTCCTATATTATTTTCTAAGAATGTATAGGTTTTTGAAAAGGTCTTTGTCCACCCTCTATATGCTTTATCATGCTTTAAGCTGTACATATTTCCATGTAGGTGAACAATTTTATGAATACCATTCCTTACACCATCTATTTCTTTACCCACTGATTGATAGGATATTGTTATAAAATACTAAAATTTCTTGTGTATGTAGGTGAGTTTCTTTACACATTCCTGTAGAGATATTATCTAGTTTTTAATCATGATTTATGTAAACCAAAATTTCACTTATTGCCTTGTTCATCAATGCTATTTACATCCCTATTCCACCTGCTACAACTATATTTCATTTGCTGGAGTATTCTCTGAGAAATATGTGGTGGTAAGTTTTCTGAGTCTCTGGATGTCTAAAAATATCTTTATTTCAATCTCATTTTTTACTCATTTGGCTAGATTTAAAATACTAGTTAAAAGTCCCTCCCAATCCATCCTGCTCATTCTTTTTATATTCATTGTCACTAATGGCAAGTCTAATGGTAATTTGATTCTTATACATTTGTGGATAACATGGATATCTTTCCTTCTTTCTCACCAAAGAAGTTTTAGGGTTCCTCTTATTTTTCTCTTGATATTATTGTAAACTCACTATATTTGCTTTTGTTAGTTTTTTTAAAAGACTTTGTTTTTTGAGAGAGAGAGATCATGAGCAGGAGGAAGGGTAGAGGGAGAAGAGGCTACCCATTGGGCAGGGAGCCCGACGCAGGGTCTCAATCCCAGGACCCTGGGATCATGACGTGAGCCAAAGGCAGATGCTTAACTGACTGAGCCACCCAGGTGTCCCCTGCTTTTGTTAGTTTTAAAACATTTATTTATACTGAGTACTTAGCAGATTCCTTCAATCTCAGAATTTGGGTTTCTCTTCAGTTTCAGGATATTCTACTAGCTCTCTTGCCATTGTTATCTATTTTTTTTCTTTCTCAAACTCCTACTGAATTGATTTTCATAATTTGCTATCCATCCTGCATGAGGCTTTTCTTGAATGTTGTATATATCTTTATAGTGTATGGGGTATTCTGGGAATACTTGTCTCATTTGACCAATAAACTAATTTTCCCTAAGCTAAATCCATTCTGTTGTTCATTCTAATAACTCAAGTTTTATTTCATGCCAATAATTCACTTGACCATTTCAATGACTTCTGCTATTTCTTTCATTTCTCTCAGACTATTAATACATTTTAAAGCCCTCTACAGCTTACACTTATTAATTCTACCTACTTAGATGTGTTATTTTTTGAGTTAATCATCATTCATTCATGATGTTGGCTTTCCTTGATTTTTATTAGTTTTTTATTGTGCACATTTTCTGGAGTTGAGATACTCTTCTAAAATCTATTTGCATAGGGTACCCTACTCTGCTTAGGGTAGAGGCAGGGCACATCGAAGCTTTTCTCTGATATGTTTTAGTGAGAGTAGTTCTGGGGCATGCCCAGCAACTAGAGCTAGACTTGTGACTTGCTAAACTCTTCACTTCTTCCAAGTGTGGCTGTCAACCTGGGACACTGCTCTCATTCTGCGATTCAAGGTTCCACTTCCACTGCCTCCAGCATTGCATTGCTGCTGCTTGTCTCAAAATGTGGAAGAGGTTCTTAGCTGCTCCTCCTGTGACAGCTCAACCAATCTCTAACTTCCCCTGTGCCTTCTTCTCTTCCTCCAGGTATCCATCATTGCTGAGCAAGAACCATGCTTGCTATCACTACCGCTTTTGCTATAATACTGTCCTTTATCAATCTTGAGCTAGGGTTTCCTTCTTTAATTAGGTACCATCTACCTTTAATCTGTCAAGATTCTTCACCATGGAGTCTCCTTGCTTTCCAAAAATGATTATGGATTTTGGAAATACATGTTTTCTCTTATTTGTATGGATCTGAGGAAGAAGGAGGAGGCTTACAGCATGTTCCATATATGTTACTTTATAGGGAACAGATTTATTTTTAAAATTTCCAGGAAACTTAAGTAACTTGACCTTAAGCAAGTTACCTTACTACTCCAAGCTCATTTTTCTTATATACAAAATTGTGATGGCTGCCTCATTGTAACAGCTTCTTCCTTACTTTGAATCCTTTGGAAGCCCTCTCAAACTATCTGTGGAGAAGAACCAATTTTTATTATTGTCATTGTTTGTTTGCTTTTGATTTCTTTTTTTAAAGATTTTATTTACCTTTATTTTATTTTATTATGTTCAATTTGCCAATCTATAATACATCATTCATTTTTCAATGATTCTTGAGTTGCGTATAACACACATTATTTATTTTAGAGAGAGGGAGAGAGAGAGAGAGAGTGCGTGCGTGCTCCCGAGCCAGGGGAAGAGCAGAGGGCGAGGGAGAAGAAGAAGGAAAGAATCCCAAGCAGACGCCCAACGGAGCCCAGATCCCAGCACAGGCCTGGATCTCAGGACCCTGAGATCATGGCCTGAGCCAAAACCAAGAGTCAGTTGCTTGACTGACTGAGCCACCCAGGCGCCCCACGTTTGTTTTTAATTTCTAATCCCTCTTGGACTGATACTTTTGTGAAGTGTGTAGTCACGCACTTGGATTTCCTGGCAATGCCAAACTGCTACAAAAGCTCTTCTAACTGCTCATCCTCACTATTTCTACTTACCTCATTGAGGACCAGTAAGAGAGTCTCCAGACCGGCTTCAGTTTACACACCATTCTTGAAGTGGGACTATTCCCTTAGACAGAGTACTGTCTCCTTTCAGTGGAAACCCAGGCTGGGTCCTCTGTTTTGCCTTAACTTCTCCCTCTACACACCGCCTGAGAATAATCCTATCTCTATCAGACTATCTACCGGTCCCAGAACAAGATATGGGCCCTCACATGATTATGTACACATGCATACTACCTAGAATTATTTCTCTCACTTTGCTAAAGCAGTAATCTCTCATAAGTTATTGATTTGTCTTTTTGCAAAACTGAGCTCAAGCACCATCTCATTTTAGGGATTTCCTGACTTTTTGATATAGAGATGTGTCCTTTTCCTCTCCAGTCTCATAGCTCTAATATTCCTTATCTACTTCGATTATACTGCTTATCTGTGTGGGTTTTATCTGCATGTTTGCTCTTTTGTCTTCCTTCTATCAAAAGATTACTTCTGCTCTATTGCTTGTGATCCTGTTTCCTAGTATCCTAAGAGCATAACAGCTCAGCTGAAAATGTTTAGTAATTACATATTTAGGAGTAAATGCAAATAAGTAGTGTTTTATATTTGCTTCAGTACATATTTATACACTGCTTTAATTTTCCTACTAAAAATCAGTCATAAAACTATGTTTTTCAATCAGATGACTCCTGTTTTTATTCAATTCTGGGAATTTCTCGGCTATTGTTCTGTCAGCTATTGTCTCTGCCCTCTATCCCTGCTCATTCCTCCTGGAACTCCTATTTGACATGCATTGGACATTCTCATCAGTTATTCTCTGGTTTTTTTTAAACTAATATTTACTTTCTATTTCTTTATCTTTTGTTCAGCAATATGCTTGATTTCCTCAGTATACCAAACTCATCTTCCAATTAGCTTATTCTCTTTTTATAAACCACTTGTTGAATTTTTAATTTCAGTGACTACATTTTTTCATGTCCAGAATATCTATGTATAATAAAATCCTGCCATAATATAATAAGAGGAGTCCAAAAATTCAATCTTTTGAAATATGGAATTGGGTTATTTCAAGAGAAATGTGTCATGAATTACTGTCTCCAGCATAGGCATTAAAGCTCTTCCCTAGTAAAAGGCATATATCTAGTTCCAATATCTTCATAGACCATTCAATTAAACTCCTCTTCATCAATCTGAATTTGAAGTGCTTCTTTATTTCTGGCATTCAAGAATTGCTCATTCATATTTTTAAGATTTGTTAAGTAAATATTAAATTATATTTTATACACTGCAGCTATGAGTTGGTACTGGGGATTTTATCATGTCAGCTCACTTTACCAAACTGACTAGAAATTCTATTTTCTTTCTCTATCATATGAACTATCTGTATCCCAGGCTGGGAATTTATTCCCTGCCTTCTGCTCACTATGAGGGCCAGAGCCAGGCCAGGTGTTCTGAACCAATGCCCCAGTCTTTAACATTCCAACCTAATAATTTTGCATATAGATATCCAGTTGATGCCTATATCCACTGTGTCCTGAATTGGACTCATTCAAAGTATGAGATTATTGATGTGTAGACTTGTATGAAGGTCTTTTCTTTTAACCTTATTTCAAGGCTATATTTTGAAAACACGCTGAATTACAGTAAATTTACTAACAGTTGCTACATTAGAATTCTACCTCTGCAGGTAATCAGTGTCAATTCACAAATTTTGTAATTGAAGGTCCTGGCTTATATGGTATTTCTGATACAATAAATGACAGCTTCCAATTAGGAAAAAAAAATCATTTACTTCAAAGTTGATTCTTTATTTGGAATTAATATAGTTTCATTGTTTTCATTTTTGCCCCATCTTAAAACTTTACCGAAGTAACTTTAAGGGGTAATATCACTGTAGAAGGAAGATTATAAGAGTCTCCTTCCTTACAACTTGCAAAGAGTAAGGTAAGCAAAAACAGTAGGTAAGCAAGTGAAAAAACATACTGCAGCATTCACAAAAAGACAGGCTATAAGCGCATATTGTAAATTATGAGATGAGCAATCCAGTGATAAAAAGAAACATATCAAAATCTTCTACTACTCTACCCCAAAAGCCATGTGGAAGGACAATGACTTAACACTCTCTGAAAATATTTATTGATACCCTACAAAAATCTTATAAGGAAACAGACTGAAAGGCATGAGGTAGGAACCCCAGGAGAAAATACTTGCTACTAACATAAAAAAAAAAAAAAAAAAAAAAAAAAACCAAAAGAAACCCATTACAAACAGAAAAGTTACCAGGTCCCACCATTCTTCACAGATGAAAAGAAGGTGGACAGAAAACTATGGATAATAAATCAGCACTAGTTAGTCTTTACAATTTTAAACAAGTAATTATATGAATAGGAAAAAAAAAAAAAAGGAGTCCCTGAGAGAGGACAAATGAAGTATCGGGATAATCAAATAAAGCTCCAGTTGATGTCCTGCTTTAAAGAGAAGTACTGGTGACATGAGCTAAAATACTGAATTTACCTACTAGCAGGAAATGAGAGTTAAAAACTACTAGGAATAAAAGGAAATTTCCTTCCTTAGATAAAGGTTGTGTTACTCAGGGTCTTCTGAGAAGCGGATGCTAGAAGAGGGTTATATGTGCAAGGATTTTATTAGCTGCCTGTATGAGAGAAGATGCGGAGGGTAGCCGGGAGGCTGGGAGGGCTGTCAGAACTGGAGGCAAGCGTGACCTGGAGTAAAGGAGAGAAGCAGGGAAGATTACTTGGAGTATCCTAGATCATTGGGCAGTTTAAGGAAGATTTAGGAAGACTGTCAGGGAATCCTTCAGCCAAAATTGGTCATCAGTGGAGTCTTTTATCTCCCAGAAATGGATCTAACTTAATTACTGCTCAATCATTGGCTGGAAATGGCCCATGGAAGTATGGCCTCAGAGTAAACACAGCAATGAATTTCAGAGCATAGCAGCTGTGGGCCTTGGTCAATTATCCACCTTGTCCTATACTGGTAAGTCTGCAAGATGCATTCTCATGGCTACCACGATAGGTATATGCCAAAACCCTGTAATGGAAATGTTCCCATTAAACTTAAGAAAAAGATAATACAATGATGGTCTTAGCCAGTGCAATTTGGTAAAGGTAAAGTAAGAGAGAGAAAAAAAAAAAAACTGGAAATAAAGGCTGCAATTGTTGCAACTTATAGACACTATACTGGTCTATAAAATCCAAGTGAATGTATTTTAAATTCATAAAAAGCTAATAAAATAATCCAGCAAGTTAAATGGGTATAAAATCAGGATTAAATAATCCCATATAGAAATACATTCAAGGGGCACCTGGGTGGCACAGCGGTTAAGCGTCTGCCTTCGGCTCAGGGCATGATCCTGGTGTTGTGGGATCGAACCCCACATCAGGCTCCTCTGCTATGAGCCTGCTTCTTCTTCTCCCACTCCCCCTGCTTGTGTTCCCTCTCTCACTGGCTGTCTCTGTCTCTGTCGAATAAATAAAATCTTAAAAAAAAAAATACATTCAAATGTAAAATGTGATTTGAAATAAGAATTTTACAGTAGCGACAAAAAACAAAAAAACACTGAAAACTAACTCTAATGAAAGAGTTTTAAATATTTATTTATTTATTTGAAGATTTTATTTATTTATTTGACAGAGAGAGAGAGACAGCCAGCGAGAGAGGCAACACAAGCAGGGGGAGTGGGAGAGGAAGAAGCAGGCTCATAGTGGAGGAGCCTGAGGTGGGGCTCGATCCCATAATGCCCAGATCACGCCCTGAGACAAAGGCAGATGCTTAAGGACTACACCACCCAGGCGCCCCAGTTTTAAATATTTAAATGTAAAAAAGCTGAGGAGCCTCTGGGTGGCTCAGTCCCTTAAGCATCCAACTCTTGGTTTCCGCTCAGGTCATGCTTTCAGGTTCATGAGATTGAGCCCTACCTGGGCTCTGCGCTCAGTGTGGACTCTGCTTGTCTCTCTCCCTGCCTCCACTTATGCACTCTCTTTTTCTCTCTCAAATAAATAAATAAATAAATAAATAAATAAATAAATAAATAAAATCTTTTTTAAAAAACCTGAAAGCTATAAAGGGCACAAAGGAAGATTTGATTTCATAGAGATATGGCATGGATAACAAGACTAAAAATTGTAATGAGGATGTTAACGTCATTACAAGTAATCTATAAATTAAATGCAAAAAATATCCTAACAGAATCTGGGATGAAACAAAAGTTAAATTATATAAACTTACATATGAAAATGCAAAGATTTAAGAATCTACATTTAATTTTGTAGAAAACCCAAAGGATGGAGGGCTGTACTCTATCAGATAGGAGGTAAATAAAACAGCATGTAATAGCCACAAGAGCAGTAAAAGTTACAGTGGCCAGAATACTATAAAGATAAGGACATAAGACATAGAAATCAGAATTTGATATATATAAAAGAGCATTATATATTCATGAGTCAAGATTGTATATTAATTTTTTAATAGCATCAGAACACGTATTTCTATCCATATGGAAAAATGAAATAAAATTAGATCCTGACCTCACTCCAAACAGAACAAAGTATGTTAAAATTTAAATATGAAAAATTTAAAACATTTAAACATAGGTGACAATATTGGGAATCTATTTATAAGAAAGGGCAGCTTAAAAAAGAAGATTTTTTAAATCATAAAGGAAAGGATTGATGGATTTGATTACATCAAAAACCAAAACTTATTTTAAGACCAAAAGGAATAAAAAAACTATGAACGGAGTTAAAAAGAGCAAATTTGGGAGAAGGTATTTGCAAACTTAACAAAAGATATTTATCTGAAAGATAATATTTATTAATCCTCCAACTCAATAAGAACCCATTTAATTCAAGAGTAATGTTGAAAGGCTCATATGACAAGATGAACAGCTACTCCAGCAATCATGAAAATGCAAGGCAAAACAACAAAGAGAAACTATTCTGTACCCCCTCGATTGGAAGAAAAAGGTCTGACCTTTCTAACTGTGAGTAAGGTTTTGGGGAAAATTTAAAAGTGCAGATGCTGAGTGGAGGGTAAGTTGGTATAACCTCCCTGGAGAGCCATCCGCTGGTATGTAGTAAGCTGACTATGCACACAGGCCAATTCCCAGCGATTCTTCAGCTGGGGAAAAGCTCAGAGAAACTCTTGCGCTCATACACGGGAAAGGACATAGAGATATTTTCTCTGAGTTGTAAGTACTGCATAAGAAAAACGGCAACCATCCCAAATTAGTGCCACTGAACGCACCTAGTACTGCCTAGTACTAGTACTAGTACTAGTACTAGTACTAGTACTAGTACTAGTACTGCTGAGCGCAGCTCTGTGAACAGTTTGTTACCGGTCTGCTTCAAGGGGCTTTCAGGTACCTCATTACACACGCTCTGGTTCAGTTAGACTACCTCATTTACACTTACTCTTTTATACGATGGTCTTCTGGATGAAGAAGACATTAGACTAAGGTACACTGTGATGAAAGCTCCTTATCGCACCACAGACAGGGATAAGCAGCTTGCTGACCATGTACATCGAGTAGCACCAACTCATGTGATTACAAAGAGAGAAGACATTCTGAAATCTAAGGGAGGGAGGGTAGCGGGAATGTTCTGACTAGAGTGCAAGCAAGAAGGAGGAGCACTGTCTGCGGAATTGAAAAACAATACAGTCAACAAAACGTTGACAATTCTACAATGTCAGTGATAAAATAGTACTCCCTACCGGCACACGGCTTGTACCCACCATGTGCTTCTTTCTCTGCTTCCACCTTGGTTCACCACTGATATATGGAATACGATACAGGAATTAAAATGAACCAGAATGTATATGCATTCTTAAAAAAAACAACAAAAGCATAATGAACTGTTTCTGGATCTTTGTTTTATAATCATGTTATAAAAGAACAATCCTGTCAGCAGTTAGACTAAAGAGCAATTATATGCTAATAGAGGGTGATGGAGGAGAAGGAGAGGGAAGGAGCATAAAAGGGACTTCAGCCAACTTTAATATGTCATTTCTAAAAATTATTTGAAGCAAGTATGACAAAATAAAGGATGTATATTGAAGATCACTTTCAAACTTTTTTAACAAAATACACATTTACTTCTAAACACAGTGCCCAGTTTCACTCTTTTACAAAACTCTGTGATTCATATTTCTTCTCTACTTGTTGATTTGTGTTACAAAAAAACATTACTGGATATAGGGGAAAAGGAAGAAAGCAACAGTTCATGGCATCTGAATTCATCTGTCATGATTATTAGTATTCTTTCATCACTTTTGTAGGGTAACTAGTAACTGATAATTATCACTTCTACCCAAAGATATTTACTTAACAGATTGTCATAAAGTTACATATTTCATCAAAATTTGTAAGCAAAAAATAATTAGTAAAATCATGTTTAATCTTATTAGGCACTGTAGATGAGCATTCTGAAACCATCACAAACTTGTATCTAGAATAAACTTTTTAGGGTATATAAAAATGCAATGGCACTGCTTCGAATGTCCAAAAGAAAAGTTAGTATTTAAAAAGCTATAGTAAGATATATTTTTAAGTGCTAGAAGGAGAAAAAACCAATAATATTTTGTAAAGATTCTTTTTTATAATATAGATAAAATTACAAAACCTATGGTTACTCTGAAGAAGTAGTCAAGATATTATCCTTTTCCAAACAGAAATATATATGAACTATCTGATACTTTCCATTATTGTTTTATTTAAATCACATTCAATTAAATGGTGGATGGCAACTAGAGCTTTGTATTTTAATTAAGTATTATTAAGTTCCCATATAATGAAATTGGCAGATGCTCTCTGTTTGGGGGAGAGTGATTAGGAATTAAAGCAACAGAGAAAAGCAATGAGGAATCAAACATAATATGAGATATAAAAGCATCACATGACATCTATTATTAATCCATTGTTTTTCTAATACTGCACTTATAAACCTGAGTACTGACATTAAAGCTAAACTAATAAAAATGAGTAGAGTAATTTCTTTTATAAGGAATGCAGTTTGGGGGTGATTTTTAATGAAAGAAGCTTTTTAAAAATTCTAAAAATGATATAATGTCATCTTTACAAAGTTATTTCAATTTTCTGGTTTTTAAAAATCCTTAGGGTGCTGTTTTTAAAATACTATGTCTGTTCTTTTTGTTCTCTTCCATTAGATAAAAAGGACCTATTCTCAAATGCAGGTAAAACAAAATAGAGCACTATCATTTTTTATTTAATAATGCAGATTAGATTTAAATTTACTGCAGAAATGCTGCCTACGTTGATTATTTTGAGAATGGAATGCTACAATTTACCTGTTTAGTGTTATCAGAATATTCTTACTACTCAAATGTTAGAAGATGAGTTTTAATTTGTTTTTTTCCATTGCTGGAAAACTGTTTTGAAGGTACATTTTCTAAAAATTGCTGTCATCATCATAATTTTCCTAAAGTACCGCCATGCATGGCCACCCACGACATGAAGCATCATGGCCATGACTCTGCTTGCCTAAGAAAGAAGAATACAAACAATGCCAACCTCTGGAAGAATTATGGAGTCAGTCAAGTTCATTTTTGTCATCTTCAGCTATTTCCACTCCAGATTTTAAGTGTCAAAGAGTTGAAAGCCATTCTCCCTTCTCAATGAGAGAAATATTTCCTTTGGACTGACCTTAGATGTAGAATGGAGCCAAGTTCAAGGAAGCAGCCTCCTCTCCACCCCCACTTTATTCCCATACCACTCAAGGTCCACACCACTCAAAGGTAGTAAGGATGAGATTTGGCTCTTTGTTACCTACACTTCAAGAATATCTTTCAACAGGAGAATATTAGCGATCAAAGTCTTAAAATGTAAATTCCCAGGACATTCTATAAAAATGAGTTTCAGTCAAAATGCTATTAACAAGCTGGTAGTCATTTTCTACTGCCTTAAGCTCACAAGCAACCAGGGAAATTAATGTGGGTAGAGGGGATCCACCAAAGGACCCCTCAGGGGCCCAGAGAACCATGGGGATAGCAAAGTAGAAGATCATGAATGGAGCACAATCATAAAAATAAAAGCTAACACATAGTGCTTAATGTGTGCCAGGTATTGTTGTGTTCTGTGTAAGTTATTTAATCCTTGCAGCCATCCTTTGAGGTCTGATGTAAGATTACCCCCAATATACAGGTGAGAAACTGAGGCACAGAACGGATGATTAACTCGCTGAAGGCTACAGCTTGTACGATTCTTTCAGTGGAGGCCTTTGGAGACTGAAGATTCCACTTATTAGAAATAAAATTTAAATAAAGCAGCCCTCTATTTTCTAGTTCCTGTGTATGGGTGATAATAATGATTACTAATTAACATATGATTTCAAAGAAAATTAGAGGTAATGATAACAGCTAACACTTATCGAGGGCAGATTATATGACAGATGCTGTTTTAAGTGCTCTTTGTGTCTTATCTAGTTCAATCCCCATGACAATTTTTAAAGAAAAATAGTACTATTATCCCATTTTTATATATGAGGAAACAGAAGATGGAGATTAATTACCTTGTTCAAGGTCACAAAGAAAGCAGAGGATCCAAACCCGGGAGGTTCAGCTCCCACGCCGTGGCCCTGCACCACTCTGTTATGGATTATACATACTGCCAATCATGCAAGAAAGGAAAAACCAAGTGTTTTTAATTGCATGAAACAGTAGTAATTATTATCACTTACGTGAATGACTATTATTTCTCCTTAAAGACTATAAAGAATAATAAAAAGTATGTATATCAGTTGATTAATTTTGCCATAAGATTTCTTTGATGTACAACATAACACCCTGTTCAGGAAAACCCAGATTTTATGGTTTGGAACTCTTTCATCATGTCCACCTGTTTACAACACAATTTCTTGAATCTGGGACATTGCTTCAATAATAATTGTATTTCCAGATATTTGAAAAGTAACGTGGATCAATCTTATGCATCAATATTGTCTGCTGGAGTCCTCCTAAAGCAAGAACGGTACTTACTGAGTAAACCAGGGACACTTTCCTCCTTAAGGTAATTCCTGATTACTCTCCTCCATACTGTTATCCTAAAATTTGAAGTCTTAGAGCAACTCTGATGGTTATTTACTATGTATAAACCTAGTTCCTTTAATTTCATTTTAAAATCTTTAGGGGTAGAACCATGCCTCATCCATCACTATTCTTCCTCTAATATTTTTTAATAAATTAAGTTCTACAGAGTTGAGGATCCAGATATTTCTCACTGATTTATGACTGAATGTTGAAAAACAGGGATCACAGCCTAGGATGTTCAGGTTGAATTGTTCTAGAGTTATTTGATGACTCTCACCATGGTTCTCAAACTTGACTGCACATAATTCTTATCTGATTGCTTTTGGATGGAGTTGTAACATAGGCATTTCTTCAAGGCTTCCAAGGTGATTTTAATGTTCAGTCAAGTTGGAGAACCAGAGTTAGAGGATCTGCAAAGTCCCTGAGGTTGACAGCTGACCTGTCCAAATACTGCAAGTGGGATTCACCTAACCTTGACTGTTCCATCCTCAATATACAATCATTTCAGATTATCAAAGCCCAGCTGAAGCATTAACTCAAATGATAGCAAAATACCCTATTTCTTGAGATCCAAATCAGAGTAGCTCAAAATCCAGTGTTTTTTTTTTAATATTTTATTTATTTATTTGACAGAGATAGAGACAGCCAGCGAGAGAGGGAACACAAGCAGGGGGAGTGGGAGAGGAAGAAGCAGGCTCATAGCAGAGGAGCCTGATGTGGGGCTCGATCCCATAATGCCAGGATCACGCCCTGAGCCAAAGGCAGACACTTAACCGCTGTGCCACCCTGGTGCCCCCGCTCAAAATCCAGTTTAAGAGTAATGAGATATATGTGTCCTCAAGTCTCTGGAGATTGCAAGGGCTAGATGTCTAATGTTTACCTCGTAACCACTGGCTCTAAATTTCTGCTTCTGTCATAGTCTTTCTGCTTATTGATCTTTTCACCAATCAACTCATTTAAGGATCCCACACTTTTTTGTTTGATTTGCACATATCAGAACAGTTACCACTTAGAGAAGGTATTGAAATCACAATGTGGACTCCACAGGAAATTAAGGTAGGTGGAGAGAGAGTCAACATCATGACAAAGAAAATAATTTTGTATTGAAAAATGAGTCATACTTCTTAATAAAATTTCTTTAAATCATGTTTCTCCAATTGACTTTATTGAACATTCCCAGCCTCTCCCTCCTCCTCTATTTTCTTGCCTCCCAGTAATTTCAAAACATGTTCATACTTTTTTAGGCAGAGAAACTCAGCCATGGTTGATACACGTAGCTCCATTCCTGCCTCTGAATATTCAAACTAGATTTAATGGACTTTTCTAAACAGTCGGCTCTCTTTTAGGATTCTCAATCATTTCTCCCTCTCCTGTCTATAAACAGGAAGAGAACAGTACAGAGAAATATTTTTGCCCAAATTTCAGATTTTGCATGTGACTCTTCACTCCCATCCTGTCTGGAGAAAGAAATAGTTGCATTTAAAAAAAAAAGTCTCCATTAATATATCATTAGTTATGTTTAAGACAGTTGTTGATGTTGTCAAATCACATGCTTTTTTAAAAATAAGTACTAAAATTTGGAAAATTTTTAACTTGTTCATGTCAGAATTTTCCAATTAACAACTGTGGTCCCTGCCTCAGTCACTTGTAGCTTTCTCATTTGGTAATAACCGGCCAGCTTCAACTTGTCTGTTATCACTAAATGATACCCGAAACAAATACGTTTGATGTTAAAGAAGTCAGCAAGTTGTACACTAAGCTGCCACTTGCCACTGTTTCATAATTGTAGGGTACGGAGACTGTATAAAGCAACCCTAGCTTCATACTGGAATTTCCTAGACTTACCATGATGACAAGTAATCTGTGGGCATGAATAATCCATGTACAAATGTTCACCTCGGTTTTCTCAGCTGTGGTCTAAGGTACCCTCATTTCTCTTCTGTATTACTTCTGTAGCCTCTTAGTAGGTCTTCCTGCTTCTACCCTGCACCCCACTCTTTATTCACAAAAGACCTGCAGTGTGACCCATTTAAAACACAGATTTTATCACTATGTTGCTGAAAACGCTCCATGGCTTCTCATCTCACTCAAAGTAACAGCCCCAATCATCTCTCACCTCTCTCACTTCATCTTCCTCCCACACTTCCTCCTGCCAATACTGCCCCAGCTCAGCTGCCCCTTCTTTCCCTCAAACATACCAGGCACAGTATTAAGATATGTATGTATATTAATTCTTCTACCCTTATGAGGTTGGTGTTATTATGGCTGCCTTTTAATGGAGGAAACTGAGCTTTGAAAAAGATAGCTATTTGCCCCAAACCTCACAGCTATCATGTAGCAGAGCAAACCTAAGGAATTTAGCTCCAGATTCAAATATTTTAAAAGAAATTGTCACTGTCATCAAAAAATTTTCACTTTTGGTCTGTTTATATTTCTCAACTCATTATTTCAAAATGTGAGCATTCATTCACTTCTATATTTCCTGGCAACTCCATTAATTTGGGGAGGGGATTAAATAACTTCTTTTTATTTGTTAACCCTCAGACTCGAAGGATGATCTCCAATACAGTTTTATCCTTCATCATTACAAGGCTGTCTTCCAAATCGGACTTCCTAGCTCAAGTTCCACCTCCATCCTGCAGAATTTTTTTTTAAATATTTTATTTATTTATTTGACAGAGATAAAGACAGCCAGCGAGAGAGGGAACACAAGCAGGGGGAGTGGGAGAGGAAGAAGCAGGCTCATAGCGGAGGAGCCTGATGTGGGGCTCCATCCCGTAATGCCGGGATCACACCCTGAGCCGAAGGCAGACGCTTAACCGCTGTGCCACCCAGGCGGCCCCATCCTGCAGAATTAATCACTCCCAGCCCTGTATTACATTTTGCCTTCATCATTACACATTATTGAAAGTGTTTCTTTGGGTATCTGTGCCACTGATGGGCTATGAGCACTGAGAAGACAGGGATTTCATTCATCAAAGCAAGGTCGCTGAAAAAAATATCAATGGACGGTTTTCTCTCCTGAGCTTCAAATCTTGATTGCTAGTTCCTTGCTGGTATTCTTCTCCCCCATTGGTATAATATTTTTTTTTTAACTAGGCATTATTATTTTTTAAGATTTTATTTATTTGTCAGAGAAAGAGAGAGAACGCACAAGCAGGGGGAGCAGCAGGCAGATGGAGAAGGAGGTTCCCCGCTGAATAAGGAGCCGGTTGCGGAACTTGATCCCAGGACTGTGGGATCATGACCTGAGCCGAAGGCAGATACTTAACCAACTGAGCCACCCAGGTGTTACAAAGCATTATATTTTTAAAACAGGTTAAAGTTCACAGCAAATTGAGGGAAAGGTACTTGCATTTTACATATACTACCTGTCCCCAAAATGCATAATGTCCCCAACTATGAGTATCTCCCATGAGTGATACATTTGTGACAACTGATAAAACCTGTATTGACACATCATACTAGCCAAAGTCCCTAGGTTACATTAGGGTTCACTTTGGGTGTTAGGCATTCTATGAGTTTGGACAAATATATAAATCCATATTGCATATGGTATCATGCAGAGTATTTTCATGGCCTTAAAAATCCTCTGCACTCTACCTATTCATCTTCCCTACCCTAACCTCTGGAAACCACTAATCTTTTTACTTTCTTCATAGTTTTGCCTTTTCCAGAATATCATCTAATTGAAATCATACAGTGTGTAGCCTTCTCAGGTTCGCTTCTTTTACTTAGTAATAGCATTTAGCTTCATCCATGTTTTTCCATGGCTTGACAGCTCATTTCTTTTTAGTGCTGAATAGCATTTCATTGTGTGGATGTACCACAGTTTATTTATCCATTCACCTACTGAAGGATATCCTGGTTACTTCCAAGTTTCGGCAATTACAAATAAAGCTGCTATAAACATCTGTGTGCAGGGTTTTATGTATCATAAGTTTTCAACTCCTTTGGGTAAATACAAAGAGGTACGATGGCTGGGTCACATAGTAAAGATATGTTTAGTTTTGTGAGAAACTGCCTGTCTGTCTTCCAAGGTGGCTGTACCATTTTTTACTCACACCAGCATTGGATGGGAGTTCCTATTGCTCCACATCCTTGCCAGCATTTGGTAGTGTCAGTGTTCTCGATGTTGGCCATTCTTATAGGTGCAACTATTGTTGTTTTAATTTGCATTTCCCTAATGACATGCAATGTAAAGCATCTTTTCATACCCTTAATAGCATCTGTATAATGTTCTTTGGTGAGGTGTCTGTTAAAGCCTTTGGCCCATTTTTTAAATTGTTTTGTATCTTATTGTTGAGTTTTAAGAGTTCTTTGTATATTTTGTAAAACAGTCTTTTATCAGATAGGCTCTTTGCAAATATTTTCTCCCAATCTGTGGCTTGTCTTCTCATTCTATTGACATTGACTTTTGCAGAGTAGTTTTTAATTTTAACAAAGTCCAGAATATCATTTGTTTATTTCATGAATTGTGTCTTTAGATTTAACTAAAAAGTCATCACCATACCCAAAGTTACCTAGGTTTTCTCCTATCTTATCTTCCAGGAGTTTTATAGTTTTGCTTTAAATTTAGTCCTGTGATCCATTTTGAGTTAATTTTTACAAAAGGTATGAGGTCTATGCCTAGATTCATTTTTCTATATGTGTATGTTCAGATGTTCCTGCACTATTTGTTGAAAAAACTATCTTCGTTTTTTTGTATTGCCTTTGCTCCTTGGTCAAAGATCAGTTGATCACTTTTATGGGGGTCTAAATACAGACTCTCCACTCTGTTCCATTGATCTATTTATCTTTCTTTCTTCTTTACTCAACACCACACTCTCTTGATTACCATAGCTTTATATTGTCTTGAAGTCACATAGTGTTGGTGTTGCAGCTTTGTTCTCTGTATCAACATTGTGTCGGCTAATATGGGTTTTTTTTCCCTAGTCATATAAATTTTAGAATCAGTCTGTCAATATCCAAAAAATAACTTGTGGAATCTTGATTAGGATTGCATTGATTCTAGAGATCAACTTAGGAAGAACTGACATCTTGACAATACTGAGTTTTCTTTTTTTTTTTTTTAAGATTTTATTTATTTATTTGACAGAGATAGAGACAGCCAGTGAGAGAGGAACACAAGTGGGGGGAGTGGGAGAGGAAGAAGCAGGCTCACAGCGGAGGAGTCTGATGTGGGACTAGATCCCACAACGCCGGAATCACGCCCTGAGCCGAAGGCAGACACTTAACCGCTGTGCCACCCAGGCGCCCCACAATACTGAGTTTTCTTATCATGAACAGGGAAGGTATTATTCTGTATACCTTTATATTATTTTCATGTCTTATTGCATTAGCTACAACTTCCAGTATTATATTAAAAAAATGTTCAGAGGGGATATGCCATTACTTTTCAGTGAGTCAAAACAATGGAATTAAGGTATCCTTGGACAAATCAGGTGTCCTTTTTCAGAATCAATTTTGTCTCTAAATGAGGTGATGATATAAACTATATTGGGTTTTGCTGAAGGACTGATTGAAACAACATATATAATGAACTTGAGTGCTCAATGACTAGGATCTATTATAGTTTTTAAAAATAAAGTTTATAAGGTTTCGATTATAAAAATGATATATATATATATATATTTCAATTTGGGAAGATGGAGGAAAGTCTACAAAGAGAATAAAAATCACTTTTAGTAATGCCGCCATAACTGTTTTAACAATTTGAAGTATTTTCTTTCATAGACTTTGTAGGCATTTTATTATACACATGTATTTTGACAAATATTATACCTGAGAAATTCTGAAGAGGGGAATACTGTAAATCTGATGGAAAAAAGTAAAGATATTTTTAAAAGGATGCTGGCTAACACTTCATAAATGCAACATGTCACAAAGATACTTATAAGGAACTTGTATGGTCTTCTAAGGAATCCATAAACAACTGAAGCTATTTTCTTTGATACTGCTTAGTTGGTCTGTGGACGGACACATGGGTTGGACTCACCTCCTTTTAACTGACCACTACTCACTTACCCCAAAATGTGGAAACAGAAAACTCTTCTCACTTAGCCATATTTTGTTTTTCCTCTTTCTCTCTTCTTCCTCTTACATCAAGCTTGTTTTCCCTTTTGTTGGATAAAATCAATCTATGGATTCATCTGCCTTGCATATGAGTAAACAGCATGCTGGTAATTAGCTTGATATCTTTGACACATTCATTTGCTTTCTGTTACTTGTTTTATCCTAGAATGATAGTGATAAATAACAGCTAGTAATGTTTATGTTCTATTTCTTCTTTCATTTCTAATTGCTTTTAATTTATATAATTAGTTAGCATTCTTTTTGTTACATAAACATTCTTCACTATTGTAAGAGCTGCCTAAAAATGAATGGCATCTTTTATCAAATATAAAACAACCATTTTGTTTCTTTTTATTGTTTTCACCTTGGAATGCTATTGTGTCTGACATTTGTATTGAATATTTCTCTTTATTTTTTTTCTCTGAATCTGATCTACTTTAACCATTCTTTCACTCTTATTTTTTAATATGTATTTTAAAATATCTTTAAAAATGTAATTCATTAGGATTTTCATATTCTTTAACCCAGAATATTTAATACTCTCATTTCAGAGCATAAACTGAATATGGTTGAGCGTAATTCTATTCTCTTTTGCCTCAAGAAGTGTTTTCTCTGCTTTTAGTTTTGACTCTAATTTGGCAAATAAATATCCTGTTTTTGATGCAAATAACTTTGGACTTCTCCATAAGGAAGATGTGAAATTTAATAAGCTTTTACTTCTTCTGCCCTCAGATCAGCAAATCTTTATGAATATGATCAGAAGTTATAGATCACGAATATTATTGTTATTGATTTTTATTATATAATTTCTATTTCAAGTGTCATTTTACCATGAATTTGATGTTGTCTCCAAATTGAAATAATTATTTAGACAATCTATATATTTAATTCTTATTAATGTCCACCAAAGTCCTTATATCCCCAACATCCTCATTTTTAGATGTGCTGATTCTTTTTTCGCCTATTTTTGTGTACCTGATCCTAACTAAACTTGGATATAATATTTGTTCATTCCTGGAATATCTGACAACATATTTTTATTTCCCTTACTTTGAATAGTATTTAGCTAGGTAATGTTACAGTCATATTAAAATTTTTTAAAACACTCCTAACAGTGCACACTATAATTATGAAATATTGAATTATTTGAAAAAATTGAATATAAAATATTTTCCATAGAATAAATGCACAAGAAATGTTACTCTACATCAGGCCTAAATAGCCCAGTATTTCATATTTTATAACATGTAGTATGTTTTGTTTATAATAATTATCATGATTTTATTTAAAACAATGAAGAACAGATTGTAACTTTTTTCCACCAACTGCAGTAGTGATTTCTGAAAATAATGTGTTTGTGAAAAACATAAATTATATATGTTTATATTTTAAATTTATATTTTGAATATGTCATATAAGTGAATAGACATCAATTCTTCCACAATTAACTTTGAGGTTAAAAGAAATACTTCATTTTTTGCACAGTGTTTCAATTTTATCATTATTTTTGTCTCCATTATCCCATTCAACCCTCAGAGCAACCACAGTAAGTGGTATCATGCTCATTTTACAGAGGAATGGACAGAGTGTTAAAGCAAGTAATTTGTCCATGTATGTAAATCTTTCAAGTGGCAGAGTTGAGGCTAAAACATAGGATTTTTTTTTTGTCTCCAAATGCGGCATCCCCCCTCTGTAAGGTATACTTTCCAAGAGCTGGTCAAAATCCTTAAGTATCGACACTCTTCTAGTAGAAATAATGATCCTACCAATTAACTTATAATCTTTGGAAACACGGCAGCGAAGGTGTACTGGGAAGAGGTGGGGATATCTTCTGGGATGTTAACTCTAAATAGATAAAATAATCTATTTAGAAAGATCCTCCTAAAATTAATTTGTGGCCAATGAAAAGCAAGACAAAAAAAATGGTAGGGGAAAAACAACAACAGTGAGTACTGTAATCTGGTGGGACAGATAACACTTCTTATTTTCACTGTCCTAATTATGTTTTACAATATAAAAGTTAATGTTGCAAAAAATCATTTTAAAAATCATAAAAAGCATACACTCTAGTGCATCATCCAGTTAAAACTTTAAAATAAAATAAAAACACAATGCCTTAATAATGCCTAGGTGCATTTTGGAAGGTTTATTGTAAAATTCAAATCTTTCCTGAATGCTGTTGTCCATTTAATTATGTAGTAAGAAATATATGGTGATATTACAATTACAAGGCTATTTTCTATTAAATCTATAGTTCAAAGTATTTTAACCATAATTACTGTCTAAAATAAATTTTCAAACACTGCAAGGCCAAATATTTTGTAACAAGTAACCTTAACAACTTACAATATGCAGTCTTAAATATTTCTGATGACCCCCATTTATTTTGTTGACCATTTTTTTCTTTTCTAATTCCATTATGTGGTCAGTAAATTTCCCACCAATTATAGGGGTAGGGAAATCTACAATTTAAAAGGGGTTAAGACAGATGTCATTATCCTGCTGAGCATCCTTTAACATTCTTTCCTACCAAAACTATAAAGTGTCTCAAAACTGAAAAGGCTAGCTGATATTTGCCCATTGATATGATGGGCAAATAAAAGCACCACTATCATCAATCTTCCATATCTCTATGAAGGCTATTAGTATGAAAACTAAAGCAAAATTTTCCCCAGTGTCTCTATGAGTAAGTATGAGAGTCTGTCACTGTGCAGCCTTCCCTTTCACTCTGTGTCCAAGCACAGCTACTGATTGCTCCCTTCCCTATACAAAAGTAGCTCAAATGAGTCAGCTGTGCAATAGGAACCATCCACATAGCTGAGTAGGATGTTTTTGGTGAACTATGACATGTTGAGGATCTTACTCCTTAGGTTTTAAGGCTGTTTTATTTTATTTTAGGAAAAAAATTTAAAGTTTTTATTTAAATTCTATTTAGTTAACATATAGTGTAATGTTGGTTTCAGGAGTAGAATTTAGTGATTCATCACTTATATATAATACCTAGTGCTCATCACAACAAGTGCCTCCTTAATGCCCATCACCCACTTAGCCCATCCCCCAACTACCTCCCCTCCAGCGACCCTCAGTTTGTTCTCTACAGTTAAGAGTCTCTTACGGTGTGCCTCCCTCTCTTTTTTTTTTCCCTTACCCTATTTTCATCTGATTTGTTTCCTTTTTTTAAATTTATTTTTTAAAGATTTTATTTATTTATTTGTCAGAGAGAGAGCACAAGCAGGGGGAAGCAGCAGGCAGAGGGAGAAGCAGGCTCACAGGTGAACAAGGAGCCTGATGCAGAACTCAATCCCAGCACCCTGGGATTATGACCTGAGCTGAAGGCAGCCATTTAACCAACTGAGCTACCCAGGTGTCCCATCTGATTTGTTTCTTAAACTCCACATATGAGTGAAGACATATGGTATTTGTCTTTCTCTGACTTATTTTGCTTAGCATAATACACTCTAGCTCTATCCACATCATTGCAAATGGCAAGATTTCATTCTTTTTGATGGCTGAGTAATATTCCATTGTATACATACACCACATCTTCTTTATCCATTCATCAGTCAATGAATGGACGTTTGGGCTCTTTCCATAATTTAGCTATTGTCAATAATGCTGCCATAAACATCAGGATGCATGTACCTCTTCAGATCAGTATTTTTGTATCCTTTGGGTAAATACTTAGTAGTGCAATTACTTGATTGTAGGGTAGTTCTATTTTTAACTTTTTGAGAAACCACCATACTGTTTTCCACAGTGACTGCACCAGTTTGCATTCCCACCAACAGTGTAAGAGATTTCCCCTTTCTCTGTATCTTTGCCGACATCCGTTGTTTCTTGTGTTGTTAATTTTAGTTATTTTGACAGGTGTGAGGTGATATCTCATCGTGGTTTTGATTTGTATTTCCCTGGCGATGAGTGATGTTGAGCATCTTTTCATGTGTCTGTTAGCCTTCTGGATGTCTTTGGAAAAATTCCTATTCATGTCTTTGTCCCATTTCTAAACTGAACTATGGGTGTTGACTTTGATAAGTTCTTTATAGATTTTGGATACTAACACTTTGTCAGATATGTCATTTGCAAATATCTTTTCCCATTCCTTATGTTGCCTTTTCGTTGTGTTGACTGTTTCCTTTGCTGTGCAGAAGTCTTTTATCTTGATGAAATCCCAATAGTTCATTTTTTGCTTTTGTTTCCCCTGACTCTGGAGGTAATTCTACTAAGAAGTTGCTGCAGCCAAGGTCACAGAGGTTGCTGCCTGTGTTCTCTTGTAGGAGTTTGATGGTTTCCTATCTCAAACTTAGGTCTTTCACCCATTTTGAATTTATTTTTGTGTATGGTGTAAGCAAGTAGTCCAGTTTCACTCTCCTGCATGTAGTTGTCCAGTTTTCCCAGCACCATTTGTTGAAGGGACTGTCCTTTTTCTATTGGATATTCTTTCCTGCTTTGTTGAGGATTAGTTGACCATATAGTTCTGGGTCCATTTCTGAGTTTTCTATTCTGTTCCACTGATCTATGTTTCTGTTTTTGTGCCAATACCATAGTATCTTGATGACTACAGCTTTGTAATATAACTCAAAGTCCATGCATATTTTCATACCACAATGCTATGAAACTTGTCAACCACAAGAAAAAATTTGGAAAGACCACAAATATATGGAGGTTAAGGAATATACTACTAAAGAATTAATGGGTTAATCAGGACATTAAAGAAGAAATAAAGAAATACATGGAAGTAAATGAAAATGAAAACATGACAGTCCAAAATCTTCGGAATGCAGCACAGGCAGTCATTAAGAGGCAAGTATATAGCAATACAGGCCTATCTCAAGAAGTAAGAAAAGTCCCAAATATACAACCTGACCTTACACCTAAAGCAACTAGAAAAGGAACAGTAAATAAAGCCTAAACCCAGAAGAAGGAAAATAATAATGATTAGAGCAAAAATAAAGGATATAGAAACAAACAAACAAATAAACAACAACAAAAAAAACAGATCAATGAAACTAGGAGCTGATTCTTTAAAGGAATTAATAAAATTGATAAACCCTTAGCCAAACTTATGAAAAAGAGAAAGGATAAAATAAAATCATGAATGAAAGAGGAGATATCACAATCAACATCACAAATACAAACAATTATGAGAATATTATGAAAATTTGTATGCCAATAAACTGGGAAATCTGGAAGAAATGGATAAATTCCTAGAAATATATAAACTATCAAAACTGAAATGGAAAGAAATAGAAAATTTGAACAGACTGATAACCAGCAAAGAAATTGAATCAGTAATCAAAAATCTCCCAACAAACAAAAGAGACCAGGGCCAGATGGCTTCCCAAGGGAATTCTACCAAACATTTAAAGAAGAGTTAATACCTATTCTTCTCAAACTGTTTCAAAAAATAGAAATGGAAGGAAAACTTCCAAATTCATTCCAAACAGCATTACCTTAATTCCAAAAACAGACAAAGACTCCACTAAAAAAGAGAATTACAGGCCAATATCCTTGATGAACATGGATGCAAAAATTCTAAATAAGACACTAGCAAATTGAATCCAACAGTACATTAAAAAACTATTCACCATGATCAAGTGGGATTTATTCCTGGGCTGCAAGGGTGGTTCAATATTCACAGATCAATCACTGTGATACACCCACATTAATAAAAGAAAGGATAAGAACAATAGGATCCTCTCAATAGATGCAGAAAAAGCATTTGACAAAACACAGTGTCCTTTCTTGATAAAAACCCTCAACAAAGTAGGGATAGAGGGAACGGACCTCAACATCATAAAGGAGATATAAGAAAGACCCACAGCTAAGATCATCCTCAATGGGGAAAAACTGAGAGCTTTCCCTCTAAGGTCAGGAACCAGACAGGAATGTCTACTCTCACCATTGTTATTTAACACAGTACTGGAAGTCTTAGCCTCAGCAATGAGACAACAAAAAGAAATAAAAGGCATCCAAATCAGTAAGGAAGAAGTCAAACTTTCACTATTTGCAGATGACATGTATTCTATATAGAAAACCCAAAAGTCTCCAAAAAAAAAAAAGAAAAAAAAAAGAATTGCTAGAACTGATATATGAATTCAGCAAAGTTGCAGGATACAAAAAACGAACGATGTACAGAAGTCTATTGTATTTCTATACACCAATAATGAAACAGCAGGAAGAGAAATCAAGGAATCGATCCCATTTACAACTGCACAAAAAACAATAAGATACCTAGGAATCAACTCAACCAAAGAGGTAAAAGATCTGTACTCTGAAAAATACAGGACACTTATGAAAGAAACTGAAGATGATACAAAGAAATGGAAAAACATTCTATGCTCATGGATTGGAAGAACAAATATTGTTAAAATGTCTACACTACCCAAAGCAATCTATACATTTAATGCAATCCTTATCAAAATACCACCAGCATTTCTCACAGAGATGGAACAAACAATCCTAAAATTTGTATGGAACCACAAATGACTCCAAAGAGCCAAAGCAATCTTGAAAAAGAAAAGCAAAGCTGGAGGCATCACAGTTCTGGATTTCAAGGCTATTGTTTTATTTATTGAATGAGTGAGTGAATGAGTATTGCGTGTGTGAAAAGCACATGAACAGTTACAAAAACAGGCACACAGGACTGACTCAAAATCTCACACATATCCTCTAAAAACTCTCTTAGGAAATTCCATTTTGGAATGTTTGCAAGAAGAGGCTTCTGTGTAGATCAACATTCAATTCTACTCACAAGTGAGTTTGATTTAACCACAGACCAAGTATAAAAAACAAACAAACAAACAAAAACCCCACAAAACATTAGAAAAAACCTTCTGAAATAAAAATAGCTACTATTTAGTGAGCTCTAATTATATGTCAGGAGTTTTTAACGTATTATCTCACTTAATCCTTGGGAAGAGGCCTTCGAGAAGATATTAATGTCTATTAGGAGAATACAGAGTATTAGAGAGATCAAGTAATTTGCTGGAGTGACATAATGAGTGAGGTAGTGAAGACATCTTCTTGAAGTCTGGGTTCCTACTTGACCAAGTCCTCTCCTTTCAATTGCCCCAAAGGTCTGCTTTTGAGTTTCTGGAGCTGAAAGGGGAGAGTTCAGCTGAAAACTAATGAAATAAGAATGGAATAGCAAACTTTACATCCTAAAGGTGTAAGTTTCATTCTTGTGATTTTGAGAAGAGTTCCTTTAACTTCATTCTATGAAGTGGTATTTATTACTTTACAAAGAATAAATAGGAGGGGATATTTCCATACTATAGATAAAGCTACTTCCATTGTTAATCTCTACATACTAGGCAGTATGTCCCCTTTCAAGTTTATAGTTTAGAATCACTAAACTTGGTTTTAGTCCCATGCACATGTAACCATCATTCTATGATCTCTGAATACCACAATCTCATCTTGTCTATTTAGTCTGGACAATGGCTCTCTTTGTAGCAACAGATAACAGATGTACAACATTCTGGGCATCAGCTAAGTATTTCACATATATTGTCTCAGTTTTTCCTGTCCACAACCATGTTGTTACTAATTACTACTAAATATATATAGTTGTTAATATAAATAAAATAATATCAAAGAACTGAGTCAGAGCTAGTTAATGATAGAAGACTTGAAACCCAAAGATACCTATTTCATAATCAAAGTAAGGATCATAAACCACAGTGCCAGTTTCCCCAAACTTCTCTTCTTTCTGTATCACTGAATTATTTTTGCCATTTCCCTATGGTATAATATTGTTTTTATTGTTCTTAACCAGTTCATTTTTTATAACTGTAATATATTTATCTTTAAGGGAAACTCTATAACATATTGTAAGTGGATAGCTTTGTCACTTGATACATAAAGAGTAACTTAAAATAGAGAAGTTAACTATAAAAATTTAAAAATAAATGTCAATTATTCATATGTTGCTGGTGGAGATGTAAAATGATAAAGCCATTCTGGAAACCAGTTTAGCAATTTTTGTTAAAACTACAAATACATCACCATACAACCAATGCAGCCTTAGGCATTTATCCCAGAAAAATGAAAACTCATGTTCAGGCAAAAACATGGACAGGAATGTTCATACCAGTTCAAAAACTGGGGAAAATCCAAATGCCCTTCAGTGAGTGAAAGGTTAAAGAAACCCTGGTACATCCATGTCATGGAATACTACTCGGCAGTAAAAAGGAACAAACTAATGATGCATGCAACAATATGGATGAAACTTCAGAGAATTATATTGCCTAGTAAAAGGCAATCTCAAAAGGAGACATTCTCTGTGATTACATTTACATAACATTCTTGAGATATGATTATAGAGATGGAAAGCAGATTAGTGGTTGTGAGAGATAGAGTCTGGGGGGAGTAGGAAGTGGAGAGTAGGCGTATGGGGGTGGTGACAGGAAATAGAAATGATTAGCATAAAGGAATCTTGTGGTGATTGAACAGGTTTGCATTTTTATTATGGTGGTAGTTACATGAAGTTATGTAATGATAAAACTGATTACAATTACACACACACACACACACACAAATGAGTATATGTATGACTGGTGAAATCTCAATAAGCAATGTGAATTGTGCCAATGCCAATTTCATGGTGTTGATATGATACTGTAGCTCGACAAGATACTACCATTGGGGGAGGCTGGGAAAGTAGGGTGCACAGAACCTTCCTATACATTATTTCACAACTTCCCGTGAATCTGTAACTATTTCAAAATGAAAAGTTAAAAAACCTGTCCATCAGGATCTAACCTGAAACATCACCTCTGCTACCAGCAGCAAGTGAACCACACTCTGTTACAGTGGACTCCGCTATGCGGCCCCTTTTTCTTGTTCCCTTGATTGACAGTAGGTTCTAACTCACCTTCTAAACCTCCCTTCAAATGCTACAACCTCTGTAGCTTCCCTTTTTCTCTCTCCAGGGCAGGCTTAGCAAGTCCTTCCCCTATGTTCTCACTATGCTTGATACACACTTCCATAATAACAGTTATATTTCTTGTATTTTTTCTTTTCAGTCCTATATCCTCCTTTAAACTATATGAAACTTGGCAACGTTTCTCCATTGTTAATTTTTTTTTCTTTGACTTATCCTTATACTATCAAATTTTATTGAGTGAAATCTATTTAGTCTTGGTGGGAATTCTTATAGCAACACAGACATTGGCACATAATATGGTTAAAATTTTGTAAAGTATGATTATGAAGCCCCTGTTCATTAAAACAGGTTTCCTGAAAGGACTCTATGTGAATAGGTGTGTGTGCGTGTCTGTATGTGAGTACACACACGCACACACACACGTGCAACACTACAGGTACAGCCAGGTAAAGAGTGTCTATAATTATAAACCTCAACCCCACGCAGAATCACATGATAGCCCAATGTTAAAGGACAATACCATTTTAATTTTCAATAGTTTTTTTAAAGGGTTCTGAATCTCTGATTTAGTAGACAGCATGGAAATAACAGATTTAGATTGTTTTACAAAAAGAGCTCAAGTTGCTCATCAACAGCAACTGGCCCTTCTGGGAGAAAAACAATTCTTCAGACTACCATGCAAGGACACAAAGATTCCTCATCCTACCCAAAGTCAGCAGTAAAGGGCACACAGAAAATTTTTTACTATGTAATTTTGTAGTCAAACCCACTAGTCACACTTTAAAAGCAACTATGTCACCATACATTTAGCCTAAAAACTTACTGAATGGGCCCACCTATCCTGATAAAAAGCAAATAATACTAAACAACTAAATGAGGTATTACACTGATGGTCCTACGTCCTTTGTACTTAGTGAATTATGAGAAATATTCTCAAACTTAAAGATAACTTGAAAAAAAAGTACTGTTTAGGATTAATGATAAGATCACGTGTTTTTGCTGTTTATTGAAATGATTATTTTACATCATAAAATAAGCACATAGAAAGTAAAGAAAACCTAGAAAATGTATAAAGACTGGAGAAAAGAATTTTTTCCACTGGCTTATTACCTAAAGACAAGTACTATTTACATTTTGAACTAATGTCCTGTATCAGCTTTTTCTAAATGCAACTTTAAAAAATAATTGTGACTATATGGGGCATCTGGGTGGCGCAGTCGTTAAGTGTCTGCCTTCGGCTCAGGGCGTGATCCCGGCGTTGTGGGATCGAGCCCCACATCAGGCTCCTCCGCTATGAGCCTGCTTCTTCCTCTCCCACTCCCTCTGCTTGTGTTCCCTCTCTAGCTGGCTATCTCTATCTCTGTCAAATAAATAAATAAAATCTTTAAAAAAAATAATTGTGACTATAAATACACGTTTTTGTTTAGTATACCCATTGCCCTTAAGCTGTAAGGTATTGTTTCTTATTTTTCATGCTCAATGCTTGAGAATCAGTTGACATAAATTATCTCCCATTCTCACTACAACCCTTCTGGGAAGGTCTTGTTGGCCCTATTTTATAGGTAAGAAAACTGAGACTCAGAACAATGATCTAAGATGCTCAGGTCCAGAAAGCTAGAAAGTGGCTGTTGAGGGCATGTATTGTTTTGCTTACCAACCATCCATCCTCCTGAGAACAGAATCCAAAGCTTTTTCGTGGAGCCACCCCATTTGCTTCAGTTCCAGTGGTTTAGATGGGTCCAACCACGCCTCCTAGCTTCCAGGTATATACGTGGTCCAGACAGTGAGCACTCAGAGCCCTGCTTCCGTCTTCTCATAATAACTGGTTTGGAGAAGGGCACATGACCTGGGCAATTCACCTTCCACTCTATCTACAAATCTTGGCTTTGTCTGTTATTTATGATTCCAATTCTAAGCCTTAACACTTCGTGTTTTCATCTTGTCTCTCCAGCTCCTGACTTCTCCTGTGTCTTCAAGGATTTTGGATTTGGTCCGACCTTCCTGAAGGCCAACCCTGAGGCCGTTAATAAATGCCTAACTTTAAATGAGAATTTTGAACAACTACTTCGATCTTGACTAAAATCTTTCTGCAAACAGTGTTAGTGCTCTTTTAGAAGGAAGCAGCTGATCATTATGGTCAAAGGTAATAGAACATAGAAAATGCTCAGTAAGACTCAAATCTGGTTTATGTTAGAATGGAGACCATATAGACACACACACACACAACACAAAGCTGAAAATTGTCATCAGTTCTTTAGTGAGGAGAGCTCTAGTAATTATTTCAGGAACACGACTCAACTAATGTGCAGTATATGTAAGTTGACTATAAAATCAAATCCATATTGTGCTTATTTCATGGTTTGGATTCAGTCATTTTTTTTAAAAGATTTCATTTATTTATTTATTCAACAGAGATAGAGACAGCCAGCGAGAGAGGGAACACAAGCAGGGGGAGTGGGAGAGGAAGAAGCAGGCTCATAGCGGAGGAGCCTGATGTGGGGCTCGATCCCACAACGCCGGAATCACGCCCTGAGCCGAAGGCAGACACTTAACCACTGTGCCACCCAGGCGCCCCTGGATTCAGTCATTCTTATCAAACTTACATAGTGTTTAGAAAAGTCCAGGTTACAAAACCACCACAGACAGTAAGAGATAGATCTGCCCAAAGTAGACTCTCCTTGATTATAAAACAAGATTCTGAAGCCTTGCGTGGGTAAACCCAGAGCCGGCGATGCTCACTTTGAAAAAAACAGAATTACTAAAGTTATAAAATACAATATTTTTAAAATGGTATCTTAACTTCTTTGAGATATGTCTAAGGGAAAACAAGGGACTGAAAGAGATGGAACTCTTTGGAGCAGCACTTATTTAGAAGGTTCTTTTGCATAAACACTAAAATCAATTTCTTTCCTGGACGAACACCAACTTGCATGTGTATATATTCTCAAAAACTGAGAAATCATCTTGCAAGGTTTGTTACAGATCTCTTGGAATTCTCTGTTGAATTTTTTCCCAATCCTAGTTTGAATGTTTGCTTTGGAAAAGTTATGGTACCCCAGCAGCATTTAAATGCTATATTGATTTTTATTCATGGAGTATCAAACTGTGTTTTTATGAATAAGAATATATCTTTACAAGAGATGAGACACATCTGGAGAACACTCTAAGGAGCTCTGTGCAAAAGAGAAGCATAATCTCTTCCTTTCCCTTATGTACCAGCATAAAAATACTAAGGAAACAAACAAACAAACTTGTCAGAGCTCATTTACACAGACTTTAAGCTCTGAATGTTGAAAAAAAATGTATATGCTATGTGTTCTTGCATCTTTAACAAAGAGTTTCCTGATTTTTCTTACCTTCTAAGTATGTTAGAAAAACTGAAAAGTAGCTAGAATTTTTTTAAGTGTTGAATTTAAATATTTTTTTTCTCTTCAAAGTGCCATTCCTTTATGTTCATTTTAAGGTAAAAATCCCACCAGGAAGCTTAGTCTTTTGCTGAAAGGGTTAACATTTTTTTCTGTTGAAAAGTATATATTTAATATGCAAGTATATTTGATGCTCATTGACAGAGTCACAATAGGAATGATCTTGCTTTATGTACCAGTTACAAG